>NW_022900931.1:1278773-1291962 GCF_012274545.1 Fukomys damarensis | reverse complement strand
AAAAAAGTTTTTTTTTTTTTTTTTTTTTTTTTTTTTTTTTTTTTTTTTTTTGGTACCAGGGATCGAACTCTGGTCCTTGCACTTGCAAGGCAGGCCACGGAACCGCTGAGCTAAATCCCCAGCCCAAGAACAGCTTTGGTAGACCCTTCCTCCAGGGGACAGTTCCCTGTCCGCATCTGGTGAGTGGGTCCCGCCGGGAATCCCAGGCAGGTGAGGGTGGTCCTGCGTAGGGGAAGCCGCTGTGTGGGTTCGGGTGGTTGGAGGACAGCAGGGGAGCCCTAGTCCTGCCCAGTGACTGGTGTGCTGTGCACATGTGTCCCCCGAAGGGAGCTGGGCCGGCCGTGGCTCTGGGAGGGTCCCTGGGAGGCAGTGCACTGGATATAGAGGGCAGTCAGTTCTCTTCTCCCCCAACAGCTCCGCTGTCTTCAGAAGATGCGGGTGGAGCTGAGTGAGGACTTTGCAACAAAGAGAAATTGAGTCGGTCTCACACCTAATTGTCTCCCAAGCAGACCAGAACCCTGATTGCCTTTACCCAGAGGCTCTGCTAGGAAATGACAGATTTTGAATTCTACCTGAATATTCAAATTAGTGGAGATTTGGAGGACCAGATGGTATCACAGGACCAAGCAGCCTCGCCTCCTCTTTGGTCCTGTAACGAGTTCATTTACAAAGGCAGCACGCCTCCGATTAGCTTCGGAGACCAGGAGATGCGGGCACATTTCCCTCAAACTTTAATGAAGTGTTCTCCGTGTGGGTGCCGCACTCCCAAATGGGGCAGGGAATCAGATTGGAGCAATTACAGAGACGTCTCATTTCCGTCCTCATCAGGGAAGTGTTCATCCCAAATGAATGCTCGGGATAACTAAGTTACCCCGCTCCGGCAGGGAGCCAGCTCCACACAGAGCCCCTGGGATGGACACGCGGGGACCCGTCACTCCCTGCGCTGTGTGGGTGACCCTGCTATGCCAACGTGACCATGCAGACTTCACACAGTCAGATTTGGCGTGAGTATGTGTAAAGAACTGGTGTAAGGCCATGGGCAGTGGCACTCACACTCCAGGGGCCCATCTGGGGCAGCAAAGGAAGATTGGGGCGTGCAGTTCTCATCCTGAGAGCCACATGGGAATGGCACATCTTTCCTACAGGGTCCCCGTCCCTTTCTCCTTTTTCAAGCCCAGAGCCTCTGGTGTTTACTTGAGGCGGATTCAAATGTCACTCTCTCATCAAATCCTCTGGGCTTGGGTGGGTGCTGAGGCCTCCGGCTCCCCTCATCAGCAAGGCTGCTGTCCATGGCTGGCAGGTGACTGAGGGTCTCGGAGACGGACTGGCATCGCTGGTGTGACCTTTCATTGCCACTCGTCAACTTGCCTTGAGTAAGAACCACCTAACATGTTACTAAATCCTGGTGATTGTCGTACAGGTCACGAACTGAGGACCAAGATCCTCTGAATGTGGGTGCCCCGGAGAATAGGCTTGGGGAGTGGGTAGAACACAGGGGAAAAAAGAAGGAAGTGTGCCTTTCCTCAGAGGAGGAGCGCCCATCTTCACCATCATCTTTGGACTTTCATTTCCAGGTTCCTCACGTTTCTGACACAGACCCTTTGGCCTTCTACCACTAGTGACTCGGCAGTGAGCTCCAGGTCTTTGACCGTCTTCTGCTGCTGGGTCCTCTGGCTCTCCACAGTACAGGCCGCCATTTTGGATTCCTCCACCTCTTAGCTGAAGGTGGCCACTTCTGATCCAGTGAGCCCACTTCATAAATGCCCTGTGCAACCGTACATATGTCTACATTGCTTCTCTTCTTCTCAACATCCCTACCTAGTCCACTGGGCATTGTCAGACCCCTCATCAAGTACTTAGATTGCTCCTCGGAAGAACACACCTGTGAGCCCTGTAGTCCCAGGGCTGTGGGCCCGGTGTCTGAGCCTCCTCTGGGCTCAGGTGGGTGTGGAGGCCTCCTGCTCCCTGCCTGCTCCTACTTCACATGCTGCCTCTTCTCTCCTGCGGTCTGAGTGAGTTCAGGGTGGGGCTGTGGGGCTCAGGCCTGCTTTACTCCTAAGGGAGACAGTGTGACTGCTGTAAGGAGACCTGCATGTGGGGATCCCAGCCACCCAAGGAGCCGAGCCCAGCTCAGGGAAAGCCAGGGCTCACACCCAGGATGCACTCTGCCAGCATGGCTACAGGGCTGTGTGCCTCTGCTCACATAAAGATGGGACCAGCCAACCAGTGTCTGCGTCTCTGCCCGGCCTGGAGTCAGAGTTACCGTCGCATGGTGAGGGAGGGGAGGGTTGTAGGAATGTGGGAGGTGACTTCCCGAGTGTGGACATGCGGCGCAGGACTTCCCACCAGGCACTGAGAAAGTCAGCTGTACCTCACAGTTGTATTTTGGGCGAACGCCAACAGACTGTACTGGGAGACAGAGCCACACCCAAGGCTCAAGTCCCTGGGGAGGACTGAGGTCCCTGTGAGAAGAGGAGATGAGGACACAGACAGCCTGAGGGAGCCGTGTGAGGACGTGGGGAGAAGACAGTGTCCGCACTCCCTGGAGGGGCTCAGAGGAACCGGCTGGCCACACCCTGACCAGGGGTCCCTGCTCCACTGAGAGAGCTGTGTGACTCTGTCCTGTGTCTATGGTGCTTCACCACGGCTGCCGGTGCTGCCCCAGGGCCAGGGTGGCCTCACCTGGACAGTTCGCATGGAGGCTTTGGCAAAGCTCCACTTGGACTGGGAGAAGGGGGCCCAAGGGCCAGGCTTCCTCCCGGAGAGGAGGCGGAGGGGACGTGAGGATCTTCCACAGCATGGGTGGGCAGATCCCCAGCCTCGGCGAGACAGGGTGGTGCAGCCAGGCAAAAGGGCTTACTTTGGTGGTGTTTAATGTTTTTATTATTTTTATTGGCCCAGACGAATGGTTCATTTTGGCAGATGCAAACATATGTAACATACTCCAGTCGTTTTCACTCCTTGCCCTCTCCCAGCTTTCTGTTTGGGGTCTCAATGAGCTCTTGGCTACACGAAGACCAGCAGTGGGGGCCCATGGGAGAGAGGTCCCTGCAAGTGCACAGTGGATTCCCTGCCCAGGATGCAGCTGAGTCCATGGTGTTCCTCAGTGCCCAGTTGGCACCTTCAGAGAACACTTTGTCATCAAGGATTCCTGGAGCCTGAAGGATTTGTTTCCTGGCAGGAAAATTCATCTTCCCCCAGGGGGCCGCGCCTGGTGCTCTGTGACCTGCAGAGCAGCAATCTGTTCACAGGAGCGGCTTGGGTGGTGCTGGAAATGAGCAGCAGCCCTGCCGCTGGGCTTCCTCCTCCATCCCGCACTTCCCAGATGTGCTTAGAGAAACCTGCCACAGCCCAGCCAGACACAAGGAGGCAGCCTGGACCCCCATGGTTCAAGATGGAGGATGGCACAATGTGCCCCACACCCCCTAGCCAGGGCAGCCAGCACTGGAAACTGGGCGCCCTGGGCCTTTCATGCCTGGTGTCAGTACATGGGGTGATAGCCACACTGGTCTCAGCGGCTGCTCAGAAGCCTGTAGAGAGCGAGCTGGGCAGCTCTAAGGGCTGCTTTCTGGCTCTGCTCCCCCCACCCAGCCTCATATGGGTGAGCTGGGCTGCAGCTGCTGCTGTTTCAGGGCACCCTTGGCTCTCCGCACCTCTCCTGAGTGTCCCTCTCAGGGGATCCAGGCGTGTTCTCACATCCAGACGGCAGCAGAAAGGAACAAACTCAAATGAGCCAGATGGGAGGAGTGAGGGAGTTGACACCCGCCCCCTTCCGCCCCAGTTTTGCAGAAGATGCCATGATCAGGGCCCTACACCCAGATACGGTGCCACACAACAAGGACAGGGACAACTGTGGTCAGCTCCAGGGTGACCCTAAGCCCCTAAGTTGGAAGCCAAAGGACATGCTTTAGATCAAGTGAAACAAAAAGATCAATGATATTGGTCTTTTGAAGTCTCCCTAACATGCAGCTCACTTAGGCGCATGCAGCGTCCTCACTAACTGCAGAGCTCTTCGTGTTAACACTGCCGCACAGAATCAGTCCCGCCCGACTCCGGAAACGAAAAAGCCCAGTCTCGGGATCCTCTCCGCTGCCCACTTCCAATCAGCCCTGCCTCCTTCTGAGATGAGTTCAGTCTGCCTCTCTCTGGTGATGCATGGTTTCTGAGATCCGGCTTCTGTCGCTGGGCGTCACGTTCATGAGCCCGTCCGCACCGTCTCTGCTGCACAGAGTGGAGGCAGGAGGCACAGCCCGGCGCCTCTAAGCTCACGCGTTTGCAGTCCCAGGGACAGGTTCTGCCCACGTGCACACCTGTCTCGGGGCACCCTAAGCCCCAGATGGGTGCTCCGAGGAAAGGCGTGGAGAAGGCCGAAAGCCGGACTTGCTGGCGGGGCTCTCCCTGACGAGGCGCCAGCCTGCTGGGTATCACACCCTGCTGCCTGCGCGTCTCTGACTGTTTTCTAGCCACCCAGAGAGTCGTCAGCGGTGCGCACCATGGTTCCAGTTCGCCTTTGCGTTTCCCACTGGTTAAAAAATAAGCAACGTAGGACACCTGCACTGGCTACTCGGATGTTCTCAGGTGGAGAAGCTGCCCCAGCGATCTGCCTGTTTCTGCCGCACGGCTTCCTGTTCCCTGAGGACTCGCGGGTGTCCTGTGTCTTCCAGTCGCAGCCCTGTGCTGGGTGCGCGTCCTGGGGCTGCTGGCTGCCTCTCCACCCTGACTTCCTTACTCTCCCCAGTGGTGTCTGGCTGTACACACGTCCTCGATGTGACCTAGTCCTATTCGTCACACGCTCCCTCTGTGGGTGGCATTTTCCCTATCTTTTCAAAACTAATCTTTTCCAGCTCCCAGCTTGCAAGCATTTTCTCCTGACATGTTTGTCTTCCCTGCTGTACTTAACACTGAAAGCCACCCTAAGTTGATCCGTGGTGTAGTATGAAGTTCACCTCTTCACGTGTCCAGGTCCTTCAGCACCCACCGCTGGGAGGACCACTCCGTGCCCTGTCCCCCAGCCTCTTTCATCACAAACAAGGGAGCTGCACACGGGTCTGTTTCTCCTTCTGTCCCTGCGGTCAGTTTGATCTGTGGCGACCGAGGGCTCTGCTCTTGATATCGGCTACTGTTTGTGAATCCTCAGCTTCGTTCAGGAAGCTCTCTGAAATGGTCCCGGAGAATGAATCTAGACTCAACGTGTTCATTTCTGGGGCAGGGGGGACTTCCAAGTTTCGGTGCTGTCACTCTCGAGTGTTTAGGTCGCTCGTGAAGAACAGTGTCGGCCCCAACTGAGTATTTTTTCCATCCACGCAGCTCTCGCATTTCTTCCCGCGACGTCTTGCAGTTTGTTATGTTAGTAACTCTTTCACTCATCTTTGGCTTTTCCTCCTAGAACTCAGTGTTTTAATACTGCTGGCAGTAGCATTTAAAAATTCTGTCCTGGTTTGCTGTTGTCTGCAGCAGCTGACTGATTCCCGCATATGGCTTCGACTCCGGTGACCTTGCTGAAGTCACTTGTGAGATGGAGTAGTTGGTGCCGAATTTCAGGATCTTTCTGAACGCACATTCGTGACACCTGTGACTGATGGGTGCTGTATCTCTCCCTGCCTGGTAAGACCACTTAGCAGCAGTGCCGGGACTACAGCCCTCATCCTGGCCCAGGTCCAGGGAAAACCGCTTCACCTCTGGTGACACAGTCATGGCACGCTTTGTAGGAATTCCTCATCAGACTGAAGGCACTCCTTTCGTTCCAAGCGTTTATCTTTAAAGTCATAGATAGGTGTCGACCTTTCCAAGTGTTTTTTCTCTGCTTCTATCCAGAGGATGCCATAGTTTTCCTGCAGTCTTTCTAATAGTGCATGGGGCTACTTTGAATTTTTTTGTTATGTTAAACCACAGTTCAGTGATGTGGGGGGAACCCACACAGATCAGGATGTATACACAGTGACACCAGATTTATCAAGATCTAAATAACATGGAACAAAATGCAGTTTTGACAACATAGTATCCTGAGTTTTGTCCAAGTATCTGCCCAGATAACACCTCCCCAGTCAAGGTGCTGTAGATTTAGAACGTCTCCCAGAAGTCTTCCGTGTGGATGGTAACTGAGGTGGCGGGAGGCCTCCTAGCAGCTGGGGTCAGATGCCATGGTTCTCTCTCTCTCTCTCTCTCTCTCTCTCTCTCTCTCTCTCTCAGCCACTCCTGGTTCCAGGACAGGGCCTGGAGTTGTGTGGTGGGGACTGCTGAGGGGCAGGAGATGACAGGCCCCGGGGCGTCCCCATGGAGCTGGCTGTGGGTACACTGGGAGCAAGACAAGTCCTCATTCTTCAGCCTTAGTAGCTTATTTAAAAATCCATCTTCCTCTTAGAAAGTGAGCTAAAATGATGAACTCAGTGGGGGTAAAAGGTTGCCAAATGTTTTCTTACAGAAACCTTGATGTCAAAATAAAATAAACCCATGAGCTGTAATATCTTCCAGACGGCAGGGTTCCGGCGGGGCTGGGAGGCTCCATTTGCTGCCGGGCTGAGTCACCCTGGAAGCGCAGTGTGGCTCTTGGTCTGGGGATTTTATGGGTTTGTTTAATGCTCACTGCTGACTGTTTCAATCCATTAGCTCACCCGCATCTGGGCCACCACAGTCTGCTCTCTTCTTCTCCCTCTACCTCACATCACCATGGCAGTGCCACTGTCCCTGGGGCTCCCACCAAGACAGGCTTCAAGGGCTCTCGTGCCCTGTCCTAAGAGCATGGCTCCCACAGTCCCTGGGACTTTCTGCCACCTGCAGCCAGACCCATGTCAGTCCCAGTCCCTCCACCCCAGCTCCTGCAGCAACCCTGCCAGTGATGACCATAGCACCTGCCGTTCATGCTCAGGCTCAGCCATCTTCACACTGGAGGAGGTGTGGAGCCACTCCTGCCTGGCTGGAGAGACATGGGCATGCTGGGAAACAGCCCATGGGTCTAGGGCAAGCTGCTGCCCACCACCTCCATCCCTGCCAGCTGTGGGCCCAAGTAGTGTCCACCCAACTCAGATAGACCCAGGGACCCTAGAGTGTCCTTTTAACCCACCTGGCCAATACAAGCACCAGGCACTGAACAAGAAGGGCAGCAGCTCCTCTAAGAGGAGTCTCCACCAAGGGTGTCCCCACCTGCTCAGTATCCTCTGTCCATATGGCCACCTCCTGACCTGTCCCCAGCCCAAGGAGCCCTGCCCAGATGGTTCTTGGGAGCTGTGTTCTGCTTTTCCTCTTCCCTCCTTCTTCTGCCTCTGCCATGGAAATCGGACCCACATCCAGAACAGGAGGCTGGAGCCAGGCACCACACATGCAAGCTGTCCCAGGAGCATGTCCTGTGGCACCTGTGCGAGAGAACTGGCCCTCCCAGTGACTTATGGGTCCCCAGCATTCACCCTTAGTAGATCCCCACTAGGATTGGCAGGGGACAGGCACCCAGGCAGACCATCAGGACCGAGGACAGCACCCCCTGTTCAGTCCATTAAAGGAGGGTGGGCAACTCCCTCCCTGAGCTGCTGCCTGGGCTTCTGGTTGAACAAGGCTCCTGGCTCCCAAAGACTGACCCTGCTCCTCACCCATCCCTGCCCAGCACACCAACTCATCTAGAGAGGATGTTCTCTGACTGCTTGTTCCCCTGCGCTAGGTTCTCTCACCCACAGTGTCGGGCTATGGTCTCTAAGAAACTGGACTTGTCAATGTCCCTGAGGATGTCAGGTTGGGAAATCCAGTGACTGCTTGACCTCCCTGCCAGTCTCACCCCTCTCCTGATTTATTTATTGTTGATAGCGACCCCGTATTTGCCACAGTTCTCCAGAGAAACAAAACACTCCTGGAGTGAGGCTCAGGCCAGGCCCACAAAGGGAAGGTTCCAGCTCTCCAGGCCAGGGCTCCCACCTGTAAATTGTGGTTTCGACTCCCGTGGAGGCTGGGACCAGGTGGGGATGGCTCGGAGGGTCAGGGTCTGCACCCTGTGCCAGCTCACCGTCTAAATGAGGAATCAGCTTATGGATCCCCAATACAGGAAGCAGCACGAAATGTAGCTGAGAAGTGGCAGTAGACCACTTGTGGGACTCGCAGCCCGACACAGGACAAGTCCTCACCCACCCTCGTCCACCCAGGCGCTGCACCCCACAAAGGCCAGGAAGAAGGCGTGATCGCAGCTATCAGAGCTTCCCGGGACCCTTAGAACTCAAAATCAGACCTCTCTACTTGGCCAGGGTCCTGTTGGGGCACAGAAGAGTTGAGCATCAGGGCCATCCTCAAAAACAGGTGTCTGCCTCTGCCCAGGATGCTGGTCCAAGATGGACAGATCCCAAGGAGAGCAGACAGTAGGTGACCCAGGATGGAGCCACCTCAAAGGGCTCTGCACCTGCAGGACATCCAGGCAACCCCAAGCCCAGGGCCCTGGGGATGCTCATCTACCTGCTGATGGAGAAATAGGAGCCATGTGGAGCTCCAGGCCTGGGGGCAATCGGGAAAAGGACATCACCGCATGGTCAACACCCAAACTGCACAAACTGGGCCGAATGCAGCCCACAGCCTAAGTCTCGGTCAGGGTGACCCAGACTCCCATTCCTACCTCTCCCCAAGAACCTCAGGGTCAGCACCATCAGGCACCCGCAGTCAGGACTTTTCCATATTTGTGGTCTATAAGGATCCCTCTCATGATGAGGAGCTGGTTGTACACAACACGTCTTAATCCCTTTTTTATCCCTTTCCCTTCTCCTCCCTTCTTCTCTCTCCATCTCCTGGTCCCCTTACCATTTGCAAAAGATCTATCTCCCTACTTCCTATCATCTATCTTTTACTTTTCTCTTTAACTTATTAATACTTTCGTTTTTTCATATAAAAGAAACCATGTAATACTTAAGCCTGTGTGTTCAATTTATTTCATTCTAATGCTTTCGCATGCAGGAAAATACACACAATACCATTTCCTAGCTGAGCCTTTTCTAAGGTGCAACTTCCCCTGCCTCCACTCCATCCCCTCTGTGTGCTAACAAGAGGTTTTCTCAGAGGAAACCTCAGTGCCTTAAGGGAGACACCAATGAGCGGCCTTGATCCCACAAGCCACCAGCTCCAGGAAGTGGAGACAGGTTGGAGGCTGTGAGCCCCACGCTGCCAATCCCGCGCTGGGGAGCCCAAGGGACTCAGGTTCTGAGGATCGCAGTATGCGGAAGGTCACTGGGCATCCTGGCCTCTGCCAGGACCTGTGGGTGAACTGTTTAGGAGGCCTGGAGCAGCCCCTGAGCTCACCCCAGGTGCCAGACTGTCGGAGAGCAGGTGCCCACAGTCTGCTTCCACACCTGCAGCCACTCCATGGCCCTCAGCCTCACAGCCACCCACCTGGTCCAACAGATCAAGCGTCAGCTTTCTGGAGCTTGTCTCAAAGAATGGGGCCTCAGGACAGGGTGAGGCAGGGGGTGGTGGCAGAGGAGCCCCGCCCCAGGCTGGGGGACAAGAACTCCAGAGCACAAGGACCTGTGCCAGGAAGGCTGGCATGAATGCTTAAAGACGGATTTTAGAAAACGCCAGCCTCACACCCTGCCAGGTAGAGCCACATGGACCCCACATGTGTGACCAGTCTCCAAGCCCTGCAGCAGACACCGTCCCCCAGGCTGAAGCCAAGGTAGCTCAGCTCTCACGGTCCCCGGCACCAGCTCAGCCCTGACCACCTAATCCACCCTGTGCATTTGTTTACTTTCTCTGTACCGTGGCTCTTGGACACCTGGGGCCTTACTCCAGGGAGCTGCCCCTTCCTCACTATTCAATTCTCATGGGGAACAGAGGCCCAGTCCACAGCAACCTTCTGGTGCAAACCATGGACTGGAAGACCCTGACCCTGTACCCAGGAGGCCACATCCCTCTCAGTCACCTGGGCTGGGTCCAGGTAAGAGACTGGTCCCAAATTTGGGCCATAAAATAATAACAGCCTGCTCTGTCACCACTGCAGAAAATCCTGGATGCCCTGGCCACAGCTCACCTGCCCCTGCCTCTTTTGCTCCTGAAAACCAGGTGCTTTCAGTGGCTGCGTGAGCAGATTCTGGTCTCTAGGTCCCTTAGTATAACCAGCTGCCTTCCTGGTCTCCCTGGTCTTCCTCCTGTCTCCACAGACTCTCTCATAGAAGAACCCAGACTTCCACGCAGCACCTTCCAGGGGCCAAACTGTGCATGCAGGGCAGGTGCTGGACCCCACAGTGGTGCAGGAGCCAGAAAATGAGGTGTTGAGGCCTCTGATCCTCATGGGCAGGTTGGCTGGAAGGATCACTCTGGAAGGAGGTACAGAGGAACAGGAAGAGGAGGGATGGAAGCGGACGATGCAGGTGGAAAGTGAGATGCCGGTGGAGGCCTGCTGTGTCTCTACATGACTTCCCTTCTTTGTTCACCTGCCATCTTCATTTCTTACTTCCCCGTCTTACTCCTGTACAGTCTTGGTCGGGGAACACTGCTGATCCAGTGATTCAGGGACTGTCTTGGCTTAGATCTGGATGATCCCTGAGAGAGTCAGGAGCTTACATGTGGGCTTTGGGAGGGTAACTCATTATGGGGACTTATTGCTGGCTTGCTATTGGATGGTGCATGAGAGCTGGTCAGAAGAGGGGGGTTCCTGAGGGCATGACCTGGAGGTATTTCTCTCTCTCCCTGGCTCCTTCCTTGACCTCTCTGCTTCCTGTTCACCATACTGTGAACAGCTTCTTCCCTGCCAAGCCCTCTATCATGTTGTCCTGACTTGGAGCCATCTGACCCTAGACTGTAAACATGAGCCAAAATAAACTGCTCCTTTAATTTGCGGGAGTAGGGTATTGTGTCCCAGCAACAAATTAGTTGACTAAGTCAGATTTGGGTACTAGAGAAATGGGGTCATCACTGTGACTATACTTGACCACTGTATTTAATAAGCCTTTGGAACTGAGGCTCCATTGGCAATTGGATTCCACTCATGGTGTGTTATACTCTGGCAGAAAGTTCTTCTACATTTTTTCTTCATGTCCTAAGACTTTTCAGGTGGCTGAGATTAAGGGCTGTGGATCAGTTAATCTGATGGAGGAAATTTCAAGGGAGCCCAACATTTAGGTTGTGACATAGGTACTTCTAGGGACTTTTACCCGGTTCTACTTTGAGAATCAAGGGCAGACAGCACAGCTGAGTGATTTTAAAAATTTTGAGTTTGACCATGATGGAAGCTCCTATAAAATTGGATGGAGCAGAGGTTGGCTGCTGAAAAGATTAGCATTAAAAGGGAGACAAGAAGTTCATAAGAGAGAAATGGCTTGAGGGTGTGTAAGGAACCAGCAAAGCTCCATACTTCACAGGCTCAACATTACAAAAGCTAAAGACTTCGCTTTAAGAAAAAGCCCCAGAGCACCTAGGGAATTTGTTTCCCAGGATTTGGTTCATAGTCCTCAGTCATCCGGGGACTCAGACACTTCCACGGCCATGATAAAGGGGAGCCTGGCTACTGCCAGAATTGGCAGCAGACCTTGGTGTCATCCATGTGGTACTGAGTCACATGGAATGCAAGAGTCGCAGCATCATGGAGGCTTCAAAAGAAGGCTGGGGAGGCTGAGCAGTGTGACCTTGAGAGGGCAATTTGTTGATTTTGTTATTGTTGCTGGGACAAAATACCTGACATCCAAAGCTGAAGGAGGGAAGGTTTGTTTTGGCTCATAGTGTATAGAGGTTTCAGTCCACAATCAGCTCCAAGGCTCCAAGGCTTGGCCAAGGAACATGGCAGAAAAGAGGAGAAAGAGTGCACAACAGGATACACGGGCAGCGGTGAAGCAACGAGCAGCAGCAGTGAGCTCATCGTCCTTCTTTTCCTCTCATATCCCATCCAGGGTACATGACTATTGATTGGTGTTAGCCACACCCAAAGTGGGGCTTCCGTTGTCCCCTCTTTAATCATAGCATCACACCCTTAAACACAATCACACACCCTAAATCCAGCCACCTCCCACAAGTCCCATACCAGCACATGAGGCTTTGGGGAAGTCTAGATCCAAGCCAAAACGGAGTGAGTGTGCAAAGCTGTGAGCGTGTGTATAAAGCTGTGAGTGTGAAGCCAGAACTACAGTAGAGGCTGCAGGAAGTTCGAAAGTCCAAGAACAAGGGATGTCTACTGAAGAGAGCGACAAGAAATGAGCAAAGCCGGGCCAAGAGAGAGGTCAGCAGGGCTACAGCCATCAGCAATGCTGCAGCTTTCCCCAGGTTCTGGATTTGGAGCTACAGGAGATCGTGCTTGCCTAGCTGGTTTTCAGTCCTGCTTTAACCCCACTGGTTTCTATCATCTCTTCATCTACCTATTTTTCGGAATGGGAATGTTTTCCCCCTGCCATTGTCAGTAGGGTTTACCTGTTATATTTTACAGGGGTTGCAGTGGTAAGTTTGCATCACAGGAGACTGTGGACTTGAACTTTCAGCAAAGTGACACATAGGACGTTGGCAGTTCTTAAATGGACTCAATGCATTTTGCATCAATGGGATTCACATGAGTCTTTTAGGGGCCAGAGGTAGAATGCTACGATTTATATCTAGATATCATGTGTCCATAGGCAAAGCTTGGTAAGGTGATTGGATCATGGGGCTTAGAGCTGGTTTACTGTTAAGGAGGTGGGGTCTGGTCAGAAGCGAGGTCACCAAGGGCATGGCTTGGGAAGGTTTATATCCTCCCAGCTCCTTCTCTCTCTGCTTCCCATCTGCCATGATGTGAGCAGCCATTCCCCTCTGCTGTGCTGCCCCTCCTCAGAGCCAGCTTGGTTCAGGTAGAAAAACTGGGGCTGTAGGATCACTCCCCAGTCCATTCACCTGACTACGGGCAACACCTTAGGGCCAATCCTCTTTCCATTGTTCTGGGAAAAGCAGGAACAAGAAAAACAAAACTCAAGAAGTGTCTACAGTTCCAAGCCAGAGCACATACGTGTTAGGTCCTGTGGTTAGTCCTACACTAACCTTTTCCCCACTCGAACTTCATTAAAAGTTCACCAATAGGGGCTGCCTGTCAAGTATATAGTTAAAACAGAGTGAATTACAGGAAAGCCCTTGCACTACATGTCCTTGACTCAGTACTCTGTTAATCACTTTTCCAATCCCATCCAGAGAAAGCCAATGAGAGGTGATCTGAGTGGGAGGCACATCTTTTAAATCCAAAAATCTACTTAAATCTCCTCCTCCTCCCCCTCCCCCT
>NW_022900931.1:1268426-1278380 GCF_012274545.1 Fukomys damarensis | reverse complement strand
TCCTCCCCCTCCTCCTCCTCTTTCCTCTTCTTTACCTCCTTCCTATTCTCTGGCTGCCCAGTCACTACTTCCTTCCACATTTGGGCCACTTGCTCCCTCTCAGTTCACCTTCCCAATTAACTTCAGTAAACGCAGCTGCTTCTTCTTCATTGTGGATGTATATTTGCAATTCTTTGCTTGGTGTGAGACAGGAATGATATAGGAGCTGAAACAGGATCTCCAAATGATATAAGGGAAATATTATAATTCCCAACCTGTCAGATGTCTGATACACGAAGTTTGTGTTCTCTCAAGTCAAAGAAATAATTATAGGAACAACAGAGGTTAAGAGTAGGAAATGTTTACTGAGAGGATAACTCCTGAGAGGCAGGAGTGGGTCCCGAATGGGGAGCTGAGGACCTCACTTCTCAGGGAAGTTTTATAAAACAAAAACCACAATGTGGGGTAAAGATAGGAACAACCAATAAGGCTGAAGGACATTTGCTTTGGTAATAGTGATTCAATGAGGGAAGGAGTCAGGTAACAAGGGTGCATGGAAAGGAAAGGATGGGTCCAGAGGTCTTGGTCACCCACAGGGTGATGTCCGTCTAAACTTCATTGGGCCAGTTGTTACTGCTTATCCTGTCCTTTGGGGAAGTATTCAGGCCTAGTCACTTTTTCTTTATTTTGAGGCCTGGTCTCTAAGACCAGATGCATCTCTGGCTGCAGTTGTAATGTGTTTTCATCTTTTGTGCTGCCTCTCTTGAGGCCCCAGCCCTATCTGACTGCCTATAGTATTTCTACCTTATTCCTGTCTATAATAAGTGCACACAAGGATCCAGAGTCTCTCAGGAACCCACTGTGCAGTGTCAAGTTGACCATGGCTGTAAACATGAGCCCAAATAAAACTCTCCTTTAAATTGTGAGCATCTGATCTTGTGTCCCAGCAATGGGAAAATGACCAAGACAGGAACACATACAGTCCCCAGCTCTGACTTCCAGGTCAGGCTCTTTGAGGCCCGTGGCTCAGAGGCATAATTTTCCTAACTTATTGTAGCACCAGCACCCACGTAGCAGGGCAGGGAGTGTGCCCGGCTAAGCCTATGCCACCAGCAGTGGGCATAGCCCCATCATGGCCACGGGCCTGGTCCACATCATTCCCTGCTGTCTCAAAGTCAGAAAACAAACAGAGCTCTCTTCTTTCCTCTCCAGCGAAGCAGCAGATTCAAGAGGAAAAGCTACCAAACAGGGAAAAGCCTTGTGAAGCAAGAGCCCTGGAGAATCGCTTTGAAGGAAGACTTGCTCTAGTCAGTGTTTTGTTCCTGGCATCCAGCAACAAAAATAAGAGATGTCAGTGGTCCTGAGTCCACTCCCCACAAAGGGATAGCATAGGTAGGACTCAAGTTCCCACGGAGCCCAGTGTGGCAGGGGCTATGCCAGGAGAAGGAAACACCCTCCTAAGCCAAGCCCTGAGCCTTCTTTCCCTGGAGGAACAGCATGTCCCCATCATGCTAGTGTTGGACACTTCCTTTGGGAAAGTGCTGGCATCCGGTCCTTTTTTTCCTTGCTCAGCGTGCAGATAGCCACCATGCTCCTGGTGAGAGGCCCCAGGGAGTCCCATGGCACTCACGTGGGTGAGCAGCCCTAAGACAAGACAAGCAGGAAAGACTAGGACACAGGCCCAAGCCAGGAGCTGTCCTCTGTCCCTCACTGCATGCGGAGTTGACAAACACACCCATGGAAGGAGAGCAGAGCTCAGAGAACGACAGGGTGGGTGAGGAGGGACAGCAGCAGCCCGGCTCCCAGACAGGTCACCTCAACAGCATTTGTGGCAGTAATGACAGGCAGAGACCAGCTCCATCTCCATCCTGTTGGAGCTCCTGGCAGGGTCAGAAGACTTGCCCATGGGTCACCTCATCCTTGAACACAGCCTTGGCCATAAGGTTTTATCTTAGGCACTGTGCCACCTCCCTCCTGTGGCTCTGGGAAAGGAGGGGAGCTCACCCCAGTAGAGTGGGGCAAAAAGCCACTAGAGTCTGGGGGTTCAGCATCATCCAGGAAATCTGGGCAGCTTCTCCATTCCACAGAGCCTCTTGTGGTGCTATGGGTAGAATTGCATCCCAAGAGTCCTGGCATTGAGGCTCAAAGTCCAGTGTTCCTGTGTTTGGAGATGGTGCCCCAAGGAGGTAATTTGGCTTGGATGGGACTGTGAGGGTGGGTCTTGTGTCATTGCAAGAAGAACAGAGGCTTGCTTGCTCTCACAGTATAACAGATGAGGACACACTGACAAGATGAAGCCATCTATAAGCCAGGAAAGAAATCCTCCCCAAAACAGACCTCGATCTGGGACTTCCAGCCTCAAGGACTTTGAGAAATAAATGTCCATTGTTTGAGCTGCCCTGGCTGACTGAGACCTTGATGCTCTTCTGGGTACTCAAAGTGTTAAGGAAAGATGGCAGCCAATGCCCATTTCTGCACTATGGACATTCCATCAAGTCTAGCTGGGATGGTCCTCAGGTGACAGCCACCTGGTAAAGAGTAAGTGGGCTGGGGCTCCAGAGGGAGCCTGAGAAGAGGAGGCTGATCCCACACAGTGGCGCAGAATCCAGACTGCACCCACAGAAACAGATGTGATGAGCACTAGGACAAATGTCCTACTCTCGTGTCCCAGCCCCCTCCAATGAGCCTGTGAGAATCTGCTCAGCACTTTCCTTGGGCATGTGACGACCTACTGAGCCCCCTGGAGCCTGCCCAGTGTGGCTGTTCAGCAGTGGCTGGAGGAGAGATGGGTGGGTGAGTGGGTATCTGCAAATGGATTGTAGGTAGAGTGTCTGCGTGTATGGATGGGTGGACCGAATGGAAAGATGGGTGTAGAGTGTGTGAGTGGATGAGTGGGTGAATGGTGTATACATGAATGTTACGGAGGCATGTGTGAACGGATAGTACATGGGGGATAGACGTGCCGATGGACGGATGCATGGACTGGTGAGCGAATGCATGGGTGAATGAATGTATGTTTGGGTGGGTGGATGGATGGATGGGTACGTGCATGGATGGCTGCTGGGTAGTGGATGGATGGAAGGATGGATGGGAGAAGATATGTTGCAGCATGAGTGATTGGATGGAGGATGGATGGATGCTTGGGTGGATGGACTGGTAAATGGGTGGATGGATGGGTGGGTAAATGGGTGGATGGATGCATGGTGCATGGATGGATGGATGGGCAGGTGGATGGATGGATGGGTAAATGGGTGGATGTGTAGATAAGCTTGTGGGTCTATACGTGAGGGATACATGTCCAAATGGGAGAGCTCTAGGACCCACCCAAAGCACAACCAGTGGGGAATGTGAAGGTGAAGAGATGGATGTGACCCATGGACTCCTCCAAAGCAAAGAAGCTGTAGAACACGGTGACTGATTATTTTTCTCCAGAGTCAACTAACAAAAGGAGGGAATGATTACGGGGATGACAGACTATGGGAAAGAAAAGGTGACATCCAGAAGGCCCCTGTGGAAGAAGGCACTCACTAAACATCAAACCCACACCCAGTCATTTAGAGGAAGCTCCGCTCCTAGGGAAAGAAGGGAGAGTTTAGGAAGCAAAACATCAATAAACACTAGTTTGGACCTAGCACCCAGGAAGCCAAGGGGATCTGACCCTGCCAGTGCCTGTGTCTGAATACAGGGGGAAGGTGGAGCCCCACAGCTGGGGGCTCCAATCACCCCTTCCCCACCTAGGGGGACTGGGTGTCCTGCAGGGGGTCCTGCTCTGAGCTCAGAAGCCTGTGTGGATCTGTGTGACCCACCGACCACACTGGCCGTCACGCAGGGCTGAGTCAGCACTGGTGAGGTAGGGTCCGTATGCAAACACACCAGCGACCAGGTGCACTGGTCAAGTGCACCAAGGTTTCATCTAGGGAGAAAAATGTCTATATTCGGGAAAATACGTCACAGCGAGTTGTAAGTGATATCCTGGAACCCATCTTGATAGCAAAGGGAGGGGTGGGCTGGAGGGAAGGGAAGAGGGGATATCACTGCCCAGAGCACAGCTGAGAGGTGGGCTGTGCCGGGTGGGAGGACAGCAGGGGCGATGAGGAAGGAGGCTCAGGGAGGGCCCAGGGCCTTGGTCCACAGTAGTGAGACATCCAAAGGCCTGGCTACGGGGGCAGGGAGCCCTGACAGGCTTCTCCGGCGAGAGGGTCCTGGTTGGACCCCTGTCACCACATCTGTCAGCTTCCAGGTCCAGCGCGGAGCAGCTGACAGAGCCCGCTGGGCTTCAGGCTAGGCGGGCAGGGGCAACTGACCAGGATCAATACCGGCATCCTCTGTCCTGTCCAGGGTGGGCTTCTGCTCACTCTCCCTCCCCTGGCTGTGGCCTGGGCCCAGAAGGGAGGGAAGGCCCTGGCTTTTCTGTTTGGAAAGGGAAGGGCACCTGATGACGAAGGGCACCGTGTCCTGTGAGCTGGGAATCTCTGTAGCTTCCTTGATGTGAGGCCTCCTCCCGCCAGGGCCTTCCCTTTGTGGGTCTCATTTAAATATTTATGCCTCCCATGTCACTGAGAGGAAGGGAGCTTCAAACACAGAGATCTGTGAACTGGGAGTAGAGGCAGATATCTGCAAACAAAGCACTTGAGGAGGCTGAGGCAGGAGGATTGCACATTCAAGCCCAGCCTAGGCTACTTACTAAGTCAGCAAGACCCTGTCTCAAAGCAAAAAATAAAACAGGTCTAAGGGGTGTAGCTCAGTGTGAAGGGCTTAGGTCCAAATTTGTTGTTATTGAATGAGGCAAAGCAAACCACTCCAGCCACTGGCCTCTGGCTTATTTTCAAATGAATAAAATAATCCTCTTTTGTATTTATCCTGTGACTCGGGGTAGTCTGAGAAGTCTCACATGCAAGACATGAATGAGCAGAGTTAATCTGGAGTTCTTTCCTTCCATTTCCGGAGCCCCAGGTGTGGCCCGACCTTGCTCCTGAGCAGGTGCCCATCAGCATAGGCCCTGCAGGCCTGGGACAGGGCAGCACCTTCGGCCTGGCATCTCCAGGTCATAGCACCTGGCTGTGCATCCTGCGGGTAACTGCGGATCCTGCGGGTAACCGCGGATGCACACTCTGGATTATTCACCCCTCCGGTTCTCCCAGAAACAGCTTCTACATGGCTTCGTGCAAAGGACAGAGGTTCCCGGAACAATGAAACTAGAGGGGAAAGAGCAAAGGTGGCAAAGGATTGTGTGCTATGTGGGCTAGGACATGGCCCCAACAGCGACTGACCACAACTGTGTAGGACTGGCCTCCGCGGAGTTAGGACGACGCACGGCCACATCCAGCCTCACTACCTCCCGAGCCACAGGCTGCTCGGGATCTTGGCTGTCGTGGCCGCCCGTGCTCACGAGGTTGGCCAGCCTTCCAAGGTCCCCCCACCCGACTCCCACTCCCTAGAAGTCCTGAGGGCTGACACTCCCCTCTGGCTCTCTGGGTGAATCTGTATCGCCCAGACCCATCCTCCCATCTGTCCCCCTGTCGGTTTCTGTCCTCCTGCCTTTTTCCCTGTCTGTGAACACAGGGTTGGGTCACACTGTGCCACGTGTCTCCAGGTCACCCACAGACCCCATCCAAGGGCCTCTCCGCAGGCTGTGGAGGGGACAAGCTACAGCCACCTCTCATTCCGAAGCGATCACCCAGAGCAAAGGTGACATTCTTCCTTGCACACTTTGCTCTTGTGAACACTCGTAGCCCAGTGCCCATCCCTCGGGATGACTGCAGAGAGTGGGACTAGATTTGAGCTCTCTGTTCTCACACCTACACCCTCTCAGATCTGCACAAAAGAAGCCAGGAGTGTTGTCCCAAGGTGACCCACAGTGGTCGCCTGCAGGAGCGGGTGGAAGAGGAAAGCAGGGTGGATAAGTAGGAAAACAGGATCTAATGGTGGCAGAATTCAAGACAGAAAACAAAGTCAAACAAACCCAACACTGACATAAACAAAATAGATGAAGCCTCGTGTGTGAGTAGAGAGGGTACACAGATCTGAGAAAGTTAACTAATTCCAGTAAATTACAAAAACAACTTCCCAATCATGTGAGACTTGAAGAATACATTCTGAGGACATTAAGAAGCTGAGAACGAATGTTAATTTTTAGATTTTTACCTGGTGTGATGGTGTTGCTGGAGGTATTACACTGTAAATCGGAAACAGATCCGTGATTACAAAACAGAGAAAATACCGAAATCCACCTGGCGTGAGTACACTTGAAATGAAACTTCCCCTGGAAGGAGATAAATGAAGGAAGAATTCTTTGGTGCTGGCTTTAAATCAGAGGAATCGCATGAAATTGAGCTTATTTAAGAATGCATTTCTCAAATCTGTCCACTGAACGACACTTAAAGAAACAGAGAAACGCCCCATAAACACGGAGAAGCAGCAAGGGCCCCGGAGGAGCAGCAGCGGAGTCCTCGCAGGTTGGGAGGAACAGGGACTGGACCCGAGGCCAGAATGAGTCGTGGGCAAGGACGTAGAGCAGCCACTCACAGCCCAGCCAGGCTCAGTTCTAACTGAAAAAATGGCTTCAACGGCTTATCGCACAGCAAGTGAAACCGTGTTTGAGATTTTGGTGCAGTCAAGAATAAGGGAAAGATTGAATGACTAAGAAAGAAAGAAAGAAGAGAAGGGAGGAAAGGGGAGGGGGAGAAAAACCGCACAACAACACGCAAGACAGCAGATGCAAGACAGAGCCACAGGATCTCGGCGCTCAGGCTGAGCCTGCGGCTGTGCGGCTGTGCACCCTTGCAGCGCCCGTCGGCAGCATCTGCCAGACAGTTCTGCTGAAATATAAATAAATATAAATTTTATGTGAATAGAAAAGGTGCTGATCCCCCGACTCCAAGGGACCCATCAGGACCTGTGCTGTGCGTCAGGGTCCTCCAGTGCCTGGAAGCCACAAGCAAGTCTCACCGCTCTCACATGCCTGGGCCCAGGAGGCGCGGCCAGCTCTGGGACCCTGGGCCTGGAGTCCGCCCCAACCACACTCCTCCTTCCGGTCCTTGGTCTTTGGGGCACTGACCTGAGCCCCCGCCATCTCTGTGGAAAGCTCTTTCTCAGGGCGGAGTGGGAGCAGCCATGGGAGGGACAGGTGGACATGCATATCCTTCATCCCTGTATCTTTGAATAAAACACAGAACAAGACAAACAGGGGAAGGTGAGCTCTCATTTATCAGGCAGATATGGCCCGGCGTCCCCCAGGATGAGCTGGAGTGGGGACAGCACAGTGGGCCGTGTGAGTGGCGCGGGGCCTCCCTCCCGAATCCACATGAGCTGTATCCCTGTCCCCTGGTGAGGTGGTGCACGTGGGTCCCCCACTGCCAACCACCCACCAGGCAGATGCAGACCCAGGCACGCAGGGGCCTGTCAGTCTCAAACCGACGACTCCACTTCCTGGCTGAGTGAATTTCAGGGAGGCCCTTCCTCGGAGCCATGAGGTGGAAGACTTCAGAAGGGCTCTGACCCCTACCTACCCCTCGGAGGAGGCTGTGGACCATGTGATCCTCAATATCAATAACAGTTTTCCAAGAAAAACTTTAAAAGACTCCCTCGATTGTGGCTGGGTCTTTGGGTTGCAGTTTTCTGGCGGGCCTATGTTGAGAGTCCCTAGAAGTCAGATCCTGGAGTCTCTGCCCTCCTCCTGGTGTGTAGGGCCTGGGGCTGCTCCCCTGGGGGAATCCTGGGCACACCCCGGGCTGTGTTCCCTCATTCGAACATTGAAGGATGCGATGTGCCAGGAGGCCAGGGTGGACACAGGCGCACTGAAGTGTGCAGACCTGGGCTCTTGCCGTCCTGGGGCTCTGCACCTTATCTGAAGTGGGAGGGGGGGTGTTAATGAGCTACTAATTGTAAGAAAAACAATGGGTGCCCAGTATAAATGTAGCATCTTGAAAAATCCAAAGGGAATCCAAAGAGACAAGATTCTCTTAGGGATGAGAAGTTGGAGCTGGAAAACCCAGCAATGTGTCACTGGGCTGCTGGGGTGGAGAACTGGGGATGTGGGCCTGGGACTGAGGAGGGCTTTAGTGTGGGCAGAGAGACCCCTTCCCTGAGATCCCTGCCTTCTCCCCACCACGCACACCTGCCAATCTCAGAGCCCTCCTCACAGAAACGCCAGGCTCCACACTGGACAGCCTTCAGGGTCAGGCCGGCATCTTGGCCTCAACAGCACAGGGCCAAGGTGTCTTCCTGCACGTTCGCCTGCCGCTTAGAAGGGTGAGCAGGGCCAGTGCAGGCTGGTACCAAGCAGTGGGCTCCACTCCCAGAGTGGGAGAAAGGAGAGGACTTCTCCTCCGAGCTCAGACCCACCACCCGCAACCAACGCCCCCCACCCGGTGAGGGTCCTTCCTAAACATCTGTCTCTTTTGCAACCACTGCCATCCATTCATTCTTTCATGCATTCATTTCTTCGCCCTTTCAGCCCTCTCTGGACTGTTGTCACATCTTTCCCAGAACTCACGGCCCTCCTGCCGATGGCGTTCGTGGTTCCAACCTCAAAGTGTTGATACAGCAGGGGCTCTGAGGTCAACCCAGCTTCACTTTGCCCCAGGAGGCAGATGCAGGGAAAAGGCAGCACCCCTCTCTGAATCCACCCCACAGGTCCTGGTGCACCCTTCTTACTAGTCTGTGTTTACAGTGGTACAATGCTATTTTCTATTGTTTGCTTTCACTAGTGCGCATGTGCAGCACTCCGCCGGAGGGAACGGTTAGCGAACGTAACACAGCTCAAGCCTTCGTATCACCCCTCCCCTCCCCCGTCTCGGCCCCTGCCCATTTCAATGTAAAACGTCCATAGTCACGTTCCAGCTCACTTGCTGGTTAGAGTTCTTAGGGGTTTCAGTCTTTCAGTTTTGAAGTGTACGGAGCAGTGGATGTTTATAGGTTCTGGCGTTTTCTAATTGACTCGTTTCTTGTTCTGTTCTTGTTACTCTCTTCTGCCTGACTTGTCCGGATTTCCCATTACTTTCCCAAGTTCATTAGCTGAAAAACGCTTAGATTGTTTGTCCTCTCTTCTGAGGCTGTGACTGTCCCTCGGCGAGTGTCTTTGGCCCAGGGTCAATTTCCGCCTGACCTTAGGTGACCTTCAAAGTGTTCTGTTGTCTGGATTCCCACAGCGGCAGCGGCCAGGAGACTCCCTTGACTGGTCGCAGCCCAGGCGGTGGAGCTCTGGGTTTGTGCCACCGAACGCTGGGTTTATTGAACTGTTAGACACGTTCAGTGCGAGTGTGGAGCGTTCCTTGACATTTCCTTTGAGGCCTGGTGCAGATAAATCCCCAAGAGTCACTGGTTGGTGTTCAGCCTCTTGACTGTGATTGTGCAACATTCCACTGTGGGTGTGCATTAGGTGTGTGTGCTCCGTCACAAGAGTTGTAGAACTGTCCCAGGATAGGTTTTACTCAATCTCCTCTCCAGTCGAGTCATCCGGGGAGCCAAGAGCTGGGTCTGCAGTCTCATTTACTCTTCTTCCTCTGAGGGGTTTTTACAGCAGTTCTGTGTACGGCATCTGGATGTTTTATGATGTGCTGCATAAATCTTTGCTTCTCTAAAATATAGATTCTCGTCTTCCCTCAGTGTTAAATAATCACTGTCTTCCCTTTTGTAGCTTTGCTCTTGATCCGTTGTGTCCTGAATTAACATTGTCACAAAATATACTGTGAATAACTTCAAAATAGAGGCAGTGAACAATGCATGGCACTGCCGTTTCCGGGTGCTGGGTGCTGCCCAGCCCGTGAGTGACTCAGCTGTTCCAATGGACCAAGCCTTCCAGTGTCACCAGCTGCCCGTGTCACCTTGCACCGCCCTGGCTCCAGCTGCCACGCCTTCCGTGGAGTCCAAAATACTGCACATTATGGGTTTTAACCCATGTCCTGCCTGCTTCCAAACTCCAAGCCTCTCCACCCTTGGTTTTCACAACCTGAACAGCATGAGAGAAAGAGAGGG
>NW_022900931.1:1245764-1268120 GCF_012274545.1 Fukomys damarensis | reverse complement strand
GAGAGAGAGAGAAAGAGAGGGCGAGAGAGAGAGAGAGAGAGAGAGAGAGAGAGAGAGAGAGAGAGAGAGGTGCCAGTGACCTGCAAAGCAGAAGCTGCTCCCTCATATAAATTCTACCAAAAAACAACCCGGTCCACAAGACCCGGAGCAACCGGAAGTTTCCTCCTGCTCTCAGGCTGAGGTCGAGGTCATCTCACTTGGAATTTGGCCTGAGGACAGCACAGGTCCACCGAGAGGCGCAGCACTTTGTCTCTGAGGCCGTGCACAGCTGGAGACCCCACTTTGGCTTCCTCCCTTTGCTCTGTCACGGCAGGGCTCGTTTTGGGCTCCTGAGGGCCAGCCTGGTTCTCTGTCTCTTGCTTGGTGCTGGTGAATGGAGGGCTTGGAGGGCTCCAGCTCTTGGGTCATATTGAGTCCTTCCGGAAGTTGGGCCGCTCTGTGCACACCAGGTCAGAACTGACTTGTCCACATCTCAGCCCTCGGATGGGTGCAGAGCCACCTGCACACTGCCCAGGAACCAGGGAGGGTGCCTCTTCCCGGCTACTCCAGACCTGTACACCCTGAAGCAGCACTTGGGGAAGAGCTGTGGCCAGCGTATCCTCTGCTCTTCGTCACATCAGCCCCTCCACAGGAGTCACCAGGACCTTCTTGTCCAGGCCAGGATGCCAGCCCTGCCCCACAGGGCAGCTTAATCGCTTGTGCGGTCTCTGGTGGCACAAGCTGAAAGCTTCCTGGAGTGTGGTGTGGCCTCCAGCTGTCCTGATGGCCCACACTGCTGGGCCCCTTCGCCCTGGCACCTCTGTACCAGTGGCCTCCCAGGCTGCCCCCGAGGTGGCATCTCTGCTGACCACGGTCCCCACTGTGTGGGAGTCTGGGAGCCAAGCTGGTTTCCATGCAACTAGCTGCTTCAGACACAAGTAGAGAGGGCAGGGTAGAATCGGAGATAATAAATCATCTGAGCTGCAGGTTCTACAAGCCTCCATTGGTTGTCACTGTGATAAAATTTGATCAAACAGTGTCATCATGTGGGGAGAGGAGCAGCCGTTCCGATCCCGGGAGGTGCAGCCAGCAGGCCGTGCAGTGGAATCAGCTCGGCTCCGCGGGGTGCCTCCTGACCAGCCTTTTACTTACACCAGCGGGCCCCTCCTGGCCAGCCCTGCTCGGCCTCTTTCATTTTTCCCAGACACTTTCATCCCACAAGAGCACAGTTTGAGTCTTTATCAACTTCTGACAGCTGCTGCAGCCTCCGCTATCCTCACGGAAGGAGAGACAGGGCGGAGCGTGCCCTGCGTGCGTGCGGAGCAGTGAGCGGCAGCCTCATCTCCGTGGTTTAAACCCCTGTCCCGGCCCCTTCACCATGGACATGTGGCCCTGCGTCACAGTCCACACCGACCAGCCCGGGCTCCTCACAGCGACACAGATTCTCTGGCACAGACACAAACCAAGGGCTGCGCAAGCACGAAGCACACACACAGCTCTCACCTCGCTGTCCCGGTGCCTTCACCATTATATGGGTCAGACCGCTGTGCACAGAGCGTCCTGGCTGCCTGAGCTCCGGATCCACCTCTCAACAGCACTGTACCCTAGCGACAGGCCTCGGGGTGCTCCTTGCGTCCGATGGCACATTACACACCGACGCAGCTCCTCGTTCTGCAAAGTGTGGGCCTTGAGCCCGCAGATGGCTTTGCAATCTGGGTGCCCGTGGCACCTGTGACCTTGGCCGAGCTGAGATCCTCTGCCGTTCAATGGAGGGAGGGTTGGTCTGGTGACCCAGAGGCTCCGCAGCCCCACTCATGATGCTCTGAACCCTGCAGCGTTAACCGCTGAGGAGGCTGGGTGGCCCTGACCCATCTGCAGGTGGCTTCCTGATCGGTCTCAGAATTACTGCTCCCTTTGTTAAGAACCAATCTCCCAGCCTGGCTGCCTTGGGCTTGGGACAGGCCCCACAGCATAAAGGGGCTGCCTCGAATGCCCATGGTACCCCAAATTTACCATACCCCACACCCTCCACCTTCTTTCCACAGGCTTACGATGCAAGGGTGGCTCCACATGAGTGGGTGAGCGTGCAAGTGTGTGCTCACCACACTTCCTGGTGTGTTTCTGAGATGTGCAAGTGAACAGGAAGACACAGTGTGAGCAGGCCATGGTGCTGCACTAGGGCCGAGGTAAAGCCCCACACTCCCAGCAAAGGCCACAACTGTGTCCTCCACACAGACCTGTCCACATCTGAAGCCCCCTGACACCACCTTGTTTGGAAAGAGGTCTTTGCAGAGTTCATCCGTCAAGGAGCTGGGATGCCCTCACCCTGGTCAAACCTATGAGCCTGAAGTACTACAAGTGACGTCCCTGCAGGAGGCACAGGGAGACTGAGATGGAAGAAGCCAGGTGAAGAGGGAGGCCAGGCCCAGAGTGCCAGGCCACAGCAGCCCAGCAGAGCCTGGAGTCCAGAGCTTGGAGAAGGACGAGGATCCTCTAGAGCCTCCAGCGTCTGGGGACTCCTGGAACTCACACTCCGGCCTCTGCCTGTAAGCAGTAAATTCTGTCATCCTAAAGCCTCTGTGCGTGGTGCTTTATTTCACCCCAAGATTCTAACACACCCAGAGGCCAAGCAATGCACTCCTGTCTGTCCTGGATGCCCCAGTATGGACCCTGGAACTTGGGTCCTGACCCTCTCTTGAGATCAGGTCAACTGGGAACATGGTCACCCTCCAGGTGATACAAGGTAAGAACGTGACTCGGGAGGTCACAGTTCCCTTAAACACTGTTCCCTAAACACTGGCCTCCCGCTGCCCCGCCATTCTCTACTCTTTGTGGGTGCCCGGTCTTCCCAGGAACCATGGGTTCTGGACCCTCCTGGACAACAGCTGAGAGGTGCTGGTTCTGACTCCCAGATGTTTCCCCAGCTTGAACTGGTCACTGCCTTCTTATTCAGTGATGGCCTCAGGTGGGTCTTTAGCTTGTGTAGCCTGAAAGATCCTGCGAGCCCTGGGGTGTCCATCCCTACAGCTCAGCAGGCCCTGCATGGGTCAAGAGGGAGGGGCTCTGGGGACCACAGGCTCCAGAGCAAAGGGTGCTGGTGAGTTTGAGCAGGGACACAGTGAGGTCCCGTGGAGTGTCCATGGCTTTGGAGAGGATATCTGCTCACCTGTCCAGGCTGGATGCTTCACCTAGCAAAGGGTGTGGCAGGAGAGAGAAGAGCGATTGAGGTTTCTGCTGTAATCAGAGCCCTGGGGTCCCGGGAGCAGGAAGATGAGGGGATGCAGAAGCAGGGCAGAGGGCTGAGGTTCCAGGTGCTGAGAAAGGAACATTATCCTGGAGCGGAGGCTGGTGAAGGAGAGGTTGCTGGGTTAGAAGTATCACAGGTAGAGGGGCCAAGGCCCACAGTCTGTCCCTAAGGCAGGAGGACCTTTCCAATAATGGCACAGCAGCAGAAGGGTACCTTCTGTGACTCAGTGTCCCCAGATCAACAAACGGAAGCGTTCAGCCCCAACACCTCAGAGTGTGACTGTGTTTGAAGCTAAGGTGTGTACAAAGACAACTGGATCACAATGACAGTTAAGATTAGGGTGGTCTCAGCCCGACATGGCAGGTGTTATTCTCAGAGGAGGAGATGAGGACAGGCACACACAGCGACAGAGGCCGTCGCTGCAGGACACAGGGGGAAGACAGCATCCGCAAGCCCAAGAGACGCCCAGGACAGATCAGGCCATGACACCTGGATCTCAGTCTTTCGGCCTCCAGGACCCTGAGACAGCAAACAGCTGTCTTCTATGCCTGTGGCATTTATCATGGCCCTAAAACAATGACACCCCCAGAAATAGGTTTTGTCTAATTTTCTGTGGGGCCCTTCAGCTATGGTGGCCCTTGCTCCCTAATGTCTGCTGAGCTGAGTCTATTTTCACCAGGTATCTCAGAGAGGGCTGTTCATGCCTTCTTGGGATTATGCTAAATCTGCTGGTCAGGGACCAGTGCCAAAGAGTAAGACCACCCCTCCTACCTTCTCGAAGAGTCAGGGCAAGAAAGGGTTGTGAACGGGTTGGCTGTGGCTATAAATAGCCAGGGTCTCCTTACCACGTCTGGGCTATCTGCAAACCGCTCCAGCTCCCCCGGGTAGGGCCACTTGGACAGCCAAGCCAGGTGGGGAGTGAGGTTCTGCTCAACCATCCTTCAGGAGCTGGCAGGACATGCAAATGCCACATAAGCCCAGCCCGTGGATGCCAACACTTGAGGGCCAAGTGCAGGCTCCCCCAGGCCTGTACTCCTGGCAGTGCCACCTTCCCCCCTCTGGTACAGTTCAGCATCACTGCCTGGAACCACGCTCCCAAGGTGGCCATCAGCACAGTCACTGGGGGCAGAGGAGGAATCACTCACTCCCTTCTCCAGTACCCGTTTTCCAGATCCCATTTTTCTCCAGAGCCGCATTTTATCCTCCTAGAAGAGAGACCACCCAGGCCACTTACAGGACCTTTGCTTCCTCTAGCAGACTGGTGGGGGGAGTCGGGGGAAGGGCAGGGGCCAGGCCCGGGCTGCCACTTGCACAGGAGCCTCCTTCAGATTCACACTGGGTCCAGGACGTCCCAGCGTGAGGTGCCTCGAGTTCAGCAAGAGACCGATTCGGGCAGAGCTCCTGCCACCTTCCAGGTGCTTCCCTTTCCAGTTGTCCCAGGCAGCATCTTATCTGACTCAGGTGCCCAGTCCCTTGCAAAGTGCCTCTAGGGGTTGAGTCAGCGCATGGTGATGTGGGGAAGCCGCACTATTACCTGATGAATTCATCATGTGCACAATTTACTTATGAGTTGCAAGAAATCAGTGGTTGCCTGGTAACCAAAATTGTCCTCTCCCAAACCTCCAGAGCTGCACAGACAGACCTGAGGTTCCTGGCAGATATTGCCTAGCAGGCTGAGCTCCTGGGGCCTTGGTGGTGGGGTCCAAGGCACCCCATCACGATCGGAGTGTTTTTGGGGAGCACAGCCAGGCAAGCATGGGGCTGAGGAAGACTCCACATTCTGCCAAGGGGAGAGGAGGAGAGGAAGCCATCCCAGGCTGCCAGGGAATGAGCCACTGCCTGGGAGGACTGCACGTACACCGGGTGACACTGCTGCTGCTGCTGCCTAGGGTCCTTGGAGGGGTGCAGTGCCCACTCTGGTGCCCAGGTCCCCTGCCCTCCCCCGGGCCGTGTTCTGAGGTGGGATCCAGTGGGTCTGGAACCCAAATTCCAGTGACCCGGGATGCTCTTCCCTCCCAGGCTTCCTCTAAGTTCCTGCTTCAAAATCCTAGCCTCTGCTTGGAATCCAAAGGCCACTCCTAAGGATGCTGTCCATGGACCGCACAGCTCTGAGCTGTGGTCAAGAAGGAGAGGCAGGAAATGCCCCCGAGCACGAGCCAGACTCCTAATCCCATCGTGCTGTTCTCTGGTCTAGCCGTGCCTTCTTCCCCTCCAGCCAGCCTGTGCTGCAGGCTCACCTGGCACCCCATCTGGAAGTCCCCCACTCTCTACCCGCTATTGCCTCTCTCACCGGGCAGGGCTCAGCCAGCCATGGAGGACCCCTGGACACACAGACCTCATCAAACAGCAGGAACCCTTGAGCACAAACATCAGTTAAAACCTTGCACTTTACTTTTTAAAATTTCAATAAAAAACAACATGCCTGTCTCAAACTTCCATCCATGAAATATTTATCTTTTGTGCTCTACTGTTGTTTTTAATCATAAATGACCCATACAAAACCAAGTTCCATAAGGTAAAATATGTTACTAATATGCTGTGCACAGTTATCTGTTGAGTAAGGAGGCACCACTTGCTTCCCAGGGCGGTGGTGAGCACTGGATGAACTAAAGGTTATGCAAGGGAGTGGGATCTTCTGCTGCCTGAGCCTGGCTCACCTGCGGAGTCACCCTGCACAGCCAGGGCAGAGCCGTCCTTAGTCATTGCCCTGGTAACCGGCCCTGACTCATCCCACACATCCACCCACCATCCATCCACGCATCTGTTCCTCAGTCTCCGCCCATTCACCCATCACCATCCTCCGTCCTCCATCTTCCCACCCACTTATCCAGCCGACCATCCAGGCATTCAGCCTCCAGCCATCCATCTACCCGCTCACGCATCCTCCGTCCTCCATCTACCCAACAGCCACTCATGCGTCCTCTGCCCACACCATTTACGCATTCGAGCATGTATCCACACACACCTCCCGCTGTCTATCAGTCTGTCTACCCATCTGCTAGCCTAGCCATTCCTCCTCCATCCGTCCGTCCATCCATCCACTCATTCACTCACCCACCTACCCACTCACCTATTCGTCCACCATCCACCTTCCATTCACCCACGCATCTACACAACCATTCACTTGCCCAGCAGATCCGCGCATCCATCTATCCATCTGCTCATTGATCCACGTACCCAGCCATCCACCCAGCCTCACCTACACGGCCCACCCATCCTCCACCCATCCATTGCCCACTGACACCCCGACTCATGCGTTTATTCACAGGGCCTGCCTGTGTCCTGGCCTCAGTGATATTCTCTCCATTCCTGAAAGCCTCACTCTGAACTAGTGCCTCCTTAGCTACCAAGGGAGCCCATGCTACTCCTCACTGCTTGGTACTGCCAGGAGCAGTTCACTGGGCTTGTGTCTATCCCCGAGTTTTTCCATATTCCAAGGACTTTGGAGCCAGCTTTTGGACCCCAGCCTGGGTCCCGCCACTTCTAGCCATGGACCCTTCCTGACTCTGTGCTTTTCCAGTGACGCGCTGCAGTCCCACAGATGAGCATAAGGATTCAGGCAATGAATACTCACAGGCCATAGACACTGCTTGCTTCATGGTAAGTGGGATGTGTGCTTCTCCTGGTCCCCGGGTCTCAGAGGGCCTGCTGAGCAGCTTCCAGGCTCCTTCACCCTTCAGTCCTCCTCTACATGTAGGACCACAGTGCAGGGTCCCATGAGGTCTACGTGACTCTTCTCTCTGGATTCCAGCCTTCTTGTCCATACTGCGCGGCTCAACTCGAAACTATGATTTCTTCACTCCCCCACTAAAAAGCATACATCCTCCCAGGCTGGTCCTTGGTGATCTGTCCCACCGTGGAATCCCAGCACCCCACACACAGCAGATACTCACCCTATGGCTGTGGGATAAATCAGAATCCATGTTGCCTCCGGACACAGACTTCCCCAGGCCCTGAACACCGCTCTTCTTTCCCATGATGCTTTTGTTTCTACAGGCAGGTTTGCTTCTTCCTGGGAATCATTTTCTCCCCCATTTTTATTTTAAGCTTATAAACTTTGGAAGGAAACAAGCTCTCCTCCCATAGAAAAGCTCCAGGACAGAAATGATGCCAACACCTGCCATGCAATATCATTAATAAATTAGCAGAATATTGCAGCATCTCAAGTGCTCATCTGCTCCACGCAGTTGGAAAGGAGCTGAGCCTTTCTGGGCTGGATGCCAGTGCCTGTCTGTCGAGCCCTGGAGCTCAGGGGTGGGGGCTGCAGACTGGAGGTCCCGCTCCCTTGTTGGAGATGTAAAATGTTGCCTTCTGCATGCAATCCTTCCACTCCAAGCCTTGTGGATTTCCCACTCCTACATTCCAAAAATGAACAGAAAAGCAGCAAGATTCAAACCATTTTTCTCCCACAGGACAATTACATGTTGGCGTTTTAATACAAACATAATGATAATTTCTAATGTAATAGGACACGGACTACATTTTCTTCACACTGGGACTTCTTGTGGTTTCCAAGGAGACCCCTAGAGATGACGTGCACACCTCTGGGAGTGTTTCTGTCACACCGCATTCGTGCCAGCAGAATGAAGCTTTCTAGGGCCTGTGACCTTGAGAGAGGTGTAGAGTCAGCCACTGCCACTGTCCTCCTACAACTCCTGTGGGGCACAGTTGGCCCAGTGGTGGAGGATATTTCATAGAGAAGAAAGATAAAGTTCACAAGGAAGGATTCGCATTGTCTGTCAATATTGCCAATCAACATCTGCATTTAATTTTTAGGCTATCGTGGGTCTTAGGAGAATATGATAATCCATCACAACAAATAGGAAACACTACACTTGCCCTTGCCCGGTTGGTTGCAAGTGAATGAAACTAGAACAAAATCTGTCTCTGCCTGACCCTGGGCCCCTTTCAGCTGGCTCTGTGGTCACCGTCGTCCCAGCCTGTGGCATTTTGTGTCCACCTGCAAGGTCCCCACCTAGTTCTGTCTCAGTCTCAGGAGGCAGCCCTCCCATCTCTTGCCTTGGCAGGGTGGAGGCATAGGCCTCACCACACAGATCTACAAAACCCTCCTGGGGACATCTGCTGTGCCACATGGTGTTGTCCACAGGATCACAGCACCACTCCGAGTGATCAGGAGGCCACCTTGCTCCAGCCTCAGCTGGTGAGGACGGAAGGGCTACTTAAGAGCCTCGATGCCTTCTATCTCAAGAATCCCTTCCTGCCAGTCTAACCCTCACACTGGTCAACCCTTAGCCAGAGCATCTGTCACAGCTGCCTGCCCATTAACAGCTCCTCAGCACTTCTGATAAACCTGAGGACCAGAGGGGCTGCCTGGCCACCCCCAGCCGTGTCCACCAGGTTCATTACCCACTGACATACTCACTAGAGGCCAGCTAATGCCTCAGGCCCTTGGATGGGTGCTGGGAAGGATGCACATTAACCATGCCCCCTGCATGCCCTGGGCACACTCGTCCACTGACAGCTGAGTGGAGACCTGTGGGAACCTAGTCCCTGTTGACCCTGCTGTGCCCACAGCCCCTGATCTTCAGTCCCGGCTCACAGCACCCAGACACCGTGAGCCTGGCTTCCACCTCCCTCCACCTGCCCACCGTGTCCCTCTTCCTGTTGCCCTTTCATGGCTCCAGGATGGCCAAACTGGAGCTGGTACTGTGATTCCCGCAGAGCACTGAGTGGCTTATTTGGCTTCCAGTGAAGACTCGGCTGCTTTTATTCCTGCCAGCACTGACATTCCATCAAGGCCCAGAAGCCTCCCAGCATTTTGATTTGTAATGCTCGGGGTGACAGGATAGTGGAGGTGGCCATCCTCCCAGTAGGGTCAGAGCTGCATCAGAGTTTTGTGCCCCACGCTCAGCCACGTGCATCCGGCCTGCTAATTTCCCACTGGCGATGCTGCAGGCCATCAAAACACACCAAGCTGAGCTCTGGGCTTCCAGAACCTTCTCCCTAGTTACTCTATGCTTTCGGCAATTCTCCGCTCTGGGTCATTATCTATCTCCGCTCTGCTCTCTAGCCGCCCCCTCCCCATCAACAGCACTGACTGCGTTTATTGATAAAGAGAAGAGTGTTAAGGGACAGTGAGGGGACTCCCAAAGTGGCAGCTTGGAGATCTAGTCCCCAGCTGAGCCACTAGTCCTCCTGGAAATTATAGTTTAAAACAGCCAGTTATCTCTGCAAACTCTCCTAAGAGATGCAAGTAAATGAAGTTCCATGTATGCGTGACCTCCACAGAACCTCAGGAAGGACTTCGAGAGTCTGTGATACTCATCTCCGTCCCCGGCTGCAGCAGGCAGAGGCTCCAGTTCCAGAAGAGGCGTCTCCAGTCCCCGTCACACACAAGGGCTGGTCCAAAAGCGTGATCTGTATTGGGAGCAAACGCTCGTGACGGTGAGAGACACACTGCCACCACTGCCCCAACATTCCTTCTCACTTCAAATGCTCATCACATCCTTCTTTCCACTTTCTGAGGCAGCTCTGGAAGTCTTCTTTCCCGAGGGTCTTTAGTTAGGCTGCCCCAACTGTGCTGTGCCCTAAATTGTATGGCTCCAGATCTGGTGAATAAGGTGAAGAACACGCCATCGGCTTTTTATGAACCCGACTTTCTGTCAGATGGCACTTGGCAGCAGCTTTCACCATATTTTTTACCACACCTCCTAAATGTGAGCTCAATCAATATCCCAACTGTGTTTTTCACAGCACTGGAGAAAGCAACCCCAAAATTCATATGGAACCAGAAAAGACCCAGAATAGCAAAAGCAATCCTGGATAATAAGAGCAAAGTGGGAGGTATCACAATCCCATACTTGAAGTTACGTTACAAAGCTACTGTGGTAAAAACAGCATGGCACTGGCCCCCAAACAAACACAAGATTCAGTGAAACAGAATGGAGGAAGATAAAATAACTCCAGGTTCATTCAACCATTTGATCTTTGACAAAGGGGCTAAAGACATACACTGGAGGAAAGACATCCTGTTTAATAAATGGTGTTAGGAAAACTGGCTATCCACATGTAGAAGATTGAATCTAGACCCACATCTCTTGCCATGTACTAAAGTCAAGATGGATCAAGGATATAAAGGTCAAAACAGAACCAGCCTACTAGAAGACAAAATAGGTGAAACTCTTGAAGTCATAGCCCTAGGCAAAGACTTTCTGAACAGAACCCTAGCTGCACAGGAAATAGTACTGAGGGTCGACAAATAGAATCCTATCAGATTGAAATGCTTCTGTGTAGTAAGCAACAACCAAGAGCATGAGGCAGCACTTACAGAATGGGGAAAGTTGCCAGCTATTCTTCAGACTGAGGGCTAATCGCTAGTATATATAAAGCACTTAAAAAATTAGACTCTCAAAATAAAAGACCCAATCAAAATATGGGCAAGTAAAATGAACAGAAACTTCACAGAAGAAGTACAAATGACCAATAAATATATGAAAAAAATGTTCAACATTGCTGGCCACTAGAGAAATGCAAATTAGAACAACACTGAGATTCCATCTTACTCCAGAAAGACTGGCCATCGTCAAAAAAGCAAATAATAGCAAATGCTGGTGAGGCTGTGGGGAAAAAAAGGAACCCTTCTGCCCTGTAGGAATGTACACTAGTACAGTCACCATGAAAATCAGTATGGAGACTCCTCAGAACACTAAAACTAGAAATTCCATTTGACCCAGGTGTTCCCCCTCTAGGCATCTTCCCAAAGGAGTTAAAGACATCCTATTACAGTGATCCATGCACACTCACATCTATAGCACAACAATTTATAACAGCTGAATCTTGGAAGTGGTTCACACGTCCATCAACAGATGGATGAATAAAGAAAATGTGGTATTTTTACACAATGGAGTACTACTCTGTCATCATGAAGGATAAACTTGAGCCAAACGAGAGACCTCCAAATGTTAAGTGAGACCATAATATAAAGTGAAATAAATCAGACAAACAAGCCTACGTCCTGCATAATTTATCTTAAATGAGAATCCCAAATGATAAGTAAAAAGCAAAATAAAAGATAGATAATAAGAAGTAGGGGAAAAGATCTTTCTCGAAGGGGGAGGAGATTAAGATACGGGGCAGGTGAGGAGGAAAGGGAAATGGGATGAGAAAGGAATTAAGGTGTGTTGTGTGTGTGAACCAGCTCCACGGAGGAATGTGCACATTACTTATTCCAAATATGCACGGAAAGGAAGAGGATCAAGACATGAATGGTGGGAAGAGGGAGCGGAGGGAAGAGGGATGAGACAATTAAGATGTGTTATTTGCACTTATCAACTCCACGCAAGGAATGTAGACGTGGTGTGCTACAAACGTGTGCCAACGAAAATTACAAAACTTGTTGAAAGCATGAGACTGTCATTAGTAGCAGATATATACACCACTGGAAGAGAACGGACACCTCAGAAATCCAGGCACATGGATACACCAAATGGTGTTCAAAGGTTAAGATCTTTCCTGAGCAATGCAAGGTCCCTTCCAAACAGATGCTGCTGGGAGAACTAGACGTCCATGTGCCGAAAGTAAAGTTAGACTCTCACCTATGCCATATATAAAAATTACCTAAAATAAAGCAGGTTTTTTTTAACTAAAAAGGTTAAAGTCTTAGAGAGAAGTTTCATAACATTGGATTGGACAATGAGTTCTTAATCATTACACCAAAAGAAGAAGAGGAAAGGAAAAAACAGACAGGTGAGACCAACTCAAAATTTGAAAAATCTACATACAAAAAATGCAACAAAGTGAAAGGCAATTTACAAAATAGTAGAAAAGATCGGCAAATCATATAATTTATATAGGATCAATATTAAAAATACATTTAAAAAATCTGACAAAATCACCTCCAATTGAAAATTGGGCAAAGTATTTGGATACATATTTCTCCAAAGAAAATGGAAAAATGACTAATAAGTTCACAAAAATATGCTTAGTACCACTAGACATTTGGGAAAGGCATGTCAAAACCACAATGAAATGATACCTTAAACTCATTCAGGAAGCTATTACAAAACAAACAAATGCTGACCAGAATGGGAGGAAAATCAAACATTTGCACACTGTTGAGGGGAAGATAAAATAGTGCAGCCACAGGAGAAAATACTATGTTACTTATGCAGATAATTAAAGACAGGATTAATTACTCTGCGACCCAACCACTGCAAGAACTTTGCTCTTGCAAGCATCTTGAAGGTCCATGTGCACACTCCTCCTGTTGACGGAAACATTGTTCACTGTAGGTAAAACATGGGAGCTGCCCAGGGCCCATTCACAATCAGGGCATAAACAAGACGCAGCCAGTGCACATAGCAAGGTCTTGTTTGGCCTTAAAAGGAAAACATATTCTGAGACATGTTACAACATACATGAACTTGCAGATATCACTCTGAGCACAATGAGCCAGTCACAAAGGGGCAGACAGGTCTGTGGTTCCACTCACATGAGGACCTCAGAAGAGAAAAACTATTATAACAGAGGTAGAAAGTAGACCCCCAGGGACTAGGGGAGGGGAATGAGGAGACTGCGTTATGGGGACAAAGTTTCAGTTTTGTGAGATGAAGTTTTCTGGAGGTTTGGGGCACAACAATGTGAGTGAGCTTGACGCTGCTGAACCAAGCACTCAGAATAGCTACGGAGCATCTGGTGCTGTGTGTACCCTACCATAATTACAAGTCTTTGTTTTTAGGAGAGAGGTGAATACTAAGAAATAAATTCCCGGGCCTTGGTGCCCTCAGTGATAAATTCCACCAAATATTTGAGAAAGAAATTCTTCACAGGCCCTTTTCAGTGTAGAAGAGAAGGGGAGCTTTCCCGGGCCGTTCCATGAGATCTCTATCACCTTGGTTCCAAAACCAGGGAAACACCCTAGAAAGGAAAACTAAAGACCAACATCCAACGTGGGCATACATGAAAACTCCCCAGCAAAGTGCTAGCAAACTGAATCCAGAAACAGAAAGGGGTTATACATTACAGCCAAGTGGAATTTGCTCAGGAACTTGAGATTTTGTTAACATCCCCAAATCAATTAATGTAATATGCCATTATCACTAGAATTAATAATAAAGCCCACAGGCTCATTCCAATATGTGCAGAAGAAACACAAAACTCAACACCACTTCATGTTTAAAGGAAAGAAAATCACAACAAACTAGGAATAAGATGGAATTTTTTCCAATCTTATAAACACCACCAACAAAAATCCCAGAGCTAACACCGTATTTGATGGTGGAATATTGGATACTTTCTCCTTAAGATCAAGAACAAGATGAGATTAAAGTTTCTTTTTTCACTGGTATATGAAATTGTATGTAAAAATGCCTAAGTAGCCTACCAGTTACTATTAAAAACAACAATGCATGCAGGAAGTTTCTCAGATCAAATGTCAATATAAAAAATGTATTACATTTTTTAATACAATTACAACAAACAACCCCAAGTTGAATTTTGTTAAAATTTCCACTCGTATTGCTATCAAAAATGGTGAGATATTTCAGAATAATTTTATTAAAAGAAGTTTAAACTTATACTCTAAAAACTACTAAATATTGCTGAAAAATGGATTTAAACAAGTACAAAAACCTCCCATGTTCATAAACCAAAAAAAAAACCATAAAATTGTTAGAATAAAAATAATCACCAAACTAATGTAGATATGCAATCCCAGCTGATTCATTTGTAAATATTTATAAGCAGATCTTAAGATTCATATGAAAATTCAAATGCTCTAGAATGGCCAAAATAATTTTGAAAAAGAACAAAATTAGAGAACTCATACTTCCCAATTGCAAAACTTACTTCAAAATGTCAGTAACAAGATGGTATGTGCAGAGGACTATAGCACTGATTCTGCCCAAAGATGGCTGTGAAGAGCAAACCCCACGTTTCTTGTTTATAGAAGCAAGTCTGACCAAAGCCTACATGCCAAGGTCAGAGTAACTCGCACACAGATTCCATTCCCACAACTAAAACCTTCTGACTAGAAGGACAGTGTTCTAATTACAATCACATATTTTCTCTATTGTATTCCTAATTTGAGAATGCTTTGTCTTGTCCTTTATGAGCCTTGTTTACATTAATTTCCATAGAAACTATACATCACCTTTGCCCCTAGCCATTGCCCATAAAAGTCAGTGACCGGGAGTGTCCAGTGCCTTTGTCGGTTGTACCAGTCATCCTGACACCTGCTTTCTCTCTCAGTTCTGTCTTTTAGTATATTTTTTCCTGGTGTGTGTAGTGGGTGGGTGGGTTCTAGAACCAGACTACTGGGCTCTCTGGCAGGTATGGCTCTGATGTGCAGATCCATGGGATGGAAGTGAAGACCCAGAAACGATCCCACACATTCGTGGTTGATTTAATTTTTATACAGTGACCAAGACGATTCAATGGGGGGACTTGAGAGGCTCAAAAATGGTTCAAAAATGCTACTTGAGACACTCACCTCCCACATCATGCCAAATTAGCTCAAAATGTAACAGGGAGTTAGACGCAGATCAGAAGCTATAATAATCTTGGAAGAAGAGGGCAGAAATCTTGGGGCCATAGTTTGTAAGATATGACACCAAAAGCACAAGAAATCACAGGAACAAAATGTGATTGATTTGAGATCTTCAAAGTTAAAACTTGTGGGCTCTAAACTCCACCAAGAAAAGGCAATCCATAAAATTGAAGATAAATTTGTAAAACTATATATCTGGTAAGGGACTTGTTTCTAGAATGTTAAAGGGACTCTTATAACTCAAGAATAAGAAGACAGCACAAAACTAAAATGGACAAATGATTTGAATAAACATTTCTCCATAGAAGATATGTAAATGACAAAAAAAAACATGAAATGATGCTCACCATCTTCAGCCAGTGGGGAAATCAAAACTGCAACTTCATATCCACTAGGATGGCTGTAATAAAGGCAGATTAGAAGAATGGTTGTTGGTGAGGATGTAAAATGGCACAGTCATTTTGGAGAACAGTTTTGCAGTTCCCCAAAATGTGGGACATAGAGACACAAGGTGACCCAGCCACTCCACTCCTGCATATGCTCAGGAGAAATGGCAACTCATACATACAATTCATCTCAGAGTTACGTGTAATAGCCCCAGAGAGGAAACTGTTCAAACACCCATGACGAATGAATGGATAAATACGGTATGCCTATAGAAGGGAATATATTCATCTATAAATAAAATGAGGTGCTCAGGCATCTCACAACGAGGGATCGACCTTGAAAACATCACTCTAAGGGAAGAAACCAGTCACAAAAGACCACGCCTTCCAAGCCTGCATTTCTGTGAAATGTCCTCAGTACTGCGCAGTGGTGGCTGTGTAGGGCTGAGGATTTCAGCAAAATGAGTTGTGCACGCTGATGGGTACGAGGTTTCTCTTTTGTGCTGATAAAAATTATAAAATTGACGGTGGGATGACTGCACATCGGTGTGACAAGCTTTGAATTTCACAGTGTAAATGAGAAAGCTGTGTGGTACGGGTTCGTGTCTGTACACCTGTTACTGGATGTAAGGACTAATACTTTTCTCCCGTGGAGAGTATCTAGTTTCTACCATGGAGGTAGAAATCGATTCAAGGGTGTGAATCTCAGGCTGGACTCTCAGGACTGAATTTGCAGGCCCAGGGACATTTGGGCCCAGGCCCTCCCTTGGCACCCAAAGAGAAGTATCCTCTCCTTCGTGTCAGCGGACAGCAGGCAGACTCCGGGAAGGCTCGGCCTGTGGGCCTGCAGCTAACTCTGTCCTTGTGATGTCCATCTTGGAGGAGGCCGGGGCGGGGCCATGCACTGAATCCTTATCCTCATCCCCCTTCGTCTAGCTTAGTAGATCCTACCTCACTTTGCAGCTGGCAGCCTCGCTCTCTCCCCTGCCCTTTCTTCCTTCCACTCACTTGCACAGAAAGCTGCACATAATTAACATGTATGGCCAGAAGGGCTTGGCTTAGACGGTTTCACTACCTCTGAGCTCCGCTGGGGATAAGGAGCTGCTGCAGTGGCGGAGAAGCCCTCTGACCTGGCGGACACCAGAGACCTCAACTCTAAGTGAAGGGCTCTGTGAATCTACAGACCCGCAGTCGCTTCCTCAAACCAGCCACACCTCATAGAGCTGGACAAGTTGTGAAATTCAGGATCCCTTTGGCTCGTGCTCAGGAGTCAGGTTTGATTATATCCTGAGTCCAGCTGTTCAGGAGCCTCAGGCTCAGGAGGTCTGGGCAGTGCTCGTTACAGCTGCAAGGCAGCTGCACATGGTAAACCCAAGGCTCCAGGACTGTGGTCCAGAAAGCTTATTCAGTATCCTGGAGCACAGCCTGCAGGCAGGGTGGACCCTGGTCCACACATCTCTGCCCAGCCCAGCCGTGCCTCTGGGGACCTAACCCATCCATAGCTCAGATACCCACTGTACACTGGGAACCCCTGCCCCGTACGTCCGGCCTCCATCCCCTCCAAACTCTGCCCTCCGCACAGTGAATTTGACCTTTCTGCCTGTTCTCCAAGGCATCTTCAAATTAACATGTCAGTATATGTGCTGCTGAAGTGAGCACTAAATTAACACGTTGGAAGCTAAATGCAGACTTGCCTTTCTGAATGAAGCCGCCCAGTCAGCATCTACCTCATCCCCTGCTGCCAGGGACACCATCTTTTGGGGATCTTGGGGAGAAAAAGATGTCGAGTTACCCTGAGGCTTCTCTCTTTGGCCCCTTCTGTGAACTGCAGCCACACAAACCTGGCCCTGATACAGATACACGTGTGGGGCCTGAGGATTTAGCTCAGTGGTTCCGCTGCCTACCTGGCAAGTGCAAGGGCCTGAGTTCGATCCCCAGTAACAACAACAAACAACAGATACATATGTGGGACCCAACCACTTCTCAGCACAGCCCCTGCAGTCACCATGGTTCTCTCTTCATAGACCCACAGCCTCACCCCTCAGCCAGACTCCCACTTCGTCTCTACCACCCGCAGCCTGTTTCCCCGCATGATGCCCACAGCCGTCCACTGGAGCTCAGGCCCCTCTCGTGTGCTGTAGCAGGCATGGTGTTGAGACCTCCAGGATCCCACAAGGTGCGCCCCTCTCTGGTCCTCCTCTAGGCCTCTTGGGCCCCCTATGCCAGCTGCTTTGACCTCTGCCCCTGCCTCACACCCTTGTTTCCCCTCCCCAAGCCCTGGTTCAGGAGAGTGTCCTATATCATTGCCCAGCAGCACTCACTGCCTTCTGATGACACTGCCCAGCTTGGTGGCAAGGTTAGGTGGCATTGCCAGGGAGCCAGGCCGGCACGGGGCTGGAGGAGAAGGTCAGAAAGCAGGTTCCTGACTGTGAGTGAGGCCCCCGCATAAGCACGGAGAGGGGTCACAGGGCACCTGTCCAGGTGTGGAGCTGGGTCGACCTCACAGCAGGATGGGCCCAGGAGAGGAGGGCTCTGCCCGGGTGAGAGGGGACAAGTAACATCAAGATTCTTGAAGCAAGGATGACACAGACAAGTTGGGTCACAGCAGCAAGGATGACGGAGCCAGGGCCTGCTTTCCTAGAGACCAGGGCTCCCTGGGGACAGCAGCCCCAGGAGGAGAAGGCCTGACCATCTGGCCTTGCTGGTCACAAGACAGGTGTCCAAGGAGGCAGGAGTGGCCAGGGCCAAGAAGCAACGTCCCCACTGCAGGAAGCCCGGGATCCTGGCAGCAGGGGCCCCCATACCAGTGATTCCAGCACCGTGGATGTGGACAGCCCTCGGGACCGCAGCAGAGGCCTGGGCCCGCCCCTGTAGCCCTGGGGCCTGGAGCGGCTTTAAGCAGACTGCTCTGTTCTGCCTTCATCTTTCCCACCACCCGTGGGTTAACTCGCTGTCTCATTTGCAGCCCGATTTCCATACCAAAGTGAAGCGTAATAAGCAGCAGTAAGATCGGCTCATCCTGCTCTTGTTTTCCCCAGCAAGGAGCAATCAATTACCTGAGCGGTGCTTGTGGCCGTGGCTAAACGGTGACCCAGCAAGGTGCAATTGGCGAAGTGTCACTTTTATTCATGGCCTCGGATCCGAGCACGGGCTTGTCCACATTTTAATTATCGAAAAGCACTTGCCACCCTCGCTTTAATGAATGACATAAAACTTGGACATGAGCAATTATGTAATTTATAAATAAAAGGCAGTGAGCACGGTCCGAGAAAGCTGCGGTCACCCTCTCACCACCTCCCGGCCAAGATGTCCTGGCCTCTTTCTAAGCCCCAAGCTTACCTCAGCCTCTGCCCTGGCTCGGTCTGCCCCCTCCTTGTGCCATGAGCACCCGTTTCTCTCCCAAGTGCTGTGGGGTGCCATGGCCTGGGGATGTTCAAGGCCTGTGTCGCAGCTGGATTGAGCCCCTGTCCCTCCAGGGCCCCTCAGCCAATCGTCTCACTCGGGGACAGGCTCTGTCCTAAGGGGTCCCTGAGCACTCGGCCTCATGCTCTGGCATTGGTCACCTGGGCCCTGAGGGGTGAGTGTGTCCTTCTGCCCTCCTCATCCTGAAACCCAGCAGCCACCAGGTGTTGATCTTAACACATGTGATTTTGTGAACGATGATTTTGCCTAAGCACCCAGACACACACAGCTTCTATCCCCACACATAGCTCCTACCCACGGGCCTTCTCCTGATCACTCTCATTGCCATGGTGCCCGCTCCCAGGCTGGTTCTCCAGAGCTGCCCAAGACCCTGCCACCCGAGGTGAATGTAAATGGTTCCAAACACAAGAATGGGACTCAGAGACCCAACTGTAGATAGCCCCGTGTTTGGGGAGCTGGTGCACAGGATCAGGACCTGCAAGCTGGAGCCCCTGGGGTACGGCAGGTCTAAATCAGGAATGTGGGCACGAACACCCGCTCTCCGAGGAACCTGTGATGGCTGTGTTAGGGTCCTCCAGAGAGACGGGACCTGTGACAGTCAGGTGAGGACAGGTGGGTAAATGGTAGATGGCCGCATGGATGATTGGCAGATGACAGGCAGATGACAGACAGACAGACAAGTCCCATGCCTCCCGCCCTCACCAATGCAGCAGAGCTTCCTGACCCCGTCCACTGGACCAAATGCCTGGTCTGCACACCCTTGCTTGGGGTCCCGTGGACACAGGCTTGACCATCTTGAGGCCCACCTCCTTCTCTGGAGAGGAGAGGCTCAGGGCCGGGTGAGCCTGAAGCTGGGTCAGGGACTCCTCGTGTGTTGAAGAACTAGAACAAGATCTTAAATCTGAACCGTGTGTCAAACTGACGACACAAGAAAGTAAGGCCCACGACGATGGAACGCAGTCGACACCACAAGGAGAGATAACAGACAGACGGCAGCCTGGGGCCCCAGGACCAGAGGGTTTCGCGCCTGAGAAAGCCCCAGAGCTGTGCAGCCACTGGGGAAAATGAGGAGACTTGGGAACCAGGCCTGCGATCCATCCCGGCCACACACGCATTGATGTGTGAACAGTGTCAGTCAAGGCAGAGAAGAGCTCAAATCCCTGTTTGATCGTGCAGCTCCTGGCCCTTATCATTCAACAAGAGGCAGTGCCTCAGTCAGCCAAGGGCTGAAGGTCAGAGGGGTCACTTCGGCTGCTCAGGGAGACCACGGCTCCTCCAGGCTCGCTTCTGCCTTTGCGGAAAGAAGCTCCATCTGCCCTCTCTGATGCCTATGCTGCTGCTGGTGAATCAGCTGTTAGCCCTGCTTCCTAGTTCGTACTCCATAGCACTCATACCTTCCTGAGCACTAAACAGAAGTCTTTACAAAGCACTGTGACCTAAGGTGCCACTTCCAACCCTGGGAAACGCCAGTGAATATTCAAACACCCTTGTATGTCGGGGCCCCTCCCAGTCCTGTGGCCAATAGCACAACACAGGGTCTTGGGTCCACACTGCAAGTATGAGGATTTGTTTTGCTTCTGCAGCTCACTCCCTGGAGCTCTGGAGGATTTGCACACCAGTGTGCTTTGTGTATTCACATGGGCACAGTTGTTCGGTTTACAGGGATGACTTGCCTTAGCAGACACACACACAGCACGGCTAGGAGCCAGCCCAGTGCCCTCTCCAGGGTCCCAACAGGGTTACCCTCAGTGTCCACTCCTGATGGCCCCCGTCTCCTCTGCCCAGCGGGCTCCTCCCTATGCCAAGGCCTGGGTGTTAGCTGTTGCTCGTGACTCCCTGCGGGATTAACTTTCCCAGGAACAGCAAGGAAGGGACAGCGCTGTCCCTGCATAGCAGGCCATAAAAGCACTGAGCTCAGCTCTCCCCATGTCCCCTGCCCCAACGCCCTGCTCGCGTGGTGCCCATCCGCATCCCAGCCCTCCTGCATCCACTAATTGGCAGGCGCTGACCTCCAGCCCTTGGCCTTCCCTGCTGTCTCTGCAGAACTGCTAGGCCCCCACAGCTTCACCCAGGGTCCCCAGGATATGGTTCTCAGCAGCTCCGGGCTCCTGACCCAAGGCAGCACAGGGCTCAGCTTGCAGGGTGAGAATCTGAGAGGGTCCGGCTCATCAGCTCCTGAAGAACTATTTCACCAGGGGCTGAGAACAGGCAGGGGTTCAACGGCACCCTCTGAGTCCCCTCCCCCCGCCGCCCATGCCTCAGGCCTCGGGCAGAGGGGGCACACGGCTAGGTGGCTGGCTAGGTGAGAACATGGGGCCATCTCCTGGGACCAGTAGCGCCGCCCAGGGTACTCTACACGTGGAACTCTGGCTTCTTCCTGCCCTCGCCTATGTCACTGAGTAGATGGTGCCCTCCTCGCTTTCCACGTTAAGAGGAGCCTGGACCACAGGGAGGGCTCAAAGGGGTGGCACACTCAGACTCCCTGTAAGAATTCAGCTCTCAAGGATTTGATTCTCACCATCCTCATGGAGACAGAGGACAGGGAAGAGCTGTCTATGGCACACCTCTCTGATGAAACGAACTCTGGTCTCTAACCTAAGGTGGAGCGTAGAGGGGAAGCAGCGGGACAGGTGCAATTAGGAGCTGTTATCCAAAGAGAGGTCCTGTCACCCACCCACAGGGCGGTCAGGTGCTGGGGAGAGCAGGGAGCTCCAAGGCTAAACAATGCCACCCCAAGATCCCCAGCTCTGTGCTTGATGTTTTGATTGTCCCACGTCTCAGCCTACAGGAATACTATTAGAACCCAGTGATACAGAAATTATAAAATTCCAGCGCTTAGGATTTCTTGCTCATTGCTTTGTTTTGTTTTTAGTTTTGTATTTCCCCCTAAATTCAAAGTGTCATCCTGTGCCTTCTTGCAGTCCAGGAATCTGTGGCCAGGGGCAGGGCCAGGATCCCTTTTTTGAACCTGGCTCTGAGTACCCCCCGGACCAAGCCCCTCTCAAGCCACCCCAGGTCACAACCAAGGCGGCCAAGGAAAGGAAACACATACTACTCTCTGCCACCTGTCACCACTACAGTGACCTTTGCAGATTGTGGGGGGTGAAGCCCTCAATCAATGGCTTTTGATGACTAGAACTCAAATGTGCTCCCCTCTCTGCCTCCCCTTCTGCGTCTGCTCCTGAGCCTGCAGGGCGCATCCTCTGCTGTCCCAAGCGCCCTCACCAGCTCTAACGCCACCATTGCTCCTGTCCACTGGACTTTCAGGTAAGATGACCCCGTCCCCTCCACATGGGTGGACCATGCTGGAACCTGACACATATCACAGAGTCCTGTGACCCCACCTCTTCATCTGCAGATGACCCAGGGCATGGCTACATTTGTGCCTTCTCCAGGGGAAGGGACGTTGGTCCAGGGCCAGCCCCTCACACTGGGGTCTCCCAGAGACAGAAGAGCAGATCCAACCTGGACATTCCAGGCTGCTCTCCCCATGCGCTCTCTCCTTCCCTGGCAGAGGCCAGGGGACTGGAGAGAACCAGCTCCCTGGAGAGGAGAGGGGGGCTCACAGCAACGAGGATCAGCTGGGAGTGGGTGGGCACTGGGAGGGATCTCAGGTTTCCAAGCCCTGCCAGGCTGGCAGGAGATCTGAGCAACACCTGGGCCAGAGGCAGGTACTGAAAAATGGAGAAATTTCTGCCATCAAGGAGACCAGGTGGGAAGATGAGAAACACCAGGGAGAGGAGGAGGAGCCCCCAAACCAGGAAGGTAGAGCCAGCGTGTGTGTGTGTGTGTGTGTGTGTGTGTGTGTGCAATTT
>NW_022900931.1:1096591-1245735 GCF_012274545.1 Fukomys damarensis | reverse complement strand
GAGGGGGGAGCGCGCAACCCAGGAAGGGGGGGGGTGCGTGTGTGTGTGTGTGTGTGTGTGTGTGTGTGTGTGTGTGTGTGTGCAATTTTAAGTCTGGAGAGCAGGGAGGCCCCACAGCCTCCCAGGGGTGAGGAAGAGGGAAGCCACACAAGCCAATGTTTCATGGTGACTCCCCTGGGGTGGATGCCCTCGACCCTGTGGACATTAGCAGTCAGCGTGTGGCTCTGGGCTCCAGCAAGTTCCCTGAGCCCTGGGCCTGATGCGTCTGCCCATTAGCCAGGGACCGTGGTCCATCGATCACAGAGCCAGGGCTGCCACCTGTGTGAGCCCACCCCAGGCGCTAGGCCTCTCATTACTGACAGTCCCCAACTCCCAGCCCTGGCCTGGGAGCAGCTCCACCTGTGATGAACCACCGGCCATCCAGCCAGGCATTGGTGGGAGACACCATGGCGGAGAAATCAATCATGGGCCAGCTCCTCCTCGGCCAGAAGGTGAACAGACGGAGAAACCCCAAGTCCTCTGGGCTCCAGGCCCAGGTCATGAGGGGAGGTACTTCTAGGGCTAAGCATAGGACCCAGAAGCTTCAGGCTCTGCGTGCCACCAGGAGGGCTTGCACCCTTCACAGTATCTGTGCCCAGGTGACCCCAGCAGCTGTTACTCCTGGCCGCTCCAAGATACTCGGATTTACCACAAGGCCCTGCTAGTCCACATGCAGACATGGGTGACTGCCACCAAGATAAGGACACAGTCTAAGCAGGAGCACTCACCTAGACATAGCCCGTAGTCAGCCATGCCAAGGACCTGCCCTGCCATCCACCCTGCATTCTGGGAACCAGCACAGAGAACTTCTACCATGATAATCCATTGGTTCTCCAGGGATGAAATTCCCTATACCTAAAGTGTTGACCTGGGTACTCGCCCCATAGCTTGCCTCTGTACCTGGCCCACATACTCCCTCTCGTGGGGCAGCCCCACGACTGGATTGGCCCCACCAATGTGATGTTCAACCCAGGCTCTGCAGAGAGCTCAGAGTCACCAGCAACACAGACAGAGGAGGTGCAGACACCTCGACCAGGTAGGGAACATGTGCATCCAGGACAGCTCAGCCAGGCTGAAGGGCTAGTGCTCACCTCCGTAGGGACATCAGCACCTACAGGGAGTCACAGTGTCCTCTTCATTTTGCCCAGGGGAGACAAGGGACAGATGTGCGGGGCACACCAGTGCCATATGCCACCGAAGATCAGAGACTGAAACCACCTGCCCCTTGTCCTGTGGCCCCTGTAGGTCAGCGGCTGGCAGCTGAGCCAGGCTCTGGAGTTGAACCCTAGGAGGAGCTCAGCCCTCCTCTGGGGGATCCCACAGTGCTGGCAGGATCCAGGGCCCAGTGTGTATGAGGTCTCTGCTCCCGCTACCTGCTGCTCCTGGCAGCCACTGTGCTCTGCCTGCCTGGCCCTGCTGTCCTCACAGCTGTGATGCTAACTCCCTGCATCTCAATCTCCATGTCTGGCTCGCTTTCTTTGCCCCTTGGGCAAGGGCTCTGCCAAAGGGACACCATACTACTAGGCACGAGATGGAGTCCTCCAGGAGTCTCAGAGGGAAGGGCACAGCCACCCCCCGTGATGGCTCATTTATGTCAGCTTCACCTGGGCAGCAGAGCCCTGGATGTGTCTGTGCTCCTCGCCAGAGAGGATGTAGAATCGCCGGGCTCGGTCGGGCAAGTGCCTTCCCTGAGGTTGTGCACACCAGGACATTTGTCCTGCACAGCCTCAGCCAGAGCTGCTCATCATCCACCCTCCTGGGGCTGGGGACATATGGCCCTGTAACTGCCTGGCTCAGGATGCTCTCTGTGTGTCCCCATGCAGCTGTAACTCGCTTGGCTCCCTTTTCTGGAGAGGTGCTTACACGGTGCACACCAGGAAACCAGAGCTGGTCAGTGACTTCCTGCTTTCTGTTATCCCGGGCGCCTCAGGGAGCTGCTGGCCTCGCGGGGAGAGAGAGGACACAAGGGGCTGGGAGGGAGTGGCCAGATGTTTAAAACATCGCTGACATGAGCCTGTTTGGGCCAGCAGAGGCCTGTGAGGGCCGGCTCGCCGGTCCTGTTGTCCCTCCAGCCCTCCAGGGCCTGAGAAATTGGTGGACAGGCTGTGACAGACACTAGACAGCTGCATCCCCACAGCAGCCCCATCTGCAGCTCCACGGGTCCAGCCCTCCCTCCTGCCCCAGAGCCTCAGCTCCTGGTTGGGCTGCAGGGATGCAGCTCTGGTCACAGTGCTCAGCTTTACTACTTCTTTGTGACAGCCCTGTGCTCGCCTGGTACAGACGGGCAGTAGTTCCAAGAGCGCTCTGTTTCACAAAGATAAACTTAATTAAGTTCTCTCTGTGCCTTTCTTCATGTGCTCAACTCTGTGAAACAGTCTTTCCAATTGGCACCAGCCAGAATGTTGCAACAGAGAATTCTTACTATCGTCCTGCAGACTGGGAATACTATCTCATCCAGGAGAAATCCCAATAGGAATCCCAGCAGAAATCAAGATGCTCCCAGACAAAAAGCCTTTCTTTCTTTTTTTTTTTTTTTTTTTTTGTCAAAAACTGTGAAGTAATTAAAGGGTATGTGCTTTTAGCATGGGAGAAATTTCTCAGTTTTCATTCAGATTATGTGGCCTGTGCTCTAGTTGGTTTTGTGAGAAATTTGGTTCTCTCCCCCGACTCCTTCCTTAGGGACTTAGCACAGCCCTTCCCAGTGGCCCTGAAAATTCCCATGACACCTGCTTCTCAGGGATCCTGTCCCTTCCCCAGTGCCCCTGGGTTCCCAGAGCTCCAGGAGGACTGATCTTCCTGCCGTGGGCTGGAGGTGGACAGTGAGATTAAAAATAGGCCACTTCATCTGGCCAGGACACTGACAGCCACATTTATGCCCGGATTGTAATGGTGCAGGACTGTGTCCCCAAATTAGCCCATCTTTTATGACAGTGGTAATGGGGGTGGAAGAATCGAGTCCCCCAGTCTGGTCACTTCTGCATTGGTCCCAAAATAGCCACCCGTTGGTCATCGCTCCACATTAACAGCTCCGTCTCGATTCAATTACATCGTTTCTTATTTCTGGGCTGCTGGTTATCAAGTGAGAATATAATTTAAAAGTGATCTGCACCTCATGTTCCATATTTAGGAAAAGAATTAAGTGAAAAGTAATGCCTGCCACCCATCTCTGCAACCACACTTAGAGCAGAAGGCCCCACTCAAGGTCAGGGAGAGAAGTTTTGGGGCACAAGGGGTGTTCACAGGGCTGGGTTCAAATAGCTGGACAAGCAGGGTGTGGTGGCTCATGCCTGTGATCCCAGCACTCAGGAGGCTGAGGAAGGAGGATCGCTGTGAGTTCAAGACCAGCCTGAGCTACTTAGTGAGTTCCAGGTCAGTCTCAACTACATAGTGAGACCCTGTCTCAAACAAAACAAAAGAACAAACAAATAGCTGGACAAAATCCACCACTAAGGTTCAGAGTGAGCACTGCTTGCTAAGCACAAACAGGGTGGTTTTGCCCTTGTGTGTGATAGTGCACCCATATTGTAAACACCTTTTGAATTTGAGTTGTATTCTAAAGCAATTCTTAGTTCATAGACAACTGTGAATCAGAGTATTAATTTAATCACATAACAGGTGTGCTGTGGCCGGTCTTTATCATGCAGATGAGTTTACTTTGCAGACCCCACAGTTACGATATCCGCTAAAAGCTCTGCCTTTAAAACACAGCAGTTCCAAGTCAGGAGGTGATGACTGTGTGCGTTTCATGTCCTTGCACCCTCTCACAGCTGGGAAGTGACCGTGAGTGGCCGTGTGGGTAAGGTCACATCTTCTGGGTTGGGGTGTGCATTGCAGGCTTGGGTGCAGTGATGTGTCTCGGGGCGTAAGTCCCTGAACAAACTGCCTTGTACGGGGGACAGTGGGCCTTGTCTGCCGGTAGCCCATGAGCGCCATGAGGGGCCTTGGGCTCCCAGTTGGCATCAGGAGCAGAGGACATAGGCAAGGCCGGTGGCCCATGGGTGCCCTGCAATTCCGAGATGTGGAGCTTTTGTAGAGGACGATCCAATCCCTGGCCTCTAAGAGCCCACTTGGCAGCAGAAGAGGAAGGTCCTTTGTGACAGTCAGCTTTCCCGTTGCTGGACAAAATGCCTCACGTGCAGCACTTGAAGAGAAAAGATGGACTTGGCGCACAGCTTCAGGGGTTCAGTCCCTGCTCACTTGGGCCTCCTGCTCTGGGCCCAGGACATCCTGACCCAAGCACTTGGCAGAGGAAAGCTGCTCACTCATGCCAGCCAGGGGCAGAGGGAAGAGGCAGGAGAGCCAAAGGCCAGGGACCAGATATTGTCCCCACATCTCTCCCCTATGACCCACCTCCTCCAACCAGTGCCCAGTCCTGTGGCCTATTATTCAGCTGTGAAGTCATCGATGGGTTAGTCAGACCACCTCTCCAAGGCATTTTTAATCAACTCAAAGTGGCAGCCAGAATTAACTGTCTCAAGCTTAGAGTGGAGAAATAAGGGTTCTTCAGACACAGCCCTGTTTCCCACTGTGAGGAAGCAGATTCTTCCAAGAATTTCCACCCTACAGACGGTGCTGCATCCTCCCTGTGTCCCCACCAGTGGGAGACCTGCTGTTTGTTAGGGATTCCATCTCACAAACCAGAGGATCTGCAGGAAACAGCTTAGAGAAGCGCTCTCCTGGGGCTCCCTCCCCCACCGTGGTCCCACCCTCAGGGACCTGCCCAGGGGCCTTGGCCCTGTCTTGTGATCCCCCCACACACACCGGAGCCCAAGGGCTGAGGTCAAGGGCCCAGCCAGCCAACTTGATCCTAGGCCTGGGGCAAGAACATGCTTCTGCACTGCCTCAGGACAGGATAGGGCAGTTTCAGTCAACCCTGGGTCAGGCTGTGCTCCACGGAACCCAACTACTACCCAGCTGCCTTGAGCCTGGAGGGACCTCTGGCAGGACCCCCAAAGGTTCTCCTTACACTGGGGCCAATGCCTACCAAGTCCAGGGCTGTGTGGGGGATGCTGGCTTTCAAGGAAAGCTGAGGAGGTGTCCATACACTAGAGCACGATTTTCAGGAAGAGTGGGCCCAGGAGGTGTCATTCATTATGCATCTTTGCTTTGTGGATATTCATTATTTTTATTCATGCCCTCATCCTGTAGCTATGTAAATAAATGCAGCATAACTCTAGTCCTAAAGCAAAATTAATTATGAAACAATCTCCCAAGGAGTGGATGCGTCACTCAGAGACAACCCGTGGCAGGGCTCCCCGGGCTGAGGATGATCCTGGACCACCTCTGTCCTCCCTGGGACCTGAAGAACAAAGGCTAGAACTCTCCATCTCCACACTGCCAGTCCGAGTGTTCCACAGGCTGGAACCCCGAGAAAGTACATAGGCAGAAGGCATTTTGCAGGGAGCCTTCTCTGCCCCCAGCCAGGTGGTAGTGGCTAGAGAGACAGCAAGAATGAGCCTCCTGCCCTAGGGGGGTCACAGATCCCTAAAGACCCTATTCCCCAGTCACATCTGCCTATGCCCTAACTTGCTGTGCCCAGAATCCCCTGGCCCAGCCACAGGCAGACTGTAACTGACCCCAGAGCAAAAGCTGCTCTGTAACCTTGATTTCTGCAGCTGAGGCAGTGTGTGACACATCACATGTGCAGTGAAACAAATCTGGATTGTGAATTAGTTTGGCAAACAGAGGATAGGATTGTCATGTGGCAAGAGACCCCACAGTGGGTCAGGACCCCTCGACACAGACCCAGGCCAGGGCTGCTGGGGTACTGCACCCCAAAGGACTGTGAGCACCCAGGCTGGCAGTCAGCCATCGCTGGGTCCTTCCATCCGAGGGGAGCATCTGGGAGCAGGTGGCCTGCTGAGCCCAGGTCTCAGTGGCCAAGGCCAGCATGAGGATGCAGATAGGGAAACACACACAGTGACAAAGAACATGGGCAAGGGCCACTCTGCTCTGCCCTGTGCTGCCAGGTGGTGTCTCCTCACCAGGTTGTGCGGGGCAACAACAGGCAGACCTATTGGTGAGCTGTGCAGCTAGGTGCTGTGTCCCATGGAAATCACTGAGCGGAGATGCACCCAGGAGTCACCGTGAAGAGCCCAGGGTGCCATGTGCAATGGCGAGCTGTGTCTGCAAGGGCAGCCAGAGCGTAACACCACCAGCCAGCGGCTGCAGTGATGGACTTGTGTTGTCCACAGTCCCAGGGCTGACATCTGAGCTCGAGGTGTCTGTGGGAGTGAGGTCCCCTAAGGCCATCCTTTTGGGTACAGATGGCCACTGCATCCTCATGGGGCAGAAAGGCAGGAGCTCTTGGTGTCTCTAACAAGGACACCAGTCCTGTTACACCAGGAACTCGCCCTCAGGACCTTCGACCCTGCTCCTTCCTCCAAGGCTCTTGCTCCCAGCACAGCTACACCGTTGTCAGGGACTTGGGCGGGGTCACTAATCCTCCAACTCTGGTGAAGGGCAAGTGGATGGAGGATGGAGGACTCTGTAAGAGCTCAGTGAGAGGGGACTAGAAGGGCATCTGTGACAGACGGATGACCTCCAGGGGGACAGTCAGAAAGATGCCAAGGTCACCGTGGCCTGAGCGAGGGCTGGGCACGACCGAAGATGGAAGGGCCCAGCCAGCTGGAGGTCAGGGCTAACCCCAGGTGCAGCTGGGAGCTGCAGGATGTGGCTCTAGGGGCCAAGGTCTCCAGCCCCATCCACACTGAGCTCTCCCTGGGGCAGTGTTCACCCACACCCAGCTTTGGCGGTATCCAGCCCTCCTAGGTGCCATCTCTGATGGAGGTACACACCAGAAGAGCTATGTAGCCCCCATGCTTGGGTGGGTTATCATTTTATGGATAATAGATCATATCACACATGAGAAGAATTCGTAATACAGAGATGAAGAAAAACAATTTATTAATGTTAATAAATCCTCCAATAAAACTTCCAGGAGGACCTATAGTGATAAATTGAATAATTATGAGTATAATTATGGCTAACTAGAAGCATAATTTCATGCTAATGCAATAATAATGACACAAAAGTGTAGATCATGAATTTTAACTGCTTAGTTATTTCAAATTTCCACAAGTATGGACCAAAAAAAAAATCCTCTCTGAATCTGATCAGATTATGGCTGAGATGGGGAAAGTGTTCTTGGATTAAACAGGCTTGGTTTTGATTGTACTCACTGGGCTGCAGAATGGCCATGGGTTAATCAGCAGTTTGAAGACGCTGAATTGACACAGCAGGCACTCAAGAGGGCAAAGTTTTTTCAGAGTCAAAACCCCTGATAGTTTCGTTCACAATGATCAGCCCCAGAAGGTGAGGACAGGGAACCTACATTCAGCCCACAGATCTTTCAGGAGGGTCCTAGAGTGTAGACCCTCACAGTGTTGGAACCCCAGAGCACCTCAAGGTGTTAGGACTGAGCTGGACATGTGGGGTGTGAGAGGCCAGCTGCCCTGGTCTCTCGAGGGCACAGGTAGGATCCAGCAGCAAGGCCACAAGCCCTGGGCTTTTCCTGACACACATCTACCCTACTGATCCCAGGGGACTCTAAGAATTGTCCTTGCCTCACGAGAGCCCCCATGGGGAAAAGTCAGGCCCCAGGTGAGCTCCCTGAGGCAAAGTTGTACAGGAGAACCCAGTGTGCAAGCAGGTGTGTTGCACCCAAGGCCTTGGAGGCCAGGGTGGGAAAGTCCCGATCCTGGGTGGGGTGTCCCTATGTCACCTCTGGGAGGATCTGGCAGGGTGCCAAGGACTTGTGGGGAGACATATGAAGGAGAGGCTTCCTGGGAATATAAAGAGTTTAGCACATTTGGGGATCAGAGACTCCGCTGACCCAGTTTATGAAAAGGCCCGGCAGTACCCAGTGACTATCCCCGAGATCGGGTGCCAGACGTCCTCTTGGCCGCAGTCAAATGGCCGCTCCCGTCTCAGCAGTGCCTTCAGAGGGGTGCACGCTGTGCCCGCTGTGGCTCAGTGTCCTTTTCCTTGGTGACGGTTGATGTTAATCACCTTCCCATGCACTCATTTCCTGTCCATATATCTTCTTTGGTGAGTGCCTTGTGAATATTTTGTTCATTTTTTACTGGGTTATTATTTCCTCACTGAGCTCTGCGAGAGTTCTCTATGAATTCCAGATCCAATTTCTTCACCAAATTTATGCTTTACAAATGCTTTCTGCCTGTCTGTGACTTGTCTTTATTCTATTAATAATCTTTTGAAGACCAGAAAGTTTTAGTGTTAAACAAGTCCAATTTATCAATGTATCTCTTTGCTGGTTTTAATTTTCCATAGCATATCTATGTATTACTCACTTAAACCAAGATCACAAAAGATTTTTTCCTATGAAAGCAAAGTCACAGAATTTTTACAGTCTAAATTTTATATTTTAGGATACAATCCAGTTTTAATTAGGTATAGGTTGAAAGGTTTGTGTTTTTTTGTTTTGTTTTACTTTGGTTTTTTTGGCATGTATATACCCAGACCTCCAGGCACTGTATCTTGGACGGCTTTTCCATTCTTTACTGAATTGCCTGTGTAGCTTTGTGAAAACCAGCTGTTCACACATGTGCAGATCTGTTCCCGAGCCATCTGTTCCATCCCATTCAAGTGTACGTCCATTTCTAAACCCCCTCCCTCTGTCCAAGTGCCATCCTGGACAAGTCACCATATCAGCGGCCAGTTTTGTTCCTTGCTTCGGAGTCTTCGAGGATGCTCTGGGTCCCTTGCATGTTTGTGTGAGTCTTAGAATCACCTCCTGGTCAGTTCCCAGGAAAAGGCTGAGTCGGGTTTTGACTGGAATCGTGCTGAATCTATGGCCATTGTGGAGAACTGACTTCATACCAGTGCTGAGTCCTTCCACCCTGGAGTCCCTCCTTCCTCTGCTGGCTCCTTTTCCATTCCTCCAAGCAGCGCTTTTACTCTGTAGTGCTGTGGTCTGCGCTTGTGAGGTCAGATTTGCTCCTGAAGTTCAGGCTCTGATGCTACTAAAAAGTAATTTGGCCTTTTGAGTTTGTGTTAAAGTAGAATGTACTTTTACCGCATTCATGCTAAACTCACTTAAGACTTGTAATATAGATGCCACTGGATTTTCTATAGACTATCCTGCCATCTCTGGGTGTAGCTTACTTCTTCCTTTCAAATTTGGATATACGCCCTTGTGTATGTGTGTGTGAGTGTTTATCTGTGCATTCTTTTGCTTTATTTTCGTGGCTAGAAAGTCCAGCTTGATGCTGAGGCAGGGGTCCTTGTCTTGCTCCCAGTAGGAACCCGCTTGGTTTTTCACTATGATGATACTGATTTAATTTGATCACCAACACTGTTAGCTTCAGCAACTCCCCTTCTGTTTCTGGCGCTTCTAAATTTCCTATCATGAAGACATCTTCAGTTTTGTCTGGACCTTTTCTCATCAGTTGAGACCATTGTATGCTTCTCCGTTTAGGTTGCTCATATGGATGAAACCGTTAATCGATTTTCAGATGTTAAACAAACCTTCTACTTCTGGACAAATGTCCCTCATCTGCTATATTTTGGTGAGCTCTCTGCTAAGACTCTGTGTGGAGTTTCTCCATCTGTGTTCTGAGCGGTATTGTCTGTAGTTTTCTTTTTGAGGTGTGTTTGTTTGAGTCTTTGTGTCACAGGGATGCTGGCCTCAGGGGTGAGGTGAGCATGCCTCTGCCCCCAGCCGTGATGACAGCACACAGAGTAGACACTCCTGCTTCTGCGGGTGAGGCCTGCCACACCTGGCCTCTGTCTATGAGAGGCAGCCATCGCCGAAAATCTTTTCGAAGTGGCAGGTCTGCTCCTTTTCTCTACTGTTTCCTTCATCTTTAACACTCAATCTTAGCCAAAAGGCCTTCATCTTTCATTCTTTTGCGTTCTTGGTTGATGACTTGCTTTCTTCGAAGAGTTCCTTTCTCCTCCAACGCAGTGTTCATCTCCGGTGCTCATCTCCAAGCAGCCAGTCGCCCCGAGGAACCCGGGAGTGCTCCATGCGAACTGTGACCAATGCCATTTTGATTTTATCTCAGCTCAAAATGCCTTCCAAATTTCCCTTCTGATTTTTTTTTCTTTGACCTTCAGGGTTATTTAGAAATGTGTTATTTAGTTTCCAAATACTTAGGGACTTTTCAAGGCTCTTTCTCTTATTGATTTCTAATTTCATTCCATTGTATTCAGTAACAGCCTTTGAAGGACCTAAATCCTTTCCACTTCACTGTGACTTTCAGGACCCCCAAGGCAAGCTGTTTCCTGTGTGCTGAAAGGAATTCAAACTGGGCTGTCTTAGGTGGAGTGTTTTTCACACATCCAGGCTTCTACACTGCTACTTGCTGTCCACATATTCTGCAATTATTAAGAGAACATTTTGGAAATCTCATGCTGTAATTGGGTTTTTTTGCAAACATGCCTTATTGCATCCCCTTTTACTTGTTCCACTTTGAAGCTTTCTGGTTAAGCATGAGGGCTGTCGGGGCTGTGATATGACCCTGGATAATTCACCCCTTTATAGCAATGAAATCACATCCCTGGTGGTGCTCTCGGCTCTAAGCTCTAGCTGTATATTAATACAGGTAACCCATTAAGTCTCTGAGAGGAAATGGCCTGGACGAGACTCTGCACAGCTGAGATCTTCCAGAATAGAAAAGAAGGGGAGGGAGGGACGGTGAGCCTGTGCCAGGGGACTCTGGTTCGTCCAGCCCCTCAGACGCACCACACTGCTGGCAGGGTCTACACCAGGTCCTGCCTTGCTGCGTGGTCAGCAATGAGCACAGATGCTGGCCACACCCCAGTGACCAGATGGGACTGTAACTCCATGTGACTTGACTTTCCCCTGGACCTTCCTCTCAGCCTTGGCCTGGCAGGAGGAGGCGGCCTGGCTTCTTCCTAATGGTGCTGTGACTGGTGGAGTTGAACTCAGTCTAGACTTTTCCTCTAACTTCGTAGGAACATCTCTCCTCTCCTTTCAAAGGTCAGAGCACCCAAAGCGGTCAGAGTCTAGGTATCTCCCTAGGGCCTCCAGAATGGCTCTTCCGGGGGTTGGGTAGGTCAGTGTCCCAGAGAGGCCCAGGCTTCAGGTTCCCTCCTGGTCCTAGGCCAGCTGCTTTGCTGCTGCTAAGACCCAGGCACAGGCCAGAAGTAAATCCCAAGAAAGGCTCCTCAGGCCCAGTGCCCTATCAGATGCCCTTTGTGACCAGCCCCAGCTCATGGCCCCGTAGTCTCTGATTTCCCATGGCCCTGACCACCATGAGCTCCTGCCGTGGTCCTCCCAGAAGTTTCCTATCCACCAGCTACGGCACCCTGTGGGATTTTCCTTTTCTCCCCACATCCTCCTGAGACCCCCAGCCAACTCCCTCCCCAGTCCCTTCTCCCAGCCATGTGAAAAAGCACCCCAACCACAGCTTGGAGACTCACAGGCAGTGCCCCATTAATAAAACCAGTGAACAAAACCCAGCTGTTGCTGGAAAGCAGTTGTCAAATATCAACACTGACTTTCTGGGGTTTTTAAACAATGACTTAGGAAGAGAGGGCAATGTTCTCAATCTGACAGACCCAGTTTCTGAAGACATCACGCATGGAGAGGAGACTAAACCTGCCCAGGGTGGCAAGTAAGCACCACAGGCCTCTGTCAGACGAGAGCAGGGCTTGTGGGAGTGGAATGATCTTCGACTAAGACCGCTGGTCAGATCTGTACTCTGTGGGTTGCATTGCTATTTATCTCTGAAGGAAGAACAGAGACAGGGTGCATCTGGTTCCACAACCCAGATGCCCTCAAGGACAGGCAGACAGACAGAAGCAAATACCAGGTGCCAGAAGGAAAATAGTCCTTATTTGGGGTCAGCTTGATTGATTATGTATCTAGAAAATGCATGAGAAAAAATGAAAAAGTACCAGAAATCAGAAGAGATTCCAGCAATTCAACTGAATCAATGTGGGTAATCAATAGCTCTCTGTAAGTACCACAAAACCCGTCAGAAAAGACAATGCCATTTCTCATGGTCACACGTGTGTTGACAGCGTGCCATTAAACAGAGTAAGAAGTTGCCCTGCACCTGTGGAGAACACTAACAGGTCACAAGGGCATCACCAGATCCCAGGACAGCTGGGCACTGCCAGTGTCCCTGACTGACCCGAGTCCAGGAGGGACCCACAGCTCCATGCGCATCCATTGCGTGAAGCAGGGAGGTAGAACCAGGGATCTAGTCCAGGTTCTGAAAGGAACTTTCTAGAAATTTCTGGTCCTTGTCTGAAATTTACTTGGAAGAGGAAAAAAAATGTAGAGCAATGAAAACATTAAAGAAGAGAACTGCATCTCAAAGTACGGAAATAAAATACCCACCCCCTACAAAGACAGGGTTTCCAGAGGTCATGGGGTGAGGGAAGTCACAGGATGGGCCTGAGTCCCTGTAAGAATGGGAGGCAACTGTAACTCTCTCCTCAGTGTACAAGGACACAGCAAGACTGCATGGCCTGTGAGCCAGGAAGCCTCCTGTCCAAGGAGCAAATGGGCCAGCATGCAGTCTTGGATTCAGCCTCAGTGTCCTTGATTCCAGCCACCATCCTGTGGTCTCCTCTCAGAGACAATCCTGCTAACCAACATGTTGTGGTCAGGCAATTAGTGATCTGCTTGGAGAAAATAGTAATTAAAAGTCAAAAGATAAACCCCTGAATCCTCAGTGGGTTTTAACAAAATCGCAGGTAATCACTGTGTTGCATTGCAATGTGTTTTCTAAAATATGCCGATTCTGGTGTAGAAAGAAAGAGGTGGTCCATCTCCCGGTCAGGCCAAGCGCCGGGACAGTGTCCTCCCTCTTCCCTTCCCCAAGCACTCTCTGTGCTTCTATGTTCCTGGGGGTCCTGTGTCTGCTGGTGTCCTCACCACTGTCTCCTGATGGTTCCTCCAATGAACCCTCACAGATATTCTGATGGGTAATTTGGACTCGTGGTGCAGGAACTGAGTGCCAGATAACTACTTTAGAGGGAAAGAACTCACTGGATTGTACACCCTCACTTGCTCAGCTTTCCGCTTCCTCTACAGGTGGCAGACACAGTGCCTGTCCTCGTACATACTGCAAATGTCCCCTTCAGTGCTGTGCCGCACACAGCAGGGCCAGGGCATTGTTGAGAGTTTCCTGCAGGTTCTGAGCAAAGGGCTGCCTTGTTCCTGCCTGGCCTCAGGGACCCGCTCCAGGTGCTTCTTCTCCGGTTACAGGGTGAGGGATCCCAGTGCACCTGGAGCCACGCACTTCCCATTTTGATGCTCACGGATAGCCGTATTAATAGCAGGCACACGGCCATTGCTTAGCCCCACTCTGTCTCCCCATTAGGCGGATGACCCGTTTCTATATTTTGGTCCTTCCAGAAAAGACTTTACCTGACTCCCTTTAGTTGCTTTCCAGAAATGATCCATTTTTCTATGAAAATCGGTGTGGGGTTTATTTCATTCCTCGAAGTCATTCATTACTCTGTCATGAAAGGTACCAAGTATCCCAACCCACAGCCAGATTAGTTCTGCCTGGACTTCAATCACAGAGCAAATTGGGGTGATTTTCCTACATCTTGAGCAGAACCACGCATAGGAGAAGCCCTAAAGAGCCATGGTCTCCTTTTCCCTAAGAGTGAGGACCTAGAGTCGGGTCCCTTTTATGAAATTTTAGGCACAGCCAGGTGACCTCTGGAAAACCTAGAATCCACACAGCCACTGCGGAGGGTGACCACCCCTATTTCTAGCCCTGATTCCTCAACTTGTTCTGTTTCTCAGTGTGCATTTGCTGTGTGCTGGGGACAGCAGAGAATGTGACAGAGGTGGCCTCTGTCTCCTCCCACCCGGGGCCAACACCACCCAAATGCTGCAGTGTCCCTAAACAGCCCACCAGGCAGGCACGTGTGGGCCTCATCTCTGTCCTGCAGTCCGGGCCTCCAAAATCACCCACAAGGTCCCGGGAGCCCCCGAGGAGGAATCACTGCAAAAACAGCTCCCCTGTGTTAATACTTCACTCTGTAAAGACAGTGTCAGACTTAATCAGGAACCAGAGATTCTGGACGCTAAATTAACTGGAGAAGAACTACTGAATTCCCAAACGCTACTCAAGGAGAAATAACTCAGAGTCCAGGAAAACACGACATTTATAAGGATTGATGAAAGGACTGGAAGCCTGCATTTCCCGGCCAGCCTGCCACCAGTTCACTGAGGGACTCAGAAGCATCCCAGCCTGGGGTCCACAGGCCGCACTTGGGCCACTCAGATGCTCCTGGTCTTACGGGTGACCGGTCCCCTGGGAGTGCCACAGCAGCCCACAGACACAGCCACTCCAGTGCCAGGAGTGTGGAGGGCGCCACGTGCCCAGGTGGCCTCACTGTCCAGGACACAGCAAACAGCGTGGGCCCTGCTTTCATGACAGGATGCCTCACTGGGCACAGGCCTGGCACCCATGGGACAGGCTCTGTGGTGACAGAGGACATGGCCAGGGAGCAGGGTGTGCTGGGGGTAGAAAGAGCAAGGAGGACGCAATTCCTGCAGACCCATCCCAGCCTAGGGAAGGCTGGGGCTGCGAGGACACTAGGTGAACTTCAGGACTGAGGAGACCACAGGGTGCCTGGGGACTTTCCTGCCTCATTAAGAGGCTGCTCAGTGAGGCAGTATGGGAGGTGCTGAGCGGCTTTCCCACAGTCTGGGACCGCCAGAGCCACGGTCACTGGGAGGGATGACAGACATCTGTGGTTACTGAAAACCCTGACTTACATCTGTGCAGAGGCTTAGGCCGAGGAAGATCCATCCATACCAGGACATAGTAACTCACACAGCAACTGGGACAGAGGGAGTTTATCATCTGTGTCTGCAGTTACTGCCCTCATCGATGACCCAGTGAGGGATTTCCAGGGCCCTGTGTTTCCTTTTACAACAAAAAGCAATGTTTGTCGCAGCGTCCCTTCTGCCTTTGGTATCTAAGAGTCCTTGTCTCAGGAAGAGAGCCTCATATTTGGCAGGCCCTGAGTGCCTCTCCCCCACCCCTTCCCCATTTCCTTCCCCTAGAACTGTTCCAATATTCTCCTGAGTGCTGTAGTCCAAATGCAAAGTTGATTTCCCATGTCCCCATTGATGTCTGAGTCAGATTTCCTGCTCCAGGTTCAATCTTACTGTGCAAATGTACTGCCAAAGATGCAGTTCCTTTGGTACCTTTTTAACTCCTGAATACTTTTAAGTAGTCTGTCCTAAAATCTAGTTTCCTCTTCCCCCAGTCTGTGTAACTGAATTATGGTTTCCTGATTTCCTTAACTTTTTATTGAAAATGCTTTGGGTATGACTTTCAGGGAACTTTGTCCCACATTTGGGTTTTGGTTTTGGAATTGGGTTTGGGTCCTATCCATCTTGTCCCAGTCCGTCCGACCAGCTCTCTCCAGGCAGGACTGGACCTGTGAGTCTCTGGTGGGTGTAGGACATGTTGGTGTAATCAGGACACCCATAGCACATAGGCTGCCGTGTCCCCTAAGTGAACTGGCTCACCTGGCTCAGGGAACCTCAGTGCCACCCCTGAGGCAGAGCAGAGTGGCTGAGGTTCTATAGCACCTGACACCTGGGTCCAGAGACCAGGTCTGCACAGCGCCTGGTGCCTGGCCTTCAGGGTCTTGGAGTGTTTTCAGCATGAGGTGGGGTCAGGCTTGGGGAAGCAGGACGGAAGGAAGGACTGTGCATAGGGAGCAACAGGGGATGAGGGAGAGTTATTTGTTTTTTGTTTTGTTTTGTTTTAGTGAAGCAACATTTTTAAGTCAGAATTTCTTCTGGAGAAACACTAATCAACAATCACTGTCCCTTGGGCTAAGAAGTCTCATTCCTTTCTCTTTGAAGTTGCTTCTCAAATGAATGATTTCATCAAGTCCAGCATTCCCTGGGGTCACCCTGGGGTAAGCAGCTGCATTGGAAGGACAGAAGCTGGAACTAGGCTTGCAGGAAGGTACCGAGGAGCTGGGCTTGTCCTGGGGGCACAGAGGCCTTCAATCTCAACCCTGCAGTGTGGGCAGGACCATGAGCCCCTGCACCTGGTGTGGGGCTCACTCTGAGGTCACTGCACCGAGAAAAGAGGCAAAAGAGTCCTCGGGAAGCACTAGACCCAAGCTGCACTCAGCACACAAAGCAGAACAGGAAGCCATGGCCCTCCTGGGGACGGCACAGCAAAGCCACCACGCAAAGACAGCCGCAAGGTGCACAAGCCCGTAGCCTGGGAGGCAGGTGAGACAGCAGGGCCACCTCATGATCCTCCTGTGACACCAAGGACAGCCGTAGGAAGAGAAGGAGTCTAGCAAGAGGCCAGGCACACAGGAACCATGCACACAGCCCTGGCATCTGACAGACCTCAGGGCACAGGACCTGGCATAACTACTCAGGTCTACAGACTACACAGGGCCTCGAGGATGGACGGACAGACTGGGGCCTGTGAAAACCACAGCCCACATGGGGACACTTGGAAGTGCCCTTTTAGCTCTTCCTGCAGCATGGAGTCCCCCACGCCACTGGTCCACCAAGACTCAAGATGGTAGAGGAGGACATGATGTGGAAAGAAGTGGCCTTTAGTGAACTCCAGTTGGAGGCAATTTGCTGGGGGCTTGGGGGCACTTCACGAGGATCAGAGCATCGATGTGACTAGCCAGGGCTGATGTTGGCTTTCTTTGTTAGATCTGAGTTGGGTAAAAAGTCCAAAGGTGAGGAAGCTGATGGCACCCAGCCAGGTGCTGAGGATGGAGGTCATCACGGGTGCCTGGGGCGGCTGTCACAGATCCAGACCAGAGCTCTACTATTCTGTGAGGCCCCCTCCATGGCGTGGTCAGCCATGACCTTATTGTCCACTTCTGCTCCTGTGGGCAGCATCATAAAACCTGACTGCAACTCCAGCTGAGATTCTGCACCCTCATTAGCTCTATACACCATGCACGGTTTTGCCCATTGTTGGCCATCTCTGCCATCTGCATGCTTTCCGTTTTGCAAGAAGACCTTCCCCAAAATCATTTTTATAGGGCCATGGCATCCACTTTATGAATATGGGGTTTACGAATACCTAGGTTGCTTCCAATTTCCACTTGTACAAACAACACTACTGTGAACACTCTCATAGCCGCCCCATTAGCGTGTCATTGCATGCCCCATTAGCGGGTCCCTCAGTGCTCCCTGTGAATACAACTTCCTGAGCATAATATAAGGGGACACTAGTGACGTGAGGCTTTCCAATCACCCATGTTCCAGTAACTTCCTGGAAAACAATGTTGATCCAAGCAGTACCCTTATGAGGGGCCCCTCCTCTGAGAGCTGCATGGTCCTGCGGTTTAGAAGAAAATGCAAGAGGAACTGTGAGCATATGGTTTGCTGCTCCTTGAGGTGGTGACATGAGACCCCCTCATGGGAGACCCTGCACTGCATCTCAGCCCAACTGGAGCAAATCCTTCCAAGCCCGCCCTGTCTCCAAGAGGGCCACCTGGGGGCCCCACCTCCTCAGCCTCCTGCTCAGCTCCTGCCCAGCCTTGCAGCTTCTCCCTGGGTCTCCACAGAGCCCTCTGGAGCTCCCTCTCCCCGGCTCTACCCGCATCTGCCTGAATGTGAGGCAGCAGTGGCCACTCAACCTGATCAAGTCTAACAAAGCTGTCGCTCTCCCTCCCGGAGGTCTTTTTTACTTGCATCTATTACTATCAAAGTGTTTTCAGATTTGTTTATGTATTCACACCCCTTCTCTGACCCAATTGGCACTCACCCACGGAATGCGCACTCAGCTAAGGTGAGATGCTACCTGAGAAAACCATGACCTTGTCTGATGCTGGGCATTGGAGAAGGTGAGGATTCACTGGAGGGAAGGACGGATGGACGCACAGATGGGTAGATGGTAGATAGGGGAATGGATGGATGGATGGATGTGTGGTGAGTGGACGGACTGATGGATGGGTGGATGAGTAGATGGATGGTAGGACAGACTGGGAGGGTGATGGGTGGGTGAGTGAATGCATGGATGGGTTGATGGGTGGATGGACGCATAGATGGACAATGGCCCCTCTGCCCAGTTTGTCACTGAAATAGTGGAGTATTTCCTTTTCCTCCCATTTTTAATAGCCCTGTAAGTATTCCAGTGGTGAACCTCTCCTGGCCCTGTGGTCATTGTGGATTCCCTCATCTATGTCAGAATTGTTGGGGGAAGGTGCTGTCCTAGGAGTGTAGAGCCCAGGAGTGTGGAGCACAGGTGGATGTTGTCTTTCCTGCTTGATCTTTGTGGACTCCTGCTTTGCTGATTTGCTGAGTGGCCTCCTCACTCACACTGGTTGGAGCAAAGCAGTCAGTGAGTAAGTTGCTCTGGCCTGGGGTCCTTTCTCCTGACGTGTTTCCAGCTCCACTGCCTCTATCTGAAGACTCTGCCCACCCCGCTTTGTCTCCATGCCTCGTGTCCCACAGCAGTGGTCCTGCTCCTCTGGGCCCCCAGGGACTCCCAAGGGTTCAGTGTACCGATGCCTCTCCTTAGCAAGGCCTCCTCCAGCAGCCCGCCTGATGCCAAGGAATGCACAGATCTCCCCGCTGGAAGACCATGCCCAGCATCATGATCCCATGTACCTGGGGAGGGTGGGTCTCTGGCTTCTCTCAGCCACACTGGGCACATGTGGCCCAGGAGGTCCCAGCACCAGACACTGATCATTCCCATTGAGTCCTTCTCCTCTGCGTGGTGGCCCCACCCTTCACACTATCCCTGCACTTCTGCTCCATTGAGTCACCCCCACCCCCACCATAAGGCATATTGAAGCTTCACTTGTATCTTGAAGTCAAATTCAATTCAAAGAGCACTCCGTGTTCACACAGCTCACCCAACACATGCTCCTCTCCTCCCGCTGTTGCCTGAGCAGCCACCAAGTCAGCCCGAGGGCAGGGATGGAGCCTCACCTACATCATACGCATCCCATGAAGGAAGAATCGGGAGAAGCAGAGCCAGTGTCAAGGCCGAGGTCAGAGCTCGTGGCAATCGAGAATGTCCAAGACAGGTGGAGATGGCAGAGAGCCACAGCTGTAGAGCCTGGGACCCAGCAGGCACTTGTGTCCTTGTGGTCACCTTTGGTGGTGGCCCTGGATGCCTCATGAAGGATTCTGTAAGCCAGGAGCCCTGGGCTCATGGGAGAATGCAGTCCTGCTCTGGCCAGCTGTGGTTGAAGACAGCTGAAGGCATCAGGGATCTGGAGGTGTGGCCTGGCTCTCACCTCGAAGGAACCCAGCTTATAGAGCCGTCGTCACATGCATGCATGTGCAGGGAGCCATGATCCCAGAGCCACTCTCCATGTCCCCATCAGAGGTCACAAGGGCAACCTTCCCAAGGAGGAGGGCAGTGGACTTCCTGAGTTGCAGTGTGGCTGGGCCCCGCCTGGCCCAGAACAGGAATTGTGCTGTGTTCCGCAACAGAGCATGAACACCGATACCGGAGGGGGACTGAACTCAGGACCTTGCACTTCCAAGGCAAGGCTGTGACCTCACCACAGTGACCTTTCCTGTTGGTTCCAGACAGATGGAGCCAACACCCTGCCATTCCTAGGGCCAGCACAGTGTAAGTGAGAAACACGAGGATGCTAAGTGGCACTGGGCTATGTGCGAAGCAAACTGAGACCCACAGGCATGCGGCACAGCTTCCTGGGAGAGGGGCTGAGTTCTAAAAGACAACACAATGACTTTTCAGACATATAAATCATACTTCTGATCACCGGATAGTTGAAGAGGACTCCAGTTAACATCACTAGGGGACAACACAGCTGGAAACTGGTCATTGAGTATGAAAATACTCTGGCAAAAACAGCACATACATTTCTCCTACAATTTTGCAAATGACACAGCAGGGCACCGCGTCTTCAGCCTTCTGTTATTGCACCACGGAAAACCGTTCCACTGCTCACAAGTGTTCGAGACAGTAATTAAAGGGAAGGCTGCGTCACCCTAAGGGCTGACAGCTCAGGCTCACTGCCACTAATGAGGACCATCTCAGAAATCAGCTGATCTGCTAATTGCTGTCAGAAATGAAGGTCTGAGTTCAATTATCGTAAAACAAAAACAGACAGTTTTGGTGTGAATCCTTCGGTGTGTAATTGGACTCTATCTGGCAAGCCTGCATAGAAGGTCAACTCAATCAGTTGCCGGGGACTCCTGTCCAGGCCCAGGCAATGCAGCACATCCCATGATGCCACAGCACCTTCCGGGTCCTGCTGTGCCGTCCCGTCCTCTGAGAACACTTACGTTTTCTATCAAGGGTCTCATTTTCCCTTAGATTTTGTATTCTGAAGGAAAGCTTGTGTCACTGAGAAATTACAGCCTTGATGATCCAGCTCTGCTCCTGATGATATGTTCAAAAAAAGAAAATGATTGAAGTATAAAAATAAAAAAGTGATTTCCCTGTGCCGGAAAACCCTTCCTGCACTCATCTCGGTGCCTTCTGCTCTGGATCCTCCAAGATCAGCAAAGGTGCCAGGAACCCTGCCTCTCGTACCTCCTGAGTCTGCTCTGGGCTGACATTGCTCTGGGGGAGCCTGGCTCCCTGCCCTCTCCCAGGGCTGGAGACCCCACCTCAGGGTTCAGCCTGAAGGTGGTTTCCTGAAGGAAGGGGGCCTGTGCTCTGCCTGCAGCACCTGGCCAGGAGGGGCCACACCTCCCCGGTCCTTTGTGGCTCTCTGGAGAGACTCCAGATGCTCCTGCCGGCTTGGTGACAGGGAAGCAGAGCTTCCGAAAGGACAGACAGGTTCACCAGGCCCTGCACTGTGTTGCTGTTGCTGACCCTCGTGTCCACTCCCTGGAAATTCAGCCGGTCTCCTCACCCCACTCCTCACCCTCCCTTCCGGTTCAGCACTGTACCTCCCTATCCTGGACAGCAGCCAGCTCTGGAAAAATGCTCAGGTTCAGCCAACGCACAAAACAGCAAGCCAATTACACTTGAGGAGCTAAAATTTAAAGACAAAATACACAGAAGCACATAGAAGGAGCAGACTTTAAAATTCACTGCAGTTTCAGGAGCGAAGGTTTGGCCAGCTCTTGTTTGTCTGGTGCTGTGTCCATGCCCAGGATGCCAGCTTCACGTTCCTCTGTTGGAGTGGACTGTGTCTTCACTCACTGGCAAGCAAGAGGCAGGCAGGAGACGGGACAACTTCCGGGCCAGCGGGGTGAGGTGCACATGTCGTGTGATATTTGACAGTTTCTACCCTAAAGACCCCTCTCCCACCTTTTATTGTGCTTTTCCAGCCCTACAGTTGCTGCACTTTCCAAACAGGCTGCCCTGATGCTGCCATGCTGAGCCCACCAGGGGGCAGCATCCGGGATTTGCTCCAGGGAGGAGCAACCCTGGGGACCAGGTGCCCCCTTCCCTCCAGATGCTGAGTAAAGTAGGGCGGTGTGGCCCTGATCCTACCTGCAGCACCTCCCTCCGCACCACCCAAGATGCTCTTCGACTTACTCATCGAGGACCTCAATGCTGCTCCCCGAAATTATTAACATCAGGAGGTTTAATTTAAAGAAAAACAGAGGATCCTTGTCCCCAAAATCCGTACACACTTCCTGTGTCTTTTAAGCAGGCAAAATTCCTAATAAGCCCCAGACCGTACCATGAACTGTGAACTCGGGGCTCTGCATCCAGTGTGAGGCCTTAGGGACCCACACGCAGCCGAGCACAGAAGGAAACACAGAGCTCCCCACTGCGTGCTAAGCCACGCCCTTCCTGCTCTGTGGCACTCGTGGGCCTCAGCTGCGGTCTGAGCCCAGACAGGGATCACGGCGCCCCACAGACCCCGCTGTACTGCCGGCCTCAGTCAGAGTCTTTGCTGGGGTGGGTGCTGCACACAACCCCCACCCTAAGCATGTGGAGTGGGGGGCCTGGAACGGGCAGACCTGTGGACACGGCCTGTGGCAGTGAGGCAGGAACCAAGCCTGTGGCCACCGGAAGTAGCATGTCCTAGAAACTAAGGGAGCCCAGCAACGGCCCTCACCCTGCCCAGCAACAGCTGGCCAGGCCTTCCACGGCACATGAGGAAGGCAGAGCGGGACTCCTGCAGGACCCAGTGAGACGCCCAGGTGATGACCTGGCTCCCATAGGACTCTGGCTCCCGGAGCAGAGAGCCTGGTTTTAATGGGCCTGTGGGCTGAGTACTCCGCAGTGCCGGCAGCAAGAGTGCTCTTTAAAACTCAGAGGCTGCTCAGTCAGAGCTGCTCATATTAGCCCATTGATTCTAAAACTGTGCCCACCGCTTTCACACACAGGGCGACAAACCTGTATCTGGTGAGCGGGATACTCTCTCTGACCTGTATCTTGGGGCAAAGTCAGAAAGGGGATCAGGTGAGGAAGAGGGGTTCGGGGACCTTGGGAGGATGTTTGCCCCTCAGAAACGCTGCAGCAGAGCTGAATCTCTTTTCAGCTGCATGAAGCTCTGTGTCCTTGAAACCTTGCATTTATTTGTGGGCTTGAGGCTGTGGCTGGGCTGGATGTCAGTGCTGGGTGGGCCAGCACTGACACAGGGCTTAGGGCTGGGTTTCGCGGCCCTGCATCATCAATAATATCTTAAATGGCTTCTAAACTGCTTCATTTATTAAATATTTGCCATTAGAATTTTTAAAAATAGGTTAATTTGTTCTAATGGGAGGGTTTTTTTTTTTTCCTCTACAAACTTTGCAAGAAAACAACCCATAATAATTGTGGGCATCGAACCATCCGATGGGAGAATAGCAAGACTTTTCCAAGCTGAAAGGGGAACACGCCAGGGAGCCAGGAACTGGGAAGTGTAATTGTTCACTAATAAGTGGGTCTGCTTGGCTGAGCCTGCACTGGGCTGGGGTTAGGTCTTTCTGCAACCCTTCCCTGCCCTCTGCGAGACACCAAGCTGCTGTGGGCAGGAGTCGGGCAGCCACCATCCATCACTGTTTATGAGGTCGGCATAGGGGCTGCGCTTGCAGCTGGGGGGCCCAGAACTAATTCCTGTGCATGGAACAGGTGGGGCATCCATTATGTCCACGGGATGCCGGGGGTGGTCTCAGGTGTCCTTTCTGGGGAGGGTATGCAAATAGAGTGGCCAGAGCTTAATTGCTGCTGTCAAGCCTCTGAAATCAAATTTATTAGCCATGGATTTTGAAGCCTTCATTAAGAGTTTGGGGCTGGAGGGGGTGAGGAGGTGGAGTCTCTGTTCTGCAACTCCTACCGAGAGGAGAGAGTCAAGTATTTGTGAGCACACGCTTCCTAGCTATAATTCCAAAGTCAAAAATGTGGCCGGAGCTGAGCTGAGACCACCCAGATCTACAGGGTGAGGAGGTGCACGCAGGCCAGGCAGCCTCCTATAGAGAGCAGAGCTGGAAAAACTTGCAGGAGGCCCGGCTCCAGATCCTCGAACACACTGAGTGCCAGGTAACAAAGGTCAGCAGTGTGGTGCTGGTTTCCCCATCAAACCCAGAGTGTCTTCTGTGGTCCCTGACGTCCAAACCAAGATGGGTGGCTGCCAGAGAGGCTAAAGTGACAAATGGAAGGTTTGACTTTCAAGGGCATGGACATCATGCTCCCCAAATGCCAAAATGTCAATAATGTCCATTTGCAGGAGCTGTTTCTTCCAGATGCACTCATGGGACCCAAAAGTGACCTCTTTTGAAGTGTGAGCAGTTTAGTCATTTTTAGCCTAGGTCGCTGTGGTCTGCGGTGATCTTTGGAACGGGGAAGTCTGGTTGTTTTGGGTTCCCCTGGCTTGCCTGGGTTTTCACAGCAATTTGAGGATCAGCTGGTCCTTTTCTTGTAAGATTTGGCAGGAATGGCATGGAATCTGTACAGCAATTTGGGGAGATTCCATTCTTTCTCTTTCCCCACTTTTGTATGTAGCCTCTGTATTTCATGACTCTCCCTCTTGCCTTAGTACTTACTGTCTTTCTTCTGCTTTCCTGGGCTATGGCCTAATCTTGTCATATCGGGGGGGGGGCAATAACCACGGTTCTGTTGTCTGAGCAGCCCACTGGGATCATCTCTCAACCCTCATAAAAAATTAGAGGGGCAGAGTTTAACAAAAGGACGACACTTTATTTGTAAAAAGGAAAAGGAAGAGAGAGGAAAGGAAAAGACAGATAGCGACCCTGATAAGAAGGAATCAAGGCAGGGGGCTCCAGAAAGATGGAGAACTCGTGGACCCTTTGCTCCCAGCTGCTTTTCCCAGGGTGAGTGACCCTTCCCCAACACCACCACCACCACCCAGAACTTGCCATAACTGCATAGGCTTCCCATCACTTCTGCCTCACTTAATTTCTTCCAGGGGTCTATGTGCAGCTTCTCTCTGTTTGTTTACTTGTCCTTGGCCTGTCTTTTAAGGTCTTATCTTTGAGATGGGTGGCAAGTGGCCAGGAGGTACCTTATTCATTGTTAGTTTAGAGTTAGGGGGCATGTGGATACCTACTATGCTCTATGATGACCCTAGAGTGAACACACATGTATATAAGTGTGTATGTCAGTTCATAGGTGTGAGTACACACGGCCTTCAAGTTAGTCGGCCCCACTTTGTTTTCCCTGTGCTTGACTGAGGGTGGGGGTGGCCTGTGTTTGTGCCCCTAGCTTTCTCTCTGTGACCTACCTATCAGCTCTTTTTTTGGTCTCTCATTGCAAGTCCCAAGGCCATTTGGTGCCTTTCTTCCTCTATTTTTTTTTTCTTCTTTTTCTACCCATCTTTGACTTGTTTCCCAGGGAAATGTTTTAGTAAAGCTTGTTTTTAACTCTTTCTAGTCATTATTAGCACGAAGACCTAATGAGGCCTCTATTCTATTTTCTCATCTGCAGACCCCTGTCCCTACAATCTTTCACTTTTCTCATTAAGTTTTTTGGCACTTTTTAAGCATACAGCACAGTTACATTCATCGTCGGGATCTTGTACCTTTACGTGACAGATCTTGGTTCTCATTTTTTCCCATCCCCCTGCCTTCACCCGCTTCCCCTCGTATTTTTTCTTTCCCCTTCTTTCCCTTCCCATACCCTTCCCACTTCCCCTACTGCAATCTTAATGTCATGAATCAGATTATTGATTTGAGATCATTCTTTCTCATCCAAGTTTCACAGGAGTTTCTCTCCACACACTGCATTAACTGTCTGATCTCAGCGGCTTCCCTGACAAACAGATAAGCTGCGTCTCCTGTGTTAGTCTGTGGATCCTTTGTTTTCTCGTTTCATATGTGGTTTCTTCCTGGAGACATCGGTTTATTGGGGGATAGGTTGTTTGGTTCCCACCTGTGTGCATTTCCCAAATCTTCTCAGGCAGCTGTTTTCTAGCTTATCCCACTGGGGCTGGAGAATGGACTGGGTGTGCTGTTAACCTTTCCTGCTTGCGCATGCTCACTCTGTGTGCAACACAGGACCCAGCCTGGAGAGTGCCCAGTGAGCTAAAGAGCAAGCACCTGCCAGGTCCATGGGTTTCTGGCTCCCCTGCTCCATTTCCTTGCTGATTCTCAGCGTGGCTGCTCTCCGTCCCTGACACTGGGGTACAAAGTCTCCCACCGCTCTTGTTGAATTTTTTGTTTCTCCTTTCAGTTTTCGTGGCGTTGGGGCTGTCTCTCTTGGAGCACAGATGCTGATGTTTGCTGTGTCTTCATGATGGAGCCACCCTCCTAGCCTCCTAAAGTGCACTTCCTGGTGTGCAGAAGCACGTTTTCCTTGACATCCACTCTGCATAATGTCCCAGTGGCCAGTCCAGCTCCTCGGCCAGGGTTGCGGGTCTGATCCCTTCTTTCCTTTGTCTTTCTACCTCTCTGTGCCTTTGCATCTGGAGTGTGTCTCCTGCAGACAGCACAGATGCAATTTGCTGTTTGTTTTCTATGTGTCAGATGTCATTTTCATTCCATTTCTTCACCATTGCAATTTTTGTGTGTATTAAACAGATATTTTTAGCATAGCTTTTTAAATTTCTTTGTCATTTCTTCCACTGTATTGTTTGCAGTTATTTTCTTAGTGTTGCCCTGGGGGTTACAATTAATATCTTAATTTGTACCAATCTGGTTCAGAATAGTACCAATTTATTTTCTGCAGAATTAGTCGTTGCTCCTCTAAGCCACCCCCCCTACTTTGTGTCGTTACAAATTACATTTCATACGTTGACCGCCCATCAGCCCAAATGCGTAATTATTGTCTTATGCAACCGTCTTGAAAATCTGGAGATAAAGTACAAACAAAAACATTTTTATACTGTCTTTTACGGTGCTTTCTCTATTTGCTCACTTATACTGGAGTCCCAGCCTGGTACCCTTTTATGTCAGCCCAAAGAGCTGACCGGAAGCCCTCAGCTTCTTCCTCTCAGAATGTCTCAGTTTTGAAGGATGGCATTGGCCTTGGCTGGCAGAATCACCCTTTCAGCCCTTGGTTTCCTCCTGTGGCCCGTAGCCCTGGGGTCTTACACAGCGTGCCCGCCCCCCGCAGATCATTGCCCACTGTGAGTCTCTTACTGTTGCCAGCCCTTTTTTGCCTGTGATCTTGTGCAGTCTGAGCATGATGTGTCCAGGTGAGCTTCCTGCTTCTGATGGTTTTCTCATCGTGTTTCAGAAGTTTCACCAATTCATATATCCTTCTCAGCCCTTTCCTCTCTCCTCCGGGACTCCTGGGGTGACACGCAGGTGAGTGCCTGACACTGACCCCCAGCTCTCAGACTGGATGATCTTGGTCGATGACTTTCGTGTTCACAGATCCTGTCTTCTGCGGCTCCAATCTGCTCTTGAATCCCTCTGACATTTTCCCTTCAAGTATTATGCTTACAACTGCAGAAATGTTTTACTCTGAATCTCTGTTTTGTTCTGTATCTATAAAGTGTAGTCTCTATATCTTTATTGAAAATGGCTACTTGGTGAGAAACAGGTTTTGAAACATGGATTTCTTTTTTTGTTTTTTGAACATCCTTCAAATAGGTGAGTTCTAGTCTCTGTCTGTGGGGTCCCGGTGTCTGGGCTTTCTCAGGAGAGCTCTCCAACTGCTTTCCTCCTGTGCATGCTCCATCATGCTGTCTTGTTTCTCGAGTCTCAGGATTTCAGTAGGAAACAGGAATTCTAACTAACACCACATGGCACCTCTGGACACTGGGGTCTTCCCCTGCATTATGCTGTTGTCCTTATTTGCTCATTGACTTTCCTTAACTGCCTCTGTAGCCTGTGCTCTATCTCATGTTTGACTCTAAACTCTGGTTGATTGACTCCAAGCTTAGCTATCGACCAGCAAAGACATCTTCTATGCCTGGAATCCCCACCTCCAGGGTTCTGGAGGGTTTCCTGTGCAGGTTGGGGTGGCCTCTTCCACAGGAGACACCTGAGGGACATTTAGGTCTGTCCTCACAGCCCAACAGGTGCGCATAGGTTTCCAGGGTCCCAGGAATGTATCAGAGGCCTTTGAAACCCCAGTTTCCCTAGTTCTTGTTAAGCTTTTGTATAGATACGGTGTTTGCCTCAGTTCTTACCGTCACGTAAATGCAAAGTCAAGCAATTTCTTCCTGTCATGTGACCCTTTACTGTGACTTGTCCACTTGACCAGAGTAAGAGCCACCTAGCAGATTGGTGAAGAGCTGGGTGTGTCTGTGGATGATTGACATGCAGGCCACAAACCGAGGCGGAAGGCCCTCCTCTGATGAGGGTTGAACCAACCAGTAGGCTTGTAGCCAGATAGGATGAAAAGGGAAAGAAGAAAGAAGTCTGTCCTTCGCTTCTTTGGGAAAGTTCTGGTCTTCGCCATAGCTGTGGCCAGTGGTCTCCAGATCCTTCGGGTTCTGACACAGACGCTCACCACGCTCTGCTAGGAGCCCCTCCCCCAGTCTTTGACTGAATTTCCCAGCTCCGCCTTTCTGCATCCTTCCACCCCTGTCTCCACAGGCGGCCATTCCTAGCCTGCCTGGGAAATCCTTTGTCTATCATATACACATTTTATATCAAAGCTGTTCTTCTCATGAGCCCTAACTCACACAGACCTCCAGAGAAAAGGCCTTCCACACTGTGGAGTTCTGAGTGAGGTCACATAGACACCCTGCAGGTGAGACCCTCCAGGAAGTGGCCAAGAGTCCTCTGAGAGGCCTGGGCTGCCTTCCTTCCTGCATTGCAAGCCGTCAGCTCTTACACCCACCCAGAGCCGCGGGAGTGTGAGAGCTGGGCCAACTGTGTGCCATGTATTTCCTGGACAGTTGCCCTTTGTACTGTATCCACAACAGAGCTGACAGCTAGAGCCGCAGAAGTGATTCTGAGACCTGAGGCCCTGTGGGCTGGGAATAAGGATAGGGCAGGGATAGTGCGTGTGGTGGCTTAAAGCGTCACTGCAGCAACCTGAGTTCCTTAAAACAGACCTTCCTTCTAAATCTCCTAGTGCCATGCCTCTGGGGAGCCCAAAGTGGGGACAGTGGATTCCACTGTGGCCGTCTCTCTCCCAGCTGCTGGGGACTCAGAGCAGTAACAGAGATAGTGTGCCCACAGCATGACCAGCAAGACTGAGGTCAGGGCTGCTCCCTTGAGGTTGCTTTGGTTTAGCTGATCTTGTCTCCTAGCAGGGAGCTAACATCTTCAAGTCTGCTCTTGTGACTCATTGTCCCTTTGGGGGCTCATCCCTGGGTCCAGATCATCTGGCCAAGGTCACCCCCTCCACCATGTGACCTTGGCCAGAGGATACGTGACAGGACTGACTAATGACTCCACCACTGGTGTCTGCCTTCAGAAAAGGCTGCAATCTTAGCCTTGTAATATCGTAATAGGTCAATCTGACCAGGTAACGGGAAGCCACACCACCGGAAGTGGCCAGCCTGAGGGGCCTAGGTGGGCATTCTGTGGAATGAGAGCCAATGTGTCACCTGACTCAGATTCTACTTAGCAGACCCTCACCTGGCCTCTGCTGTGCTCGAGCTGGGATTGAGGGGAACCAGGCTCACTTCTGTCCCGAGTGGAGCCCCCAGGACATCTCGAAGCAATGGAGCAGAGCAGGAGGAAGGACCCAGCTACCACTCATTGGAGCATTGCTTTGCTCCCCCAAGCTGAAGGTCTTGCCTCTGCCTGATGAACAAGACAGGTGTGAGGTCACAGGAACAACATGCACAACCCGGGCACCCACCTCTCCTGGGCCCCACTGCATGAGCCACCAGCAACACACTCCCAGGTGCAAAGAATCTTGGGTTCATAAAAAAATTAAGTGGGAGCCATGATTACCTCCGGGTTCGAAAATAGTGTTAAAGGTGTGTCTGCTTCTGCACAGCTCCGCACATATGTCACACCCAAGGGCTGTTGTGTCGTTACACAGTTGCACATTAAAACAATAGACACCACTGTATACCTAGGAGAACAGCCAGGCCAGATCCTGAGCATTGACACCTAGAAGTGGGGGTATAGGGACAGCAGGTGTGCAGGGACAGAAGCTCACATTGATGGCGAGGAGACAGTTCCTAGTCCCTAAACTAGGCACATCTTAGAGTTCTCATTATGCTTCTTGGTATTTAACAAAAGGATTTGAAAAATGGTGTCCACATGAAAATCCACAGATGTTTGTAGCAGCTTTCTCTGTCATTGCCAAAGCTCGGAAGAAACCAAGGGCTCTTCAGCGGCTGAGGGTATAAATCAACTGTGGCAGATCCTGAGAACGGAATACCGTTCACACCGAAGGAAATGAGCTACGCCACTGAGCATGGAGGAAGCTGGGGCGCACTGCCCGGTGAAGGGAGCAGTGGGTCTGCAGGCTCAGTTCCAATAGGGATGTGTCAGGAATGCAGAACTGGGAGAGAGCAGAAAGATCCGCAGTTGCCTGAGGAAGGGCAGGGTAGAAAGGAGGAGCCCAGAGAGTCCAGGGCAGTAGGACTCCTGTGTCACCAGGGGTGGCACACTTTATCCATCATCCGATCCCACAGCAAGCACAACTGTAAGACCGAACCCCAGTTAAACTTTGGACTCTGAGTGCCAATGGTGTGACATTGTAGGCTCACTAACCATGGCAGGTGCACTGTCTTGGGGGGACATCAGTGATAGGGGCTGTGAGTGTGTGCAGGGTAGAAAGTGTGTGGCAACTCTGTACCTCAGAAGCAACTTACAACTGCTCTGAAAATGAAAGCTTATGGTGAAGCACAAGGCAGAGGTCAGGGACTGAGAAGGATGTGCTCACAGTGGCTGGCCAAGGAGACAGAGGAGGTCATGAGCTGGGACCCAGGGAAGGTGGAGGATGGTCACCTGCAGAGGAAGGAGCTGGGCTAGCCCTGGGACCCTGGATTCCAGCCTGGTGAGACTGGGTTGCACTCGGACAGCTGACTGTGAGCTGACGGATGGGCCTGTGTTTTGTGTAAGTCACCAAGATGGTGGAGAATCATCACAGGAGAGCTGCAGATCATGAGGACTGTCAATTAGACCGCAGCCAAACCCATGGTCCTGCCTGGAGACTTCTCACTCGGGGGATCGGGGACTCTTCCTGGCTTCTCCACATGGGATATATAATCCAACTTCAAGGCACTGACATTTAAGCCTTTTGCAGGAGTTCTGGTAGTTGTTTTGTTTGCTTGAGCCCACTTCGGGTACACCCGCCCACTCCTTGCTTCAATTGTTTTCTGTCTTCACAGGTCAGTGGGCTTCTACCTTTCTCCCTCAGCACACAGGGTGGCATTTCTCCACTTGCAGTCCCTGGGTGCTCCATGACCACCAAAGGTTCCATGGGGCATCAGGCAGGCCCAGAACATCTCCTGTGTCTGGCTCCCGGTACTCTTTAGGATTGGATCTTCCCTCTCTCCTGGGCTCCTGGGGGCTGATGGGTAGTATAGAAGCCACCACTTGTGCTGACAGCAAGGGCTTCCGTGTGCTTCCAGCCTCACAGCTAGATGGCCAGAGGTAAGGATCAACCCCCGCCGAAGCAGCCATTCAGACGGGAGAAGAAAAATGTGCTTTCTCTCAGGCCCTGGGAATTGGCAGAGTGGAGAAAGCCAACTTCAGGAGGACTTTAGGAAACAGGAAAGAGCTCAGGGATAGTCATAAGGAGGGAGGAGCCACACGGTGAGAAAAGTGACTTTCAGGAGGAAAGTCCCTGCCATCCAGCAGGGCTTTGATCACCGGGGTGGCAGGGCCTGGAACGTCTGGTCAGGGGCCACAGACAGCATTTCAAAGGCGACATGCCATCATCCCTCCCTAGAGAGATGGCAGGAAGAGGACACAGAGGACAAATCTGACCAGCCCTTCCCGTGGAGTCCTCGTGATCAGTGGGCTGCAGGCCAAGGGCTCCTCTCCGGGTGCTCTGTGACTGAGGATAGAAAGTCCTCTCTTTCCTAGCTGCAGGTGACTGGGAAGATTGAGTCAATGCATTTTGGCCACACTCCGTTTTTATTTAGTTTTAGGGTATCTCGGTTTCATTAAACAGAATTACAGATGTTTGGAGAGATTCCCATCAGGGTTTGGTTTTGTTTTATTTCCTTATAAAACAATATCCAGTGCCTTACAGAACTGGAATGATTTAGTGGAGATGCTAGCTTGCCAAGACTGGGATGAGCACCATGACTGGTAATCCTGATGTGTCAATTTGACTGGATTAAGAAACACCTATGGGATTAGGAAAGCACGCTTCAGAGTATGTCTAGGGGCTGTGACCGTGGGGCCCCAGCCCCTTCCTTCATGGAGCTGTTGCCCAGCTCTGCTTCCCAGCAGCCATGAACTGAGCCTCTGCCCTCCACTGTCCCCTTCCACCCCGATGCTCCTGCCTTGCAGCCAAATGACCATGAATGGCTGGGTTGCCAAACGGATTCGTTGGGCTCAGGCACACAGTGTTCCGTGTGCTGCCTGACAGGAAGGAGGCCACCTGGGCTGGTATCTGATCCACGCCATCCGTCACTGGGGACGCAGGAGGAAAGACCTGTGCTGTAGCCCTGAGAGGAGGAGGCCACCTGATAAGCGGTAGCTGAGGTGTCGTGGCTGATGCAGATTTTCAGGGAGCCCTCAAAGGCGGAAGGAAGCCATTTTCACACTGTCATCCTGGGTGGCCCCTGTAGAAAGAAGGGGGACCAGCGGCTTTTCTTTCTGTGGCAGCTTGGAGAAGCCAGTATCAAACTGACCACTTTCCTCTCTGCTGGTGTTCAGGATTCTGCTTCTGAACAGGTCTGGTTTCCTCCACGGGTTAGGTCTTTTGCTGTCAGATTCACTCTTGCTCTTTACTCCCAGCTTTATCCCTGGGGCTAAGCAGCTCATACGTCCATGTACTTGCCTGACCCGTGGGGCATGTGAATCTTCAGGGAGCCCCAGTACCCCAGCCCATCTCCTGGCTCCTGTTGGTGCCCTGGGAGCTTATTCTCCTCCTGTTGAATCCTGGGCAGCACCACAGAGCAGGATGCAGACCCCACAGTCTAGAGGCCCTCAGATTCTCCCCACTTGCCTTTGGCCGCCTGTCCCCCACTGTCTCTTTGACTTCTCCTCTGGGCCTTGTGTCCTTTCCCCCAGTCGCAGGACAGCCTAGCACTGGTCCTGGCCCTTGAGCACCACAGGAGGAAGCAGCGAGGGCTCAGTAATGAAAGGCGTCTGCTAATTTGTGGCTCAGGAAGCCGGGGTTGGCAGCAGGAGGACTCGAACACAAGGTGAAGCTGCAGCACCTGGTGCAGCACAGCACCTCCAATACTCACAGAACAAGACCAGACTCCTGGGCTGCATCCCCTCAGACCCAGTCCAGCACAGGGCCTGAGCAAGTTCCTGGATTACAGCTTCTCCTTGGCGAGAGGAAAGCAGGAAGACCCAGCAATTTTCACCACCAGGGACCCCTGTGTCTTCTCCAGCACTGACCCAGTGATGCTGACTTCAGAAGGAGCCCATGCTGCCTGCTCAGGACAAAGGAGCTCACAGAGACCTCATGAGTCCCTCTGTGGGCCACGAGGAGAACAGCAGGCTCCAGCAGTTTCAGCTACCAAGGAGCCTCACTGTCCAGCCCCCCTGCCACGGCACTGGAAGACAGGGACACACCTGCACAGGGCTCACCTGAGAGCCAGATTGATGGGCTTCCCTGGATGTGAAACCGTCACACCCACACACCCACAGGTGAAGCCTGTTCCCCTCCAAAGCCAGTCTGTAAAGTCTGAGGGATGGGAATGCTCTGAAATTCTCAAAATACACCCCTTGCTTTGAATGTGCCTACTCCATTGTTCTTGCCAGTTGCTAAAACAGTTCTGGAAGGCCTCTTTTGCATCTTGCTGTTGTGGCTGCTTTGATGATCTCAATCAGTTCAAAATGTTTACCTTTCATGGTTATTTTGACTTTGGGAAAGAAGTAGAGCGACACAGTACCAGATCTGATGAATAAGGTGGATGAGGACTCCTTGTTGTGTTTTACGAGTTTGTCTTTCTGTTGGATGGCATTCAACAGCAGCATTCACCATATATATTCTTTATCACACCACATAAAGACCTGAAAAAGGACTTCCAAAATTACCTCAAAAAGTGGCAATAAAGATGTGATCAAAGTGTTGAAGACAGGAGAGTATGGGGGGGGGTAATTGCAATGTGTCTTTTACGCTAATAAATTTTTAGTCTTTTTTTTTTTTGAGACAGGGTCTCACTATGTAGTTGAGACTGACCTGGAACTCACTATGTAGCCCAGGCTGGTCTAGAACTCACATTGATCCTCCTCAGCCTCCCAGTTACAGGCATGCACCACCATGCCTGGCACTGTAATAATTTTTTTAAATTAAATATTCACTCAATTTTTATCACCCCTTGTATTAATTGCCTGACAAATAAGTCAAAATTATTATTTTAAAGAAGCTCAGAGACAGTTTGGAGATAGGCAATATCAGCCAAACTCTAGGGACTTGGTGATGTTGCTTTGGAGGGTCTATACTTGCATTTTGCATTCTTCATACGTAATCATATTGCCAAAGGCAAACTATTTCCTCATTTATTGTAAATAACACTTTTCCTCAGACTTACCATAAAGTTTCTGTGATGTATTGTCTTCCAGTTGCAATAAAAATTACTAAGTTGCATCAATTGAAGAAAAGCAAAAAAAAAAAAAATGCTCAGAGAGTTCCAAGGGAACATAGGTGGACAATAAAATAAAACCAGGAAATAATATATGAATAAAATGAGAACTACAATGAAGAAATATACATTGTAAAAAAGACCCAAACAGAAATTCTGGAGCTAAAGAATACAATGAAAGAAATAAAAAATACAATAGTAAACTTCAATAGCCAAATTGGCAAACAAACAAACAAACAAAAAGAATTTGAAAGCTCCAAGACAGATCATTTCAAATTTCCTAATCAGAGAAGATAAATCAAAAAAGGGGGTGGAGGGGAAGTAGAAAAGAGAATTGAGATGTGTTATGTACATATACCAATTTCCACAATGAATGTAATCATTATGCACCACAAACATACACTAATAAAAAAATTTTTAAGAGTAGCAAAAGCCTGCAAGATTCATGGAATGTCATCAAGGAAACAATATACACACTAGGACAGTTCCAGAGGGGATAAGAAAGAGAGCGCCTAGAAGTTTAAGTAAGTAATAGCTAAAGATTTCCAAGTTTTGGAAAGGAAGTGGACACCTAGATTTATGAATATCAAAAGTTTCTAAATAGGTTCAACCAAAAGATGACGATATAATCATATATTCAAATTGTGAAAATCAAGGGCAAAGATAATTTTGAAAGAAGAGAAAAGTGAATTTTACATGTAAAGGGCCCCTCAGAACACTATCAGCAAATTTTTTAGATGAGATATTACAGGACAGGAGAGAGTAGAGTTATGTATTAAAAGTACTGAAAGAAAAAAAGGAAGAGAAGAGAAGAAAGGAAAAGAAAAGGAAAGGAATAATGCTGATCAAGAAAACTTATCTAACAATATTATCCTTTAGAAACCCCTTATTAAGGAGACTATATAGAGTCTTTCCCAGATCCCCTCAGAAAAACCTAGGGAGGATTAACACCACTAGGCATGCCTTACACAAAAGCAGTGTATGACAGTTACTCAGATTTAAATAAAACTATGCTGGGTCAAGTATTTGGCTCAGCAGCACTGTGCCTGCCTGGCAAGTGCAAGGTCCTGAGTTTTATTGCCAGGACTAGAAAAAAACAAGAGAAAGAAAAAAACAAAGAAAACTATGCTAAGCAATCCAAAACAGTGTGGAAGCAATACATCTCACTGATCACAGTGACTATAGAATACAAACAATAATGCCATGCTGTCATGATGCTATGTAAATTACCCTTAACTTTAATATAGAAGTTGAAAAGCACAAATTTGTTTACAGTTACACAATGTAAAAAGAAAGGAACTGACTACAAAGAATAATAATGTGTTTGTCCTGGAATGTGATTGAATTAACTTGAAATCAACTTAAAATAGATAGTTACACACAAGCCTAAAGATGACCACCTAGGGGGGAGAAATCCTATAGTGGCAATGAAAGGTAAAAAGACAAAAATCAAAGTAAATCACAAAAAAATAAACTCAGCTAGTCAAAAAAAAAAAGATTTAAAATTCCAAAATAAACAGAAACACTGAACAAAGTGATAATTATAAATCTTGACTATTGGGCTGAGGATTTAGGTCAGTGGTGGTGCTGCCTGCCTCTCAAGCATGAGTCCCAAGTTCAATCCCCAGCACCAAAAAAAAAAAACAAAACAAAACAAAACAAAACAAAAAAAACCTCTACTATCAATAATTAAATAAAATGGATTAAAATACCAACAACTGTTCAAGGCTGGGAATTTAGATCAGTGGTGCCTCCACCTGCCCTACAAGTGCAAGGTCCTGAGTTCAATTGTCAGTACCCCCCTCAAAAAAAATCTAACCCTTCAAAAAAGACCCCCCAGTATCTCATCTACAAGACAGTTCTGACGTTTGAAGGAATACATAGCCTGAAAGGGGAGAGGTGCAAAAGATAATAGTATCCAAAAGAAAGCAGATGGCTGTATAGATGTTAGGAAAATAGACTTTAAAGCAAAAATCAAAGAGCATTACAAATGCTAAAAGGATTAATTCAACCAGAATATAAATAACAAATATAAATATGCAGTAGCCCAGCATCAGAGTACATACAGATACTGACAGATCTGAAGGAGCACATTAACAGAACCACACTAGCAATGGGGGACTTCAATGCCCCACTTATAACAATGAAAAAGATATTTTGGTATAACATTAATTTAAAAAGAAATGGCTAATTTGGCCAACCTTACAGAAAAAATATTTGTAAGAGACACATATAGAACTTTCCACCCAGCAGCAGAATAAACATGCTCTTGAGTGTATCCAGAATTCTCTCCAGAGAGATCATATGTAAGGTCACAAAAAGTCTTATTAAAGTAAAGAAGAGCTGAGTTAATCTAAGTGCCTTCTCCTAGCATGATGGAATGGAACTACAAGTGATAATAGGAATAAATCTGGGAAATCCACAAAAATGTAGAAATTAAAAACACACTCTCTTGAACAGCCATTAGGTCAAAGAGGAAATAAAAAAGGAATTTAAAATGTATCTCAAGACAAACAATCTTGAAACCATAACATATCAAAATCTTGTAGGATGCAACAAAAGCAGTATGAGAAGAAAGTGTATACCAATAAAAACCAACACTGAAAAAGAAGAAAGGTGTCGACCTAATTTTACACCTCAAAGCACTAGAAATAAAATAATAAATTCAGATCAAAGTTAGCAGAAGAAGAAAACAGCAGATCAAGGCAGAAATACATCCAACAGAAAATAAAAGATAATTGGAAAAAAATCAACAAAACTGTGATGCTTTTTTAAAAAAAATGACAAACGCTTGGCTAGACTAAAAATGAATCTAAGTAAATAAATCAGAAATGAACAATGAGGCATAATATATGGCTTATACATTATAATAGATGCCTCAGAAAAAAATTTAAGTAACACTTTTATGAACAGTCATACAATAACTGGATAATTTGAAATGAATGGATAAATTGCTAGAAACATCCAAGCTGTCAAAACTGAATCAAGAAGAAACAGAAAGAACAAAGTGACCAATAATAAATAAGGAGAGTAAGTCAATAATTAAAAGCAAATAAAAAACCCAGGTGCCTTCAAGAGTGAATGCTATCAAACATTCAAAGAACTAATATCAATATTTCTTAAATTCTTCAAAGAATAGAAGACTTCCAAAGTCATTTAATAAGGCCACCATTATCTTAATACCAAACCAAAGACACTATATAAAATGAAAACTACAGAATCAAAAATCCTCAATAAATATTAGCAAACTGTTACAAGTTAGATCTAGATGTCCCCCAAGAGTCTCGTATGTTCATAGGCTGGGATTTTGGAAGGTAATTGGATCATGAGGGTGCTATAGCTGATTTGCTGTTAGAAAGGGGCCTGACTGGAGGTGGATTACTGGTGTGTGACCGGAAGGGTATAGCTCCCTCCCTGGCTTCTCCATTAACTCTCTGCTTCCTGTCTGCCATGAGGTGAGCAGCTTATCTCCAAGGCAGTCCTTTGTATCATGCCATTTCTTCCTTAGAGCCAACCAACCAGGGACTATAACCATGTGCCCTCTCTTTTAAATTATAGACAGGTATTGTGTCTCAGTGACAAGAAAAATAACTAAGACAGAGGTTGTTACCAAGAGTAAGGTTGTTGTTGATCAGTATCTGATCATGGCATTTAGAAGTCTTTGAAATTGGTTCATGGGAGGAGTTCGGAAAGGCTTGGAGATGCCAGCTAAGGAAGCCATTGAACGCTGTAAGAAGAGCATGATGGGAGATTCTAGCTATAGCTTAGAAGACCAGAATACCGACAGAAATACAAACAATAAACATCAGGCTCAAGAGGTTTCCGATGGAAACAAGGATTCTATTGGCAGCTGGACTCCAGCCATGTGCGTTATGCTTTGGAGGAAAATTTGCCTACATTCTGTTCATGTCCTGAGACCTGTGGGAGACAGAGAGTAAGAGTGGTAGACTAATTAATCTGGCAGAATAAATTTCAAGACAGCCCAACATTCAAGCTGTAGCATGGATAATGCTTTCTGATTTTTAGTGAGATTTATGTCAAAAATTGTAAAAGCTCATTTGAAAAGTTCTCCATTTTCTCAAAAAAGAAGCACTTGCATAGTTGGAGCAGAGGATAGTTTGGTTGCTAAGATTATTATCAAAAGGAAACCAAGTACTTTGCATAAGAACAACAGAAAATATGTCTTGAGGCTATCTCAGAAATCCATAAGATCCTGACCTTGGCAGAATTAAGAGTAGAAAAGTAAAAGATTTTGCTTTGAGAAAAGAGTCCCAGGGCACCTTGCTCAAGAACAGTCACTTAGGGAGTTGGTTTCCCAGGATTCACTTCACAGTGGTCAGCCAACTAGATACTCAGAAGTCTAAGATCTAAGAGGTCCCCACTAGTCCTCAACCTGATGGCAGGGCTTGATGTCGTCCATGCTGTGCTGGTATTACAGGCATACAAAATGCAAAACTTGTGAAAATATGTCTGGTTGGGGAACTTGTGGAATATCCCTTAACTTGGCAGATGTTTTTTCCTCATTGTGATGATTAAGCTTGATTTTCAACTAGATTGGCTTGAGAGATACCTAGGGGATCAGTAAAGCACCCCAAGGGTGTGTCTGGGTGGATCTTGGAAGTATGAACTTGGATACTATATCTGGTCACTGGCCAATTCCTTTGTGGCACTATCACCCCTGCTCTGCTTTTCCTACCACCATGAAAAGAATGGCCATGCTCCACTATGCCCTTCCACCAAGATATTCCTGCCCTGAAGCCAGTGGATTATGGACTAAAACCTCCAAAATCATGAACCAATAATATCTGTCTTCTTTTAAATTATTGGTGTGGGAACTTGGTCCCAGTGATGGGAAAGTAACCAATACACTCATGGTTAGAGGAATATGGGTTTGGGGAGGAAGAGCACAGAGTGAATCCTGTTGGGTATGCCAACACCACACAGCACAGATGTGTCATCAAGGTGTAGTCTTCAGGGTCCTCATAAGGGAGTCACTGAATGAGTCCAGCCCACACCAAGGAGATCAAACTCCACCTTGTGAATTTGGTAACATCTACACACATCATTTGAAATTCCTCTATCTGGAAATTTTTCCTAACCAAGTCTCCACACTCCAAGTTATTAAATGTGAGTTGGGCCCACTATCATCAGTACTGTTTCATATAGTTCTGGAAACATTAGCCACAGCAATTAGACAAGAGAAAGAAATTAAATCAATAAAAATAGGAAAGGAAGAAGTTAAATTGTCATTATTTGCTGACAATATGATACTGTCATATTGACTGCCAAAAGACTTCTAGACTTAACTGACACTTTCAGCAGTAGCTGGATACAAGGTCAACACTCAAAAATCAATAGCCTTCTTATACACAAATAACAGATTCACTAAGAGAGAAATTAGGGAAACAATTCCTTTCACAATAACATCCCAAAGAATGAAATATCTAGAAATCAATCTAAATAAAGAAGCAAAATACCTCTACACTGAAAACTATAGCACCCTGAAAAAAGAGATTGAAGAGGGTATAAGAAAATTGAAAGATATCCCCTCCTCCTGGGTAGGAAGAATCAACATAGTGAAAATGGCCATACTACCAAAACTGCTATATAGATTCAATGCAATCCCAACTGAAATTCCGACAGTATATTTCACAGAACTAAAACAAAAATCCAAAAATTTATTTGGAACCAGAAGAGACCTAGAATAGCAAAGGCAATTCTAGGCAATAGAGACATGGCAGGGGGTATCAAAATTCCCAATTTGAAACTATACTACAAAGCCACTGTGATAAAAACAGCATGATACTGGCAAAGAAAAAGACCTGAGGATCAGTGGAATAGATTGGAAGATACAGAAACAACTCCAGATGTGCTCAGCTACCTCATCTTTGACAAAAGAGCCAAGCATCCTCAGTGGAGGGAAGATAGCATTTTTGTGCTGGAAAACCTGGATTTCAACCTGCCAAAGATTAAAACTAGACCCTTATCTTTCACCATGCACTAAACTAAAATCAAAGTGGATTAAAGATCTAAATATTTAAAAAGAAACACTAGAATGAGAAATGAGTCATTCATAGGAAAATGGATGCATGTTGAGGCCATACTCTTAAGTGAAACCAATAAGGCACACGTGTAAATACTGAATAGTTTCTCTGGTGTGAAAAACTAAAAGTATAAATTGTATAACTGTGTACAAATTGTATAACAGACAATGTGAAATAGGAAGAAAAAGGGCTAAAGGTGTAGGGGAAGTGGGAAGAGTGTGGGAAAAGAAATAAGGGACAAGAAAAAGTAAGAGAAAAGGAAAAAAAAGGAAACAAAGTCTCCATAAGTACGGGACGGTGGAGAGGGTAAAGGGAAAACAGAGGTATGGGGGGAAATGAGAGCCAAGATCTGTCATGTAAAGGTAAAAGATCCCAATGATGAATGTAACTGTACTGTATACTTAAAAAGTACCGATTGACTCAATTAAAAAAAATGTGAGGCGGATCCAGGCCTGGAATTTCTAAGCCTCCCCAAGTTAATGTGAAAGTTTTAGACCTTGCTTTGCAGGTCCTAAGGTTCTTGGGTGGTTCCAGGCTCCCCCTTGGGAGAGGCAGGTCCAGGCCCTCAGCCTCACAGTTGATTCTGGTTAAAGGTCCCTGGGCCCAGGGCCTTTCCTAGGAAACAATGGAGACACATGCTAAGTTTTAACAAACAAAGAATCCCCAAAACAATAAAACCCCACAAAATCTTGCATGGGAGAGTGCAAGCCTCCTCCTGCTTCTTGGAACGAGAACTTCTTTGTCCCAGGCTTGAAACATTTGTAGGTGCCCTGAAGAAGTAGGGTCCCAACAGGAGGCAGCAGCTGCGAGGCTGGTCACAAAGCAGGCACCCAGCCATATGCACGAGCACAGTGCTCCAAGAAGTTCTATGGCACGATTTGACCTTCACATGTCCACCCTCATCTCCCTTTCTTCCTCCTCCAGGTTGAGATTTCATTGTTCAGAAATCTCTCCCGGTGCGCCCTCCCAGCTGTTCAAATGTTGGTATTAGGTGGACATCGCAGGCCCTCCCGGTTCTGGCCTCTGTGCCTGGGCACAGGGTGAAGGTAGCTGCTCAGAGAGCCTCTGCTGCCTCTTTCCGCCTGGCCGCTGCACAACCCTAGGGTCACCTTCTGGGGCAGAGGCCCTCTGGCCTTCAGGGAACAGGAGGATGCGCTTGACGGAGCAGGGCTGGAAAGGCAACATGGACACCTGCGTGTCTGGTCGGGGGCATGTGGGTAGGGCTTTTCCTGAGGTGCCTCGTACTGGGAGAGGAAGCCTCTCTCCAGGGTGCTGCTGTATTATGCAGGGTCTCGGCCAGGGAGGAAACTTGTTATCTCTTTCTTTTTCCTGCACAACTCATGAATCATGGATCAAAACATGCTCCTCTTCAGCAGGTGTCTGTTAGTGTAATTTCTGACCTCAGATAATTGGTAGATGTTTCTGCTGTCTTGCTTTTGATCAGCCCCGGTGCCAGGTGGTGGAGGTAGTGGTGGAGGAGGAGGAATCTGCAGGGTGCTTTAGCAAGGGCACCCACAGTAGCAGTTGCTTCCCTGGGCATCCCTCTGGGGTGCAGAGACTACTTGAGCATCCCATTTTGCTTACTCAGAAGTTCTAAAATCATAAAGTTCCTAGATCAAACCTGGAGATGTACCATACCAGAGAGCCCGCACCTGTGGTTCTGTACAGGGACTGTCTTTTTCAGTAAGGGCTGGCACCTAGAACAGTCTCAGATGCCCCTCCCAGCCATGATGATAAATAAATAGCCTGGCGAGTCAGTGGCTTGGGGATGTATTGTTAAACCACCCGCATGGGTTGGTTTCCCATGGGGTGCATCTGAGCCTCTCTCCTGTCCCTATGTGACATGAGCACCAGGAAGGGGCTATGTCATTCATCCTTCTCCAAATTTCCATGGCTCTGGGTGCATTCCTCACTGTTGTTAGGGTAACATTGTTAAGCAGAACCGAGTCGGGAAGTCTGCAGTGAGACCAGAGCCTGCCCATGGCCCTCCAGCCCCCAGGGAAATCTTGGAGCCATGGACCCCTGAGGTCTGTAGGAGGTGGGCCTAGGCCAAGTCTGAGTTCTCAGGCAGGGAGCCAGGACGGGGATGAGGGTGGGGACCTGGGAACATGCACAAGTGTGGGGCGAAACGGAAATTTCCAGAGCTGAGTCTGAACACCCCAAGGCCAGGTGGCCACTGCCAGGCACATGTAGGTTTTCCCAGAGGGCAGGTTGAGGCTAGCAACCTCCAGCTTTTTAGGGCTATTGCTCTGAACATCTCTGCACCCTCTCAGCCACAGAGAGGAGCTTCCATCCCATAGCTAATGTGAGACACTCTGGGCGCAGAGGACTCCCTGCAGAGTCACCCTGCTAATTCCTACAAAGCATCAACACCCAACAAGAAGAGGATGCCATGTGCCAGCCCTGCACACTCTTGCTACCCCACTCACCTCCTCGACCAGAGTCTGGGATATGGGCTGAGGAGCTGGAGCTCTCACTGACCCTCTGTCTCCCCAGTGCCTCCTAGTGGGTCCATTCAGTTTTTTACCACCTGCTGCCATCTCTCCTTGGCACCCAGCTTGCAGCCTGCAGAAATCATGAATGCTCTCAGCTCTCCAGAGAAGCAGAGCCAGGGAGGAGGCACAGACAAGACACACAAAGAGACCTGATGGAGAGGTGAGAAGTCCCAAGACTTGCAGACGGCCAGCAGGGGTCCAGCAGAGCCCGGAGAGAGGCTCACAGCCGGGACCAAGTCTCAGGGCAGGAAGAGGGGGCCAGCTCAAGACAGCAGGTACACGGAGTGAGTTCCCTTCCTCCTCCTCCCACTCCTCCTAGGCCTTCAGTGGACCATGGAGACCACCCTCTCCCTGCTCAGCCCATCCCTCCCATGTGCACCCCATCCAGAATCGCCCCTACTGTCATGGTCAGAACCACTCCCTCTCAGTCACCAGGTCCAGCTGACACATATGAGCTGTCCCTGCACAGTCTACATAGAGTCCATATAGTCCCAAGCCACTGCTTCCTTCTCGACTCTGCCTCCCTCCAGAGCCATGCACTGGGCCTGGAGCGCACACAGTTAGGAGTTGTTCTTCATCTTCCTGGTCCCCTCTGAGATGCCCTTACCAGCAAACTCTGCCGCCAGCCACCTCTGCCCACTTCATCCTACCCTGTACCACCTTCCTGTCTTCCTGGACCATACAGCTGGGGCCTCTGCTGTCCTCCCTGCTTCCCCATTGTCCCCTCTCTCCCCCATCCGTCTCCACACTCCCCCTGCTGGGTCTGTGCTCTGACTCCAGGGCTGTCAAGGCAGCCTCTAGTCCATCACAGAGATCAGAAACCAAGCTCTCCTAGGACAGTGTGAGAGACCCAGATAGACCCTGGAGAGGAAAGTCTGTGAAGAAAAATATGCTGGTTTTCCCCTATCTCACAAACCAGGGGCATAGAAGCTGGTGAAAGTCACCTGGTCGCTTGGGTTAGAAGGGCAGGAGAGCTAGTACATCCCAACCAGGGAGATAGCACCAGGGCAGTGTCGGGAGTCCTCTGGGGTTCCAGCTGCTGGCTAGCAAGAACAGGCAGCCAGATAAGCAGTAAGCTGAGACCTAAGGAGTAGGGACACCAATCTCGGGGTTCATCTTGTGTCTCCAAGCCTTTAACTACAAAAGCAATACAGAGGGTGTGAGAGCCTTGGGCAGGATGACCAGCACACGTGCTGCCAGCTATCCTTGAAGGCTCTGCTCACATCTACATGCCCTAAGGACCCTCAGCAAGCTGTGTCTACCCACAGGTAGGGTTCGGGTAACAACATGTGATAGACCTTCCCCCAACAAGTTGAGCTGGCCCTTGAGGATTGGGGATGCTTGGTGGCTGCAGGTAAGGCAGAGGTGCAGCAGTGCCAGGAGGTGCTAATCTGTGAGGCATGTCCTGGGGAGCCACAGCTCTGCAGCCTTGGAGGAGGGCATATACCAGGCCTCTGAGGGCCCCAGTGCCCACCACAGAGCTCTCAGAGGCCATGGTGGTGCACAGGAAGGTCCCTCAGAACCCTAGCTTTGGCTTCAAGAAATTTCAGTATTTCCCTGACAGTTCCCCTGACTGAATTTTTCTGAATTCCATGGATATTTAGTGAACTGATTAATTATAAAATAAAATGTTAAACTACCCAGTATGTGTGAAGAATCAGCAGGACACTGAGTTGGACATAGGTGAACACCTGCTTCCAAGAGCCCTCGGAGGAGCATAAAAGACACATAGGTGACAGCACCTGAGACAGGGTCCTAAGGTCTGTCTGATGGGCCTCTGGATGGACCTGGGTATGACCTGTGCCCCCAGCAGGTCAGCTCTCAGTCATCCCAGCCCGGCCTGGCCCTCACCTCTTCCTGCTGGTCTTTGCCTGTGGCTAGAGCTTATTAAATTTTCAGGACTACTGGTCTACCTAGAGCTGTGTCTTTTCTATTTTTAATGCCTTCAGCTTATCAAACCTGCATAAGCCAATGCACTCACAGCTAAAGGTCTCTGTCTTCCAGCAATTTGTAATTTTTTCCTGTTAATTTCACAGCGATAGATGGAGAGTGGGCAGGAATTGGTTGAAGTAAATGAACTTTCAAATTACATGGCTCTGTACAGTAGGAGAGGAGAGACAGGATCAGAGGAGTTTTTCCCAGAGAGCTTCCCCAATGGACTTCCTGTGAGGGGTTAAAGACCGAGTGAGATCCTATACAAAGAGGGCTTTAATCCAGCCTCCAAGAGGCCAGGCAGTTTCCTCTGCCCGGATCCCTCCTGGCACTGACACAAGCCAGGAATCTAATTGGAGGTACTTCCCTACTCACCAGAGTAGTGCCCAATTGTGAGGTGCAGAACAGTAACTCATATGGGCCTTCCTGGAGCAATCTGACCTCTGGATGGCGATGCTGTTCTTTGAGGGGTTGAAGGTGGCTCTCCAGAGGGCTGAGGACGATGTGGTGACTGCCAGGGTCTACAGAAATACACCAGCTGAGCCCTTAGCCCAGTAATCCCCAAACCTGGTGCCAAAACAGGTGAGTCAGCCAAAATCTTCCAAAGCTTCCCAGGGCCTCCATGGCAAAACAAAGCAACACAATCCAAAACCTGTGGGGGCATCATTAAACCCACATTAAGATACAGAGGTCACCCATATCCCTGTGACTTGTTAGTCCCAGGTAGCTTTTAGTTTCGTGAGCTGTTTATGTAACACAGGGGAGCCCTTGGTCCCTAGACTGGGAGCCCATGGTCTCCCTCGGATCACCATAAGCTCTGAGTCCCAGGACCCTGCTGGCATCCCAGGGTCTGAGCTTCACCCTACTACAGTGTGCACACATTGTCCTGGCAAAGCTGGGAGGCCGTGTGGAGAGGAGCTGTGGGGTCAGAACGTGTCAGAAGCCAGGGCTGCACCGGAAGCAGGGCAGAGGACAGGACCCCGTGGGGCCCAGGCCCTCCAGTGTGTGGGAGGTGCGGGGGGTCTGCCTCCTGGGATGAGAAAATACATCTCGCCTGGAGGCCCTTGACTTCCAGGGGCAGATCACCGAGGATGACTGGGAGACAGCAGCGAGGAGTGTGTCCATGGGGGGCGCTCTGCCGCGAGCAGTCCCCAGGTGAGACGGGGGATGCACAGAGGTGAGAGGCCCCAGCTGGACATTCCTAAACCAACGCCTAGAGGAGCCCACGAGGGTCGGAGAATAGGCGGAACAGAGAGAGGGCGCTGGGTGTTCTGCTCAGCCCTCTGACAAAGCTGAGACGAGCACCCCTCACCAGTGCTCTGCATAGGAGGCTCAGGCCCCCAACAGCAGCATGGGCCTCTGACACCACACACACACACGCACGCACGCACACACACAGAAGCAGGGCTCCTTCTTTATCCAGGAACTTTCAGCAGAGCCACTATGGCATAAGACACTGACCAAACAGGGGACCTGGACAGGAAGCCTGTGGAGCCATGGTTGCTAACTGAACACAATTCTAGAAAATCCCCTTCAGGGTTGTTTGTTTTGACAGCGTGTTTCAGTTCAATCCGGTTTGTGTTGATTCAAGTTATTCCATTCAATGTAGGTAATCGGGTTCTGGGAATTGTACCTGGGGAGCACTGAGCTACAGCCCCAGATGCCCAGCGTTTTATCATCTTTTTTGACAGTCTCACCAGTTGCCCAGATTGGCTCTGAACTGGTGATTCGCCTGCCTTGACCTTAGGAAGATGGGATTGCAAACACGGGGCCAGCACACCTGTCGCGCCCTAGAAATCTTATCCTCCCAGACACCCACAGACATCGACAGAAGAGTCCAAGCACTGTCCTCTCCTCCATGGACAGCGCACAGCACACTCTCCTCTGCGAAATGCTAGGACGGGCAGTGAGGAGGTTCTCTTTGGATGGGAAAGTGTAACCAAGAGGGAGAATATACTCACAAAATCAGGACAAAGGGACAGGGACAGCCATATAGGATCTACGGAGGTGACCTCAACGACTGATAGCCCACAGACACAGAGAATAGTGGAAACTGCCTGGGGAGAACTGTAGTTTACAGCCTAACCCTAACCTTTAACATTAACCCCAACCCTTAGCCTGGCCCTAACCTAACCTTAAACACAGCTCTAATCCTGACAAGGCCCTGAACACTAGCTCCTAAAAGTAAACCTAAATACTAGCCCTAATTTGAAACCTCAGCCATACTCCTTCACTGTAAACCTCACCGAACACTTAACAATAACTCAGGAAAAGAACCCTAACACTAGCAAACTAATTCTAACACAGCACAAAGAGAAGGTTCCCAGGACCAGGTTGCAGTGATCATCTACATAAACTAATGTTAACCCTAACCCTAACTAGTAACCCTAAACACCAATCCTAACACTAGCCCATTACCCTAACCCTAATTTCTGTCTAAACACAAACACTAACCATAATCGTAACCCTAAGCCCAACCCTAACCTTCACCTTAACCATGGTCCCAACCTCTAACCCTAGCCACAGCCCCAGCCCTGCACACGGCTGCTTCCTCCCAGGGTGCTCAGCGAGCCATGACTGAGCCTCTGCGAAATTTGAGCCTAACACACAAACAGCAAAGCACGGACCTCACAGGGCTCTCAGAAGAGTCAGAATGAGGCAAAATCGCCGCCCTCCCCTGGCTTCTGATACCAGGGTCCGTGTCCCTCTGATGGCCAGACCAGAGGTTCTCTCAGGTGGGCAGGAACGGGAACAGCGTGAACAATGGGTGCGAGTGATGAGCCAACTTCAGCCATGTCTCCACATCCCGGGGGCCTGAGGGACTTCCTGCAGTAGCTCGGGATGTGAGCCCAACCAGGTGGGTGACACACCAAATCCTCCAGATTTACCCTTCCTCCCCCCTCGAGTTACAGTGACACCCAGGGCACGGGAGACACTCGGGGCTGCTCTGCACAGCAAGGGTTGGTTCCAGGTGGCACTCACATGTAGGTGAGATTGCTGAAGCCTTTGTGGACCGGCAGAGAGAGCCCATGTGAGGCCAGAGGTGCAGGGCTCTTAGGGCCAGGGCCTACGACCATGTCACAAGGGGAGAGCCCCTGGGCTCACGTGGGGAGACCGTGGAGGGAGTCACTGTTCTCAGGTCCTGCAGCCCCCCAATCCGAGGCTGCCCAGCTGTGACCTGCAGGTCAAGGGGACAGGGCTGGGGCTGGAATCGCAGCACTGCCCTTCATGGCCTAGGAAGAGCCAGGTGACATGGGGCACTGGCACGGCCCAAGTCCTCTGGGGTCTTTGCCCTCCGCCGTCCAGCTGTGTGGGGCTCTAACTCCACAGCCTAGGGCAGAAGATGCTTGGTGGGTTTGGGCCCTTCCTCATCTCCCCATGTGGGGCTCCCGTAACCATGAGTGAGCACGGCCCCTCCTCTTGGGGTCACTGTTTTGAGAATAAAACAGAGAGCAGAAGAAGCCCCGGCACCCAGAAGCCCCACTCCACCCGCAGCTCTGTGAAGACTCACAGCGCAGGTCACTCTGCCCCACACCCAGCAGAAGGGCCAGGGCCTTGCAGGTGTGAGACACAGCCCTCTAACAGTCGCACACAGCCATGGGATGGCTGGGTCGGCAACTCCGTCACACCTGAGAGATCTGTTCTGGCAGGAAACGCAGAGAACTGAGAATTAAGAGTGACTCTGCGCAGGCTGAGGACTGTTTTCTCTCTCCTGGAGGATGGCAGGGAGGGGCCGGGGGCTTCCTGAGCCCTGGGCATCGGGGCAGACGTGCACGAGGAACTGTCTGGGTAGACAGCTGATGGGAAGGAGAGCTCGCCCTCAGTGCTGACCCCTAAGGAACCTCCAGAGTTACAGTGTCCCCAGGGAAGCTCATCACTCCCACAGACGGTTAGGAGAGAGTCGGGCTGTATGGAACAAGCAATTAATTACCAGCAGGCTCAGGAGGAATCAGAGTCTCTGGTGAACAAGGAGGATGTCACGATTTCCTCAAGAACGAGCAGAGGAATGGAGTAGAAGGCCAGGGCAGGAGCTCTAGAAGTGGGTGGGCCAGGGCGGGAACAGGGTGCCGGCCAGGAGGGAAATCGAGGTTAGGGGACAGTCAAGGAGATGGGGCATGAGTCCTGGAGGAGCCTAGGTTCACTGCCCCGTGGCTCTGCCACTGTGAATGGGGCAGAGAAGGGAAGGGAAATGGGTCAGAGGCTGAGGAGGTCAGCGTAGGCTTCTAGCAGCTTACGACCTGCAGGGAAAGAGAATGCACACTTGCACGTATACATGCACACACTGTAAACACATCCACACAAGTACACAAGCACACATAGGCACGGACATTCACACACAAGCTCCCCACAGACCTCATGGAGGGGAGCAAGATGGGCCCGAGGCCCCATTAGAGCAGACAGAGGATCCAGTGGGACATCCCCAGCTGCTCACCTTCCCCAGAGCCCAAACCTCGGGCTGTGAGGTGCACAGCCGTGCCCAAGCGTGCTGGGTGTGCACAGAGAGGGAGACCAACAGAGGGACGCCAGGCCTCACCCTCACCCTCAGCGCCTGTGCCCCAGGGACGCAGCGGGCAGAATGGGATGCCTAGGACACCACCTCCCCGCTCCACAGGGGTGAGGCCCAGGTCATCTGTGTCTCAGCAGGGAAGGGCACTGGTGCCAACCTGGGTGCCCTCTTCTCCGAGACCAGCTCTGACAGCCGGCAGACCTGGGCAGGATCCTCCGTAGAGAATGGCAGCTACAGCACAGGGGCCCGCGGCTCCCAGAGGCAGGAAAGAGTCACAGTGCTCCCAGCAGCCCGGAGCCCAGCCAGCCAGGTGCCCCGCCCAGCCCCACAAGGGCCATCTGCAGCCCAGGGAAAAGCAGATCTCCGGAATGCCCTGCTGCTGCTGTGGGTCCCTTGTCCTGCTCGGCCGGGGGTCCAGCAGCCTCCAGCAAAGGAATCTGTCCAAACAGGAGCCTGGGCTCCATGAGATTTCCAGCCTGCAGCAGAGTCCACAGCAGGCAGGCTCTGGGAGGACTGGTCAACAGTGCCCCCTGGTGGCTGCTGTCGCCTCTGCCTCCACCAGCCAGCCTTGGTTGCAGCCTCAGGGTGGACACCAGGCCATGGACACCTTCACCCCGTCAGACCCACACAGCTTGCATGCCGGTTACTCAGTCATGTGTGCAAGGTGCTCAGTGGCCACAACCTGGGCACAGCAGCTGGGAGCCTCTGCCCTGCAGTACTCATCCTGCCAGCTACACCTGGGCTACACCATCCTTTCTGCAACTTGGCTGAGGACAAAGCTGGGAGCCCTGACACCAACAGGGGGGCTTGGGAGGGGCTTCTCGGAGGAGAGGAAATGGCGTCCAAAGTCCGGAGGGTGTGGGTGACAAAAACAAGACTCAGGATGGCTCCAGGCAGAGGGCGCTCAGGGATGGCCACGCTGTCCTTTCCGTAGAGCCGTGAGGAGACAGCCAGTGTGAGAAACAGCTGAGGGAATGGGCCCGAGGGACACAGCCTCCCAGTCAGACTCCTTTCATGATCCTGTCACCTTGGCAAGTGTTTCAAACACTCTGAGACTCCGTTTACCTTGGGATAGGAAGCTGATAGGGCCCCTCCATCCCTCCCAGCAGGGTATCTGGTGGCTCCATCCATGCTGGGGCTGGTGGCAGTGGCTTCTCCTGCAGACCAGTCCACCGTGGGACACCAGCAGCCAGAAAGAGAGGAGGAGCAGGAAGCGGGGGTGGGGAAGGCAGATCCCAGAGGGTGGGGAGCCCTGCCTGCCCTGGGGGTAACCCAGAGGTCAGCTCGAGGGGGCTGCAGCGGGTGGTGTGGGCCACTCCAAGGACCGAGGCCATGCAGGAGTGCAGGGTGGGCATCACACAGGGATACCTGCGGGGTGAGGCTGGACCTCCACATGGGGCAGCTCCGGGCCTAGCCGGCCTCCACCACAGCAAGGACTTTCTGCTTTGTTTCCTTCTTCTTCTTTTTTTTTTTTCTTTATTTGCTTTTTACTCTTTCTTTCTTCCTGCCTTCCTTTCTTTGTACTGGGAATTGAACCCAGAGCCTTCCCAGGGAGCTACATCCTCAGCCCTTTTTATTGTCATTATTATAATGATTTTTTTATTTGGGGACAGGTCTCGCTCAGTTGCCCAGGCTGAACCCGTCCTCCTGCTTGCCCTTCCAGAGAGAGTGCTGCGGTAACAGGCCTGTGCCACCATGCTGGGGCCACTGTTTTTCTTCGGTACCCTCCCACCCCATGCGCCCACAGCAGGCTTGGAATTGCTTCAGAGACACGCCCTGCCCTTCTTCACTTGTGCCAAGGTGAGCTGTCAGCCTCAGGGAGCTGCGGCCTCTCCTCTGGGCTCCCTGTGCCTCCCTCCCGGGGTGCTTCAGCTCCATGCAGCCCTCGCCCATCCCCCCAGTTCAAAGGTTTCTTCCTTGCTCACAGCTGAGCTGTGCCCCTCCGACGCTTGCAGCCCTGTCCCCCACTGCTTCTGCTCCATGTGCCCCTCTAGGCACAAAGCCCAGTCCTTGGAGCCTCTGTGCAGAGGTGACTTGTGGTGTGGCCGCCAGGCCTTACCCCCCTGGACCCACGGACAGCTCATCCTGGCTCTGCCTCCGCAGCACAGACTGTTTAATAAATATTTAATAGCAACAATAAAAGATCAACCTGGCAAGACTGGAGATTTCCATCCGGGGACTCAGTGCTACACTCCAGGTCAATAATAAAACTCATCTTTGCAGAGAAGACAAGAGGCTGGGCCAGCAGGTGCCGTTAGAACCCCTCAGGGAAGTGACCAGGAACATGGAATGCCCGGCCCGTAAGTCCTTCCCCATCAATTCAGAGGTGATGAGAGTGTGTACTTTCCAGACATTGTGACCACTGCATGGCACGGTGGCGAGCCTTGGTGAGGAGGGCTCGGCTCAGGTCCTAGTCATCAGCTTGGCAGGTGTTCCCAAAGAAGGGAACCCTGGGAAGAGAGCAGAGGCACTGCCCTCCCATCATGCTCCGGGTCCCAGGAAAAGGAATCAGGGAGAGCTCAGCCCAGGGACTCTGGAATCGTGAGCAGAGGCCAGGAGGCCATGGGGGCAGCAGGAGGCCGTGGACAATTGGGGTCAACTCCAAGCAGCTCTTGTGACACCTGAGGCTGAATCTGGACACAGCCAGCCCCAGGCTGACGATGGGCCACCATCTGTCCCCCACAGCCCAGCTCCACTATGACCCAGCCCACCACCGGGAGAGGAAGCAGAGCTGGCCAGATGCTGACCAGTGACCCCTCTAGAGCCAGCCCCAAGGGACCCTGGGAGACAGCCAGGGAAAAGCTGGGGAGGGATTCTAAGGAAAACAAAACAGAATAGAAAGGTGCAGACAGATGGCTGACAAGGCAGAGACTGCACCACACAGGAACCAGTTTTAGTAAATGGCCAGGAGCCAGGAGGGAGTCAGGGATCATACATATTACAGTCTGAAGGGAAAAGATGACGAGGCAGTCACCGAGTTAATAACTGATGGCGTTGTTTTAACCCAACAAGAAGCAAGTCATACTCAAAGCCAGCCCAAGCTATCTCGGGGCTCCCAAATAAGGAGGAAAGAAAGGAGTGCAGTTTTGTGTAAAAGCCAAACACAGATAAGGGGGACAAAGTCTCATCGTGAAGGGCAGCACTGGAACTCAGAGGCCAGGTGCCACCTGCAGTACCGAGAGGGCAGGACCAGGCCCAGCCAGGGTACATTGTGCCAAGGCAGTTTCAGAGGTCACAGTCCCTGCTCTGCTTGTGCAACAGAGCACAGACGTGGGGCTTCTCCAGCCCTCAGCAAAAAGCAGAGGGGCCAGGGGCATGAGGAGTTGAGGGACAGGAAGGCTCACTTGTTTGCTAAGGGGTCCGGGTCCCGAAGAGTGAGAATGCACAGGAGAAGGCCTCACCCAGCCAGAGGCTCATCCCTGTGCCTCACACAGCCTCATCTGCCCGGTGAGGCCTGGGGCCACCGCAGGTTCCTTGGCAGCCACAAACCCCCGCAGACCACGGCAAGGGTCAGGGTCACCTCAGCTGAAGGGAACACCCAGTGGAGACAAAGGCCAGCAACAGGAAGCAGAGGTGAGACCTCAGGGTAGGGGGAGGCACGCGGCCCCTCTCCACAGAGCTGCACAGTGCAGGCACCCTGTGTCCTCTCAAAGCAACCCCCAAACTGAGAACTCTGCCCTCCCTCCTCACAAGTACAATGAAACGGCCGCATTGTGTGTGTGTGTGTGTGTGTGTGTGTGTGTGTATTGTGCTGTGCTCTGCTGTTTTTCTTCAAATTCAGTATTTCTATAGCAGTGTATAAAAAGCTCTTGAGTGTGTTGAACAGCTGCACAGGGTTCATTCCCTATCGGTGGGCATTCGGGTGGTTTCCAGTAACTCCCACTACTCACAGGGCAGTGTGCACCCTGCTGGGTACAGCGTGTCTCACCTGTGAGTGTGTTCCTGGGCTAGGAAACTACAAATGCAACTGCTATCCAAAATGGAAGCTCTAATAATGGCCCAGATAGAGAAGACTTTCAAGATCTCGGCAAATCTAGAAGGTTGAGAAGGAGAAGGGGGGAAAAGTTTTACAAAAAAGTCTGAAAAGCTTCTCGGAGGGAAGGAGGTCGTGGAGGGAAACGTGTTCATAAGGGAGGAGGAGAGACATGAACGGCAGAAAGAGGTGAAAGTTAGCATTTCATCCCCTAGATGACAGTAAAAGTAATAAATATCGCCGCTTAAAAGAGGCTATAAGCTTTAAAGGCGGGACTTTCAAGCGAAAAACTGTATTTGAAAATAGCAGATATAGAACAATAGGGTCAAACTGCAAACACATGTGAGCAGAATGAGTCAGAAACACAACTGCCGAAACAACAGAATCGAACGCATCCGTCACTGCCCGAAGGTGGACGGGCGTCTTCCCCAGGAAAGAGCACGACTTGCAGTTTTAATTGAAAATAAAACGAAGGGAGGTGGAAAACCAGAGAAATGGGAGCAAACCGCGCTTTGAGGAGTGCAGGAAATTCAGCGAGGACCTCATCCTCTCTGTCAGTCTCTGACCGTGGGTTCCCACACACACACCCCTGGGCCCCTGGAGGCCCTCACGGGACCCCTTACGCACTTCACGCATGACCAATGAGTGATTCTCACTGCAAAGGTTGCTGGGAACCCATGGGTCCTTGCAAGCGGCTGCTGTGGCAACGCCCCGCTCTTCACCACGGGGTTGCCCCGAGCCATGCAAAGAGCATGGCAGGCAACGGACGTGGGGAATCTCGCCACACGTGGCTAAATCGGTCTACAGCACACAGACCTCCTTCCTACCTGAACGTCTCCAGAAAAAAAGCCACAGCTAGATTCGAAACAGTTTACAGAGATCAGTTACGTGCTTGGCAGCAAATAAAACCCTTTAAGAATCGAAGGACAAGCTTTGCTGGCTATATTATCCGATCACAAAACAATAAAATTAGAAATATTAATGGGAAAAGACAACTAAAGTATTTTGAGTGCTGGAAATACAAGAAATCCACTTACAGATAATCCCTGGATCAAAAAGTTAATGAGGAAAGAAATGAAGGCTTTGGAAAGGAGGGTATCTCCCTGAGCACAAACTATCTCGGGGAGGCCTCCTCACTGTAGGGGACACAGAAATGAGCAGTGTATTCTCTGCTGACACACAGGGAAACAGCAGCACCTCCCCAGGAATGAGGAGGGACACATGTACTAACATGAGAGCCGAAAGAAAAGAGTAAACAAAACAAGTGGAAGGCACGGGCTTAACTCAAAGTTGATTGAGGCTAAATCTACGTAAATTAATTACGGGAAGAAGAAGAAAGACAGAGACTACGAGAGACACAGAGAAAATAAAGACTAAGAGTGGAGAACAGGCACATAAATGAAAAGACTAATTATGAAGTAATTACAGATATTTGATTCTATGGCAACATATTTATAAACCTAGAAAAAGGTTTTATAAATGCAAAACTTAAAATGTATCCTAGAAATGGAAAACTGAATAGGCCAATTACCATAAAAACATTGGAAGTCTGGGCTGGGGATTTAGCTCAGTGGTTCCACTGCGTGCCTTGCAAGCACAAGGGCCCAAGTTCGATCCTGGTACAAAAAAAAAAAAAAAAATGGAAGTCTGATTTAGGTTCTACCATGGAAAAACTTACCAGGTTTAGTTACACTCAAAATGAATTTCATCTGATCTTTAAAGCAGTAGCATACTAATCTATGCCACTTAAAATATTCCAGAACAAAGAAAGTACTAAAAGAAAAACTCTTTTGAATTTTACAGTGAATATATTTTTGAACAAAATTATTAAAACTACCAATATCACTTACAAATATAAATACAAAATTCTATTTAAAATTAGTGTCAATCAACGAATCAAAAGCAATCCTACACTTGATCTTAGCCAAAAGGCCAAGAAGCGATGCAAAAGCAATCCTAATAATGTTCTATGCCCAAATAGGACTCAAGGGCACACGCCCATCCTCTCCACTATGTCTGAGTCCAGTGTAACCAATAGAGCAGACCAGGACACTGATCCCTGGACATGCAGGCAATCATAGGACCTTCAGAATTGACTGTGACAGAAAGCAAGAGAATCAACCAAGCCCAAACAACACAAAAGAGAGGTATGCTCTGTGAAGACAAAAGGCTTTTGATCTTCCCTGTTGATAAAGATTGGGGGGAAAGCATTCACCAAATGTAAGCACCACAGCAAACACACATCTACCTGGGCTGGTGGTAAGGAGCCTGGAGAATACACTGTGGTGGCTGTAGATCCATTGCCAGGGCAGAGGAGGGATCCATCTGCTCCCCAGAACCTGCCGCATTTATGATTCAGCTGTGATGATCTAGCTTCTGTACAAGACAAACAGCAGCTCCATGGAGTGTGATGAGGACAGTCTTTCCTCCTACCTTTAAAATGTGAATGATGGCTCCAAGATCAGCAGTTTCTCCTTGGATTAGATAGTTAATAGTACTGGGAATACCCCTGGTACTAGCAATAAGTGTGCCAGAGGAAGGAATAGTTGCAGGGCTGTCCACTTGGTTCTTCTTATCTTAACAGCCTTTATTTTGTAAGTCATGCAGCTGGTGAGATGAGATTTGTGGAACTAAGATCATCTCTGCCAGCTGTTCCACTGGGCCCAATCAAGAAGCTTGGTCTCCAGATGCATTGCCCTGCCCCAAATTCAGGAAGCAGTCTCAAATTTCCTGCTGCCACATTAAGTGTAGAAAGATGAAAAAAATATTGATCTCATCATAATAGAAAGAAAAAAATCAAATAACTCCCAGCTCATAATCAGATAACTGAGGTCCCAGAGCAACAGCCAGCCTAGAATCTAAAGAAAGACGGACCTGAGGAACCAGGGTGGAGTCCCTCCCTAGAGCAGAGCAGTACTGTAACAGTTTGTAAAAGATCTTAGCTGGAACTGTTAATGACTTGCAGAGGGTCGAGTGTGGGATTGCATGAGAATGTGAAGGCTCCAGGACACAATGCTATAGCTTGGATCTGGGGTGTCCTTGTGTTGGACACTTATATTGTTGGAGGAGGAAGAAGCCTCCGTGGGTGGAGCCTAGTGGAAGGAAGTTAGGACACTGGGCATGACCTTGATGGGGATGTCGAGGCTCCGCCCACTCCTCTTTCTCTTTGCTTCCTGACTTCATGAACTAAACAACTTTGTTCCACTACACACAACGTCCTGCCTCAGCAAAGACCCAGAGCAACAGAACCAGCTGACCATGGACTGAAACCTCTGAATACATCTTTCCTCCCTTTAACTTGATTTTCTCAAGTATTTTGTCACAGCCACAGAAAGCTGACTAATACCCACAAGGAGTTTTCCTGGTAGACAATCTTCTCCATGGAGCCCATTGCAGGTCTACAGTTAGGACTGGAGGAAGTGGAGCCAGAATGCCTACTTCATGACACACCCCAGAGCAGGGAGTGGCAGCTACCCTAGGAAAGGGATGAGACCCTGTCTGAGCTTCATCTTCTCTCTTATGTCACAAAAGCCCTGTCACCTCTACGTGCTGTTTCACTGTGTCATGGGGAAGAGTAAGAAATCATTCTGGTAGAAAAAAATCCAAAATATAATGAAAGTTGAAACAAAAAGAAAGAAACTAACAAGGTGGATAATGTAAGCCAATGCTGTTAATAAATATATTAAATGTAAAGTGTACAAACCTAGCAATCAAAAGACAGAGACTATCAGGTTGGATCAACACACTAGATGCAACTCTATATTTGTTACAATAAACAAAATACAACTTGAAAACCTAGATAGGTGTAGCTGCCTATGCCTCCTGAAACGAACTATCTTTACCTGTGCCAGGGGTTATTTCCATGCCTTCCCTTGTGAGCTTGGCCCCACACACAGTGTCTGTCCCATTGTCTCTGGCTTTCATTGTTTTATGTTAAATAATCAGGCATCCTAAGTTTTGCTCTTTGTAAATTAATTAGCATTTTCTGAACAGTATTAAGATTTTTAAATTGTTTCTCCACCAGTCATTTACTAATATGCTTGGAAAGATTTTCGTTTATTTTATCCTTTTGTAGGTTCAGAAAAAATCTTGAATTTTTGGTTTGATTTCTCTTGTAGCTTTGGAAAAAATCCAAGTCTATGTCCTCAAAGACTATGTCTGTCCAATAATCTGCCCTCTGTCCTTCTATAGTTCTCTAATTTAACATAAATAAAACTTTTGGGGCCCAGGTGCATCTTATTCTTTTTTCTTAATATTATATCATATTCAACTCTGTGCTTTAATCTTAATATTTTTCAGTGCCTGTTTTCAGTTTATATATTCTGCATTTACATGATGTTAAACTATCCACTGAATTTTTAGTGTCCATCCTCCAACTTCTCAGTAGTAGAATTTATATTTGGTTCTTCCTTACAGAACCACCTTTTGGTTCTAAGGTGAAATTTTGTTCAATTTCCACCCTCTTTTTAAAATATATTTAAATGCAGGCATTTTAAATCTAAAGACAATAATTCCAAAATATCTTGCTTTTGAGATTTTGCCCCATTAGTTGAGTTTATGGATGCCTCCATGTTTTTAATTGAATTCTATTCATTTTGTATAAAATCTAGAGACTTTTGATGATAACTTCTTGCTTTAGCTGTGCTTCATTTTAAACTAGCAGATAGAGAGGGATTATTTGTTACCTAGAAGGCAGCCAGAGCACAGGAAGTTGAGCTTGATTCAGTTTTCTGGTGCAGCTGGTCTGTTCCCTGATTGTGCTTATCCTGGGCAGGTATGGAGTTGAATGAAAGACTGCAGGGTTTGCCCTGTCATTCCTGCTGTCTGGATTCTGAAACTAATGGCTCCACAGAATTTAGCTTATTAGCTATTGCTTTCTGAGTGTTCTATTCCTGTCTCATTATAGATGTACATAGTTTAGAATTCAGACAATGCCCAGGGGAAAATGTATGCACAGTGTTTCACTCCGTGCCTTGTAGTTACTTGTATTCTTCAGCTTTCCCATCCCTGAGACACAATACTAGCCATCACAGCTCTAAGGAGGCCTGGCTTCATTTGGCTCATGTTTCAAAAGGATTTAGTCCATGGCTAGCTGGCTTGAATACACAAACATCATGGTGGAAGGAAGTGGTGGAGCAAAGCTGTTTAGTTAATGTTGGCCAGGAAGCAGAGCAGGGGAATGATGCCAGAGGGAAAGGGGTGAGCGTTCGGACACTAACTCCAAAGCCACATCTCCGTGACCCACCCAGAAGCACCCAAGAGTGAGCGCCACTCATTCCCAGGTGGATCCCAAAGTCTGTCCCGTTGACACTCTGCCCTAGCCTCCACGTTCCTTCTGAATGGCTCTTAATCCTTTCACTCCCTACTGCACCAAAGCCAAGATAATTATTTACTAAATGTCAACATTGAGATCCTTTCCAAATTTAACAGCTGTCTTATTTACTTTTTTGTTGCTGGGACAAAATACCCAACACCCACAAGTTAAAGGAGGAAAAGTTTATTTTAGCTCATAGCTTGTAGAGATTTCAGTACATAGTTGGCTGATTCCAAGTCAGGGCAGCATGGCAGACAGAAACAGTTCATGGCATGGCAGAAAGGAAGCAGAGAGGGATGGGGAAAGGAGGGATATATACTTCCAGGCCATGCCCACATGGACCAACCTCTTCCCAGTGGGCTTTACCTCCCAATGTTACCTAGTTATAAACCCATCAGGGGACTAACCAAGTATCACACACTCATGACTCAGTATCACCCACCCGTGATCTAGTCACCTCCCAAAAGCTCATTTGTGAGCACATGGGGCTTTGGGGGAGCATCTAGGCATAAGCCATAATGAGAGCTTTATTGAGATACATCTCCAATACTATAAAATCTATTGATTTAAATGGTACAATCCAGTGGTTGCAGCATATTCACAGAGCAGAGGCACCAGTACCAAGGGCTAATCAGACCCTCAACTACATTTGGAGGGGAACAAGGAAGAATAAAAAGAAAGAGACAGAGACAATTTTCAAGATATGAAGCAGGGGATGGGAGGAGACCTGCCTCTAGTGGACAGACTCAAATAAGACTGCAGTTGGCCCACTTTTATTAACCAGTGAGAAGCACAGGGGGAGGGGTAGTGCATGGTTCATGAAACAGCAACTATAGAGAATGGGTGGATAAGAATTAAGTTAATGAGGAAGCAGACTTTCTCTACACCCAAATGCCTGTATATTGACAACTGTCCTCAGAAGATGCTGTCATGCTTCAGGAGTGCCGGGTTATTGGCCTTCCGCCCATAGCCAGGGAGCATGCAGCTTTCTGCATATGTCCCTGTTTCCCAGGCAAGATAACATGGACCTAAAGACTGTGGGATCTGAGTTATGTAGCCTGGTCCCGAGTGCAACAGCCTCGTCGTCAGCTCTGGAGCATCTTCCTCTCCTGTAGATTCATCTTGTCCATGAACAATAACCCCATGGATACCCAGGCCCCCCGTTCTGAGCAACCAATAATCTACTTCCTGTCTCCATAGCTTTACAGTCCAAACTTTCATATTCCTGGAACTGTATGATATGCAGTCTTTTGTAACAGCTTCTTTCAGTTAAGGTCCTCATGATTCATCCATTGTTTAAGATGCATCCATTGCCAAATAATGGTTCCATCTACAGCTATGCCATGTTTTCTTTGCCACTTATCAGCAAACCGACATCGGGCTGCTTCCACTGGGGGCTGTTGTGAGAAGCACTGCTGTGAACATTGTGCACAGTTTCCCACAATCACATTCCCTTCTTCCCTTGGGTGGTGTCTGGGAGTTGCTTCGCTGAGGCTTGTGCTGACGCTATGCTTGATCTTTGGAGAAACTGCAGGACCTTCATCCAACACAGCTGCACTCTTTCACAATTCCTCCAGCTTCATGGATGGAGAGTCTCGATTTCTCCACATCCTTGACTTCTCTTTTAGCTTACAGAATCATAGCAGGTGTAAGATGGCTTCTCTCGGGTGATTTGTGTTCCCAATGGCTAATTGTGTGCTTAGTGTGGACTTTGTGTGTTTTCTTCGACTTAATGTCTATCTGGGTCCTTTGCCCATTTTAATGGACTACAGTGGTACCTCAGGTCACAAACTTAATTCTTTCCACGATTCTGAGGACAACGGCTGCATTCGTGTGCATGTGGGGAAGATGGCCACAGTTGCTTTTGTTTCCCAATGCAGAGTTCACAAATGGAAGTGAAATTTTGTCAAATGCTCTGTTCATGAACAGAAGTGTTTGCAAGCATAAGCATTTGTAAACCAAGGTATTACTGTATATGTCTTCTTATTTAGTGTGCATACCTTATATATATATTCTAGGTACAAGTCCCTTAACATGTGACTTGCACGTCACACATCCCTGAGACATGTGATTTGCAAATACTTCCTTCCACTGTGGTGTTTGTCTTTTTGTTATGTGGCAGTACCTTTCAAAGCATGTAGGTTTAAAGTGTGCATGGCTGGAGTGTGGCTCAGAGGTAAAGCGCTTGTCTGGTGTGCAGGAGGGCCTGGGTTGGATCCTCAGCACTGCAGGAAAACAGGAAAGAAAACAAAAGAAAAAAATGTCTTAAATTGTGTCAAAGTCCAATTAAGTTTTGTTCTGTTTAGTGCTTATACGATATCTAAAAACACATATATTTGTTCTTAAATTTTACAACTATGTTCTCTCCTAGCAGTTTTAGGATTTTAGCTCATGCATTGAGACTTCTCATTCCCCTGATGCTGACTCTCAATTTTCTGTGAGTTATGCATCCAACTTTATTCTTTTTGTGTGTTCATCCATTCATCTCAGCACCATCTGTTGAGGCAACGATTCATCTCCTTGTTAGGAAATGTTAGCACCACTGTGGAAAACAAGTGGATCCTAAATGCAAATGGTGAATTTCAGACTCTCCACTGGACCCTAGGGATCTCTGTCTGCCCCTTCATTATTGGATGCCCATGCCACACAACAGTGATTACTGGAGCAGTGCAGGGAGTTTTGAAGTGAGGAAGTCTATGTGTCCTCCAACCTTCTTCCTCAAAATGGTTTTGGCTGTTCGAGGTACTTCCAATTACCACGTGGATTTTAGGATAAGTTTGCCAAGTGAATCTCTGCAAAGAAGTCAACTGGGGTTCTGGTAGCAATTACATTGAATATTTGGGTCAAACAGAGAAGTTCTGCCATCATAACAAGATTAAGGCTTCTGATCAAGGAACACAGAATCTCCCCATTTAGTTGGGTTTTTAAAAATTCCTTTCAATACGCTTTGTAGTTTCTCTGAGTGTAAGACTTGAATTTCTCTTGTTAATTTACTTATAAATCTGTTGTGTATTGATGCTATTGTAAATGAAATAGTTTCTTAATTTCATTTCTGGATTGTTCATAGCACATGTATGGAAATGCAACAATTGCCTTAAACCCCGCAATCTTGCCGAACTCACCTCTTAGTGTAAATGTTTTTGGGGGGCATGGGGCAGGTGCTGTATGATTTTCTCCATAGAAGATTGTGACTCTGTGTGTAAAAAGAGGCTTTCTTCTAACTCTTCAATGTGGGTTATTTTGTTCCATTTTCTTCTCTGGCTCCCTGACCAGAATTCCAGCACAGTGTTGACCAGATCTGGTTAGAGAGGATGCCCTCGTCTTCTTCCTCAACCCAAAACGAACTCATTTGGTCTTCCATCACTATGTCTGGTTCCACAGTGATTGTTTGAGGATGTGAATCACTGGAAGAGAACATTCCCTGTTCTACTACTTCAAGGAGTGTTTTTATTGCACAGGGCATTGAATTTTATCAAGTTATTTTTTTACACTTGTGAAAGCAATAATGTGAGAGCCCCCCATACACGATCTTATGGACAACGCACATCATTGTGCTCATTGAGTTTTAGGTGTCAAATCAATCTTTCAATGCTCGAACAAACCCTATTTGCTTTTGGCACACAGTCCCTATTATACATCCCAGGATTTTACGCTAGCATTTTCTTGAGGATTTTGCATCTATATTCAGGAGTGTTGCCACTCTACAGGGCTCTTGTGATGGTTTTGTCTGATTTGGGTATCAGTGTGATACTGGCCTTGGGAAGCATCTTGTTTTCTTCCTGTTGGCTGGAAGAGTTTGTGAAGAACCGCAGTGAATTCATCAGTGAAGCCATTTGGGCCTGGGCTTTTCTTGGTGGATAATTTCTAGGTTACTAATTCAATTTCACCACTTGTTATAGGTCTACTTGAATTTTCTTTCTTCCTGAGTCAGGAGTTTGTGTCTCCCTAGAACTTTTTTCCAGTTGAACAGTTAGATTATTTGTTGGCACACACTGTCAGCAATGTTCCATTTGCTCCTTTTATTTCTGGAACACTAGCAACAGTGTCTTTTTCTTCATTCCTGATTTTAGTCATTTGATCTCTCGCTCCCTCTCCCCCCACCCCCGCAATCAAATTAGCTAAAGTTTAGTCAATTTTGAAGATCTTTTCTAAGAACCAGCTTTTGGTCACATCAACTTTACTGCTTTTTCTGGTCTAGTTTCAGCTTTAATTTTCATTATTTCCTTCCTTCTGCTTAAACTGGCATCATTTGCTTCTCTTTTATTCCAGTGTTTTCAGGCGGAAGTTCAGGTTATTGATCTGAGATTCTTCTTCTTCTTTTAAATGTAAGTTTCCCCAGCTGTAACTGCCCCCCCAGCACTTCTTGGGCTGGGCCCAAGTTTTGGTAGACAGTGACTTCCTTTCGTTCACCTCTGTATTTTCTCATTCCTCGTGCGATTCTTGTTTGACCCAGTGGTTATCTGGTGTGTGTTACTTAATTTGCAGGCATTTGTGAAATTCCTTGATGTCACTGCTTCCTAATTTCAGCCCACCATGGTAAGAGCGAACACTGATCCTTCTGACAGCGTACAACATGAGTCCCTTGGCCTTGAGCGTGGTCCGTCTTGGAGAAAGTGGGTGTGGGTGAGATGGGTGTGTCTGCTGTTGTTGGGGGATGCTCCCCAAGTATCTTCAAGGCCCATCTAGTCTGTGGTGCTTTTCCAAGTATGATTTTTCTTTTCTTTTTTGGTACCAGAGATCGAACTCAGGTCCTTGCACTTGCGAGGCGGGTGGCAGAACCACTGAGCTAAATCCCTGGCCCCAAGTGTGACTTTTCTTGTCCACCTTCTGCCTGGTTGCCCCATTTGTTATTGAAAGGATACTGGAGCCTCCCATGGCTGTTGCTGGATTATCTCTCTTCTTTTCTTTGGTCTGCTTTTGCTTGCCATGCTTTAGGAATCTACTATGACATTTGTATGTGTCTCTAATTGTTATATCTCCTTTATGGGTTGGCCTCTTATGATAGTAAAAGTCTATCGCTGATAACTTTTAACTTTATGTGATCTAAGTCTGATGTTGTATACCACCCCAGCTTTCATAACGGACTCTCAGCATGATATATTTTTTTAAACATCCTTTTTATTTGTAACCTATTTGTATATTTAAATCTAAATAAAATTAATAAATATTATTTATTAATCCAGCCTGGCAACATCTTTTTATTATACTGTTTAATCCATTCACACTGAAGGTGAATACGTGGATTTGCATGGTGTTTTAATGTTCATTTGCTGTATGTCTGATGTTTCTATTCCCCTTTTCCTTCTTCCCCATTTTCTTTCACACTGTGAATACTTTCTAATGCGATATTCTTTTTTCTTTCATGAGGCGGCCTGGAAGGATACCAGCACTGAGTTCGGAGATTTTCCTATACTTTGCGAGCTATTTTATTAATGGCTGCCTTAGACCTTACCCTCGATGTCTTGGTTTTACCAGAATCTGCTAACTGAGCTCCAATGAGGGATGGAGATGTCCCTCACCTGGCTATCTTCTCTCTGCCCCTTTGTGCCAATGACCCAGCGCTCTATTTATTACTTCAATAGTTTCATTCTTCTTAAAAGCCGGCAGATGACAAGAGACAGTTATATACAGAGTTTGTCATCATGACTTTCAGATTTGATATTTCAGCCTTGCTGTCGACGCTACCTCCTTGTCTCCCTTCTTTGCTAGAGTTCAGAGTGGCTCCCTGCTCTGCCACAGCCAAATGCATTTTCTCTGGGTATCCCAACAGCCTGTGAGCATGTTGTCCTGTCCGGAGGTTTTAAGTCAGCTAAGGGAAGAAGAAACATGTTTGTACCATCTTAGTCATCACACCCTTACCTTGATGTGTGTGCCCTGTTTCCCCAGGGTTCCTGTTTTGGGAAGGCAGGTCTGGGGGTAGCACATTCTGTGTTTTGAGTTACATGAAAATGTCTTTAGTTCACCTTCATTTTCAAAACACAGTTTGGCTGCAATAAAGTAACTGAGTGATAGTTCTCCTTCTTCTTGGGTACTGAGGACACTGTCTTGCTTGCCTGTGTCTTCTGCATTTCTGATGATAAATCTGCTGTTAATCTTGCTGGGGTCTTTAAATTCATGATGAGCTCCTTCTAGTTTGATTGTGATGTGGAGGTGTGGATCCTTTTTAGTTTATCCCCCTCAGTGTCCTTTGTAGTTTGGGATGTGTAGAATGAAGTGTTTCATCACATTTGTACATGTTTAGATGTCTTCTTCAGTGTCTATGTGTTCCTCCCCTCTGGAGCTCCCATCTTACATGGACTGGTCTCCTGATGATGCCCTGCAGGTCTCTGAGCTCCATTTGGCAGCACACACAGTGGGCAGAGGGTGAGGCTCACAGTGTCCTTGTCCCTGCGGTCTTTCGTAAGCTCCTCACACTCTGCCTTCCTGCTTCCAGTCAAGCCGTTCCTCTGCCTGGGCGACCTCACCAAGATGGGCTTCTGGAAAATATTTTTCCTGTTTTTATGAGACCGATAGATGTCAATTTGTAGTAGAGGCAATGGAAGGGTTTCCAAAATCTCTAACCATAATTGTCAAAATCATCTTTCTCAAGACTGGAAATTAATCAAAAACATTCAGCACCTCCCAAGCTCCAGGGAGTCCTGAAAATCAGCAGCCTAGAGTCCAGAGCAGATGGCTGGAGCTTACCGGCCTGAGAGGATGTCACTGTTTGCTGTCTGGCAGTTTCCGGAGAGCTGCATTCTTAGGGCTCCTCTGTATTTACCCAACTCTGAGCTCACTCTAGGCAAACAATCCAGTGCCCAGGGTATTTACTGAAAACTGTCATCGGCAGTCACTAAACCCAGCCACTGCCTGGTGCTGCAGCACCAGCTGTGGCCACAGAGATGTCCAGAAGCCTTTGAAGTGAAGCACTGGGGAGGGAGGCATCTGCAGGGACAGAATGCCGTGTGTTCCTGTGACTCTGGATAGCCCTGCACGTGGGCTCGGCTGAGCTAATTCCCAGCAAGACCTCAAAAGGGCCCAGGTTCTACCTCTAGCTGACCTTGAGGAGCCACACTACAGCAGGCATGGCCAAGGCCGGGTCAGTGGCTGTGTGCCAGGGCATGGATCCTGCAACCTCCAGCCACAGTGGGTCGTGTCAGTTCAGGACATTGGGGAGTCACTGGCTGTCGTGTGTTAATCTCAGAGCTAACAAGCAAATCTGGGGACGTTCCAGGTTGCACAGCTTGAGCCCAGGAAATCCCTGAACAAATCAGAGGCAGGGTCTGATCTCCAGGCTTCCTAAATTATATTATTTAAAATACCCAGTTCTCCACACACACAAACTATGATACATACACACACACACACACACACACACACACACAGAAAATTGTTAGGGTTAGGGTGAGAGTGAGGCTGAGGGTTAAAGTTGTTAGGGTTAGAGGATTAGACTTAGAAGGCTAGGGTTAGGGTTAGGGTTAGGGTGAGTGGCAGCAGTTCGTAGAAGTGTCTTCTGTCCCTGTAGAACCCCGACATTGGGTCGCCGGATGAGATCTTTAGAACCCAGCTGACAGGAAGATGATCAATACACTGAAGGAACTGCATCCAACAAGTTAAAGAAGAGTATGAGTAGAATGTCTCACCAAGCAAAGATTGTGCATAAGGAAAGGAAAGCTAATAAAAAAGCAGCCAGATAGAAGTCTGAGTTGAAAATACAATAACCAAAATGGGAAAAATCACATCTCATGAGTCTGTCATAGAAATTATAATATGTTATTCAATAACTTCCCAAAGACTGTGTCTGCCTGGGTGGCTGATTATACACCGGAGTTATCGTAAATAACACTTTGGTTTATGGGAATGAGATCTCCTTAATGCTGCATGGCCTTGGGAAATGGAAAAGTAAGATCATTGTCAAAAACTATAAAAAAGAAAACCTACCTTTAAAAAAAAGTATTATTTTGATAGCACAAGATAATATGATTTGGTAGCTGCTGTTTGAGAAAGGTGATATTTTAAATGGTTCATAACCTTCACAGAAACGTCTCCGCCATGGTAAACATGCTTGTCCAGCACAAACACCTGACACACAAACACCTCGGGGCATGCACAGCCCCAACCTTTCAGGGAGCTGCAAACACTGGAGAAATTCCCTCTGCTTGCATCACTCAGCAGTCTTTTCTGTACCCATGGAGCAATAATCGGGGTTTCTTAAAGATTCAACCTTAGCCATGTTGTGAAACACACAGTCCCAGGGACTTGGTTCTCATACCTGCATCTCTCTTCTGAGCCTAAACCACTGGCAGTTGATTCCCCTCAGGAAAGGGAGGCATCCTACGACACCACAGTCAAAGGTGAGACTGTGCAGTGTCTGTCCCTGTGTACCTGGCTTATTTCACGCAGGTTAATGTCCTTCAGGCTCACTCACAGGGTTGTCAGTAACAGGACTTCCCTTTTTAAGGCTGTGTAATATTCCACAATGTACAAACCACACATTTTCTGTGCATTCTCTTGTTGATAGGCAGTAGGTTGTTTCTAAAGCTGGACTCAGAAGTACAGCATGGAACAGGGTTGTGATGTGGGCTGGGGAGAAGCGGTTTCAAGGTCATAATTTTAGCCAGGCAAGAGGAATACTCAAGAGATCTATACTAAAACTGACTGCAGTGAGCAGTGAGGTACTAATTAGCTCCACTGAGCCACTTCAATGCTCCCTGCTTGTATAATGAACACATGGAATTGTCACTTGTCAATTTACAAGTAAAAAACAAACATAGTGGGCTGGGGATTTAGCTCAGTAGTTTCAGTACCTGCCTTGCAAGCACAAGGTCCTGAGTTCAATCCCCAGTACAAAAAAAGCAGAAAAACATAGCAACAGCTGAGCTCGTGAACAATTCAGTTCACAAACAGAAGCGCTTGGCAAAATTTTGCTTCCATTCATAGACTTTGCATCAGGTGACAAACACTGTGGCCACCTTCCCCAGAATCATGAAACAAATTAAGTGTGCAGACCGAGTTAGGGAAACTGAATGAAGCTCAGCATGCTGCACTGTGGTGCCCGTCCTGATAACCAGGGAGGACCCTAGACTTGGACTGGGCCTGGGCTGAACTTCACGTCCACCCATGGGCTGTGCCTAGGCCCCTACACCGGTGTCCCCATCACACCCCTGACAGACTCAAAAACCCACTCGCTGAAGGCATCTCCATCACATTTGCTAGAGCCTCGGCCAGACAGCAGAGCTGAGGGGCCACCCAGACACCCTAGAGCCCCAAAGGACAGAGAAAATCAGTCCTAGGAGACACAGCAAGCCCATGGTCCCCGGGGCCCCCAAGCCTCCTTTGCTTTCATCATAGAGCTAGGGACAGAGAGACAGGGTGACACCTTCACATCCCTGCAGGTGGTTTGTGGTGAGCTGGATGAGGTTCCCTTCTGAGGAGGCCTAGCACCAGTGTCCTAGCCAACAGCCTCCCACCCCTGCCCATCTCTGCCCTGGAGCTTGGGGACCCCACACAGTGGCAAGGGCACCCAGGCACAGGGTTACCAACCTGGCTGGCCAAGGCTCCACACCCACAGTGCCCTGCAGAGCCTGCTCTGTCCATCTGGGATTCTGTGCAGACCAGTTTCAGTAGGCTGTCACCCCCAGGGCAAAGTCTTACAGAGAAACCCAAATTCAAAAGTAGACAGGAGGTGGGAGCACTCTCCGGGCAGAGGAGAACATAATGCAGAAAGTAAACTGTGCTCCAGGAACTTCTTGACAGCCCCTGGGTCTAAGATGCCCTGGCAGGTGGTAAGGCCCTGTGCAGGTCAGGCTGGGCTCAGTGACATTTGGCACAATCACCCCAAGGGAGCAAGAAGAATTCCCCAGCATCCCAAGACCCAGGGTTTCCCAGAAGGTTTCCCCTCTGGGAGCCTGAGACAGCACATTGCAGTCATAAATCCCAGCCAATCACATAATGAGACTTAATATCTGATGTCAGATGATTAGGAGGCCATGAATTTGAAGTCTTAAAACTGATGAGTTGTCAGTGCTGCTAAGGCTACAGAGACGAGAGCTCAGTGAATGAGAAAACAAGCAGCAGAACTTAGAACCACAGCCTTGCTGACCAAAGCATCCTACGTGGGCTATAAGTGTATGGCTTTCCCTGAGGACTCCGGAAAGGTGGGTGAGTCCAGATGTTGGCAAAGGCTGACTATGTCCTCCACCCTGGGGCTCCAAGGATGGCGGGAAGAGATCTCACCTGCACCCAGTCTGCTGGCCTGGACCTCAGACTCACAGCTTCTGAACCCTGAAATCTCAGCACCTGATGTCCACACCACCCTGTGGGTTTGTTACATAGTCTGAGCTGAGACAGCTGTCTACACCTGTGAATTCTGCTGATTCCCCAGGCTCTGGCTGGGTCTGAAGGGTACACACGCGCACACACACACACACACACACACACACACACAGCCGAGCAGTGCCTGAGGGACAGAGAGCCTATTTTGCTGGAGCTGTGCAGGGGAAGGTGACTGGGAGCTAGGAGCAGGGGCATCCTGGCCTGCACCATCTTACCTGAGCGGGGGCCCCTGAGCCTGTGGAGCTGGAAGGAGGGAGGGCAGGGCCCCCTCAGGCGCTCATGTGGGCCTGACAGAGTGAGGGACTCCTAAGGACAGCGACAGAGTCAGGAGCTGCGTAGCCTGGCTGAGAGAGCTGGATTTAAATAAAGACAGATGTGCATGCTTTACTTACACCAAGGTGGGGGAGACTGGTGAGGGGAGAGAAGGAACCGGCGAAGAGCAGCAGGGGCAGGGCCCTGACTGTGACTCTGAGTGGACATGTGCTGCTCATACGAGCTGTGGACACTGCCAGGAAGAGAGGAAGAGGGGAGCGGGCCATCACATCTCCGCCACCCTGTCCTCGTCACCCCTGCTCAGCTCCCTGCACCTGGGGCCTGCAGGACTCCACACAGCACTGGGAGCCGAGGAGTTGGCAGGGCAAGCACGGTGGCCAAACAGATGCATGAGTGCTGTTCACGGCAGATTCCTGAAGAAGCCACGGCCGTGACTGCGATGGGCCACCCAGGACACTGAGCCGCAGTCATGGAAGCCGTGGGCATCTGCGAATCCAGCAGAGTCAGAATCTGCACCCATCTTTTGCCAGGTAAGCAAGTCTGGGGCAAATATGCCTGAACGAAGGGGCCTAACAGGCTGTTTCTGTGGTGGGTCACGTGATGACTGCCCCTGTGCAGTCTTCCCGGGTCCGCCCCGGCAAGGCAGCCCCACTTCCCAGCATGCATTGCCCTCTGCTCTGCGTAACAAGTCACCTGCAGTGGCCCTGCGCAGTAAACCTGTCTGTCCTTCAGTGCTCGTGGGCGGGTTCTTGCCAAGGCTGTGGTCAGGGGACACGTGGGGCTCAGAGCCCATCTGGACATCCCCTGTGGTAGGTGAGGACCTTCTTGGAACCTTCTTCACCGGCGCCAAATTCTGCACAAGGGAAGGCCCCCGCCGAGGTCAGTCCATGGCTAGAATTTGCCCTTCCTGGTTTAAATCTTACATCGACGAATAAAACTAGCAATGATGGGGAGTCCCCATTTATTTTATATCGAAAACCTGAATTCTAGCTGCAGTCAGTTCTGTATGATTATTCGGTTAGATGGTGACAGAATCACATGTAAGGTCTATCTTTACAAACTCAGCGAAAAGGTGGTAAGACGCTCTGAGGCACACTGAGGGACAGGATGGCACAGGACCAGGCCCCTCGTTACTGAGTCTGGATCCACACCCACTGCAAGCCCGGAGCATGAGGGTCAGAGGGACGGTGTGGTGGAGGGGGATAATCGCTCCAGCCTTCACAGCAGGGTGCGAGCCCAGCCTGAGGTCTGTGGTCCAACAGTTTTGCTTTCCTGAATGACCTGAACCAGGGGACACAGACGAGGCAGGATGACACACAGATGCTGCTGTGTGGGTTTGTGCTGGGTGCCATAACAAACTAGCACACGCCATGGGCTGCAAGCATCAGGTGTCCCTCCTCCTGCTGTGGAGGCCAAAGCCAGGGATCAAGGGCCTGGTGGTTTCTGGGCCTGTGAGGGCCCCACCCTAGCCTGTGCGTACTGCTTTCTCCTACGTCCCCTGCGGGATGGGTCGAGGGCTCTCTGGAGTCTCCATCACAAGGCCACAAAGTCCCCTGTGAGGCCCCAGCAGCAGGGACTAATCACAACCCACACACACCATCACCTTGGGGGTGAACATTTGACAGGTGGGTTGGGGGACATGAAGGGCCCACACCTGAAAACAAGAACCTTAGGGAGTTCTGTGTGGTGGCCCAGGTAAAGGAAAACTCTCAAAGCAGACCAAAGAAATTTCAGTTTTTCAAGTTCTGAGCCTAGGAAACGGGTGTGAATTCTGATCGCTGTCATGGAAACTCTCAGTGCTCTGGTCCAGTGGCTGTGTCTAGAGGTGACAGATGGATGCACTGGCTTCACCGGCCCAGTGCCGGCCCACAGAGACCACCAGTGCCAGCCGTTAGGCAGGCGTCTGTTCTCTGGGCATTGGGGTGTCAGTGAATCACTGATTTACAGCCACACACAGGAGTCCCTGGCTCCTAACCCACCATGTTTTCCCTCTGGGCTGGCCTACAAGACAGCGCTGCCGAGAGGAACGAAGCCCTGCCAGTGTTTGGCCACATGGATCACCACTCCCTCCTCCCTCCACGGCTCCCAGGAGGTCCCCGTGCTCTCGTCTCCTCAGAACCTTCGCAGCCTTGTCAGGCTCTCCTGTGGAGCCCAGGGCCTTCTCGGCCTGTCAAACGTGGAACTGGATTTGTGTCCCACTACTTAGCTAATGGCTCCTTATCCTCCTTCACTCCCTGAGGATTTTTATATTTAACTTCTGAAATAATAGGTGGAACTTGAATCTTTCCAAGTGACAAAATTTATTTTTTCTCTAACCATCCTGGAGGAAAGCAGAATAGCATGGGAATCCTGGGACTGGGGGACAGACGTGTGATCCTGGACCCACCTGGAGCCTCAGCATCTGGCCCAGGGAATGCGCTGGCAAGGACGGGTCATGGGTACTGTTTGGGGTGCAGCCCAGCATGGACGTCTGTGTCTGCTCATGGAGGTGCTGTTCCCATAGAGGAAGGCCCATGTCCCTCAAGTCCAGGACCAGCCTCAGGCCCACGGGGCACTCTGCCTACAGGGCTCTGGGGACAACGTGTGCTAATTAGCTGAGGCATCGCTGCTCAGAGAGCCTCTCTCTGTCCTAATGCTGCCCCTGAGCCACCACCTCCAGGCCCAGGAAGTGCCAAGGTCCAGGCCCTCACAGCTCCCACTCACCCCGAGGAGCCTGCTGAGGTCACCGGGGCCCTGAGCTCTGCAGATGAGGAGGAGCCCATTCCTGGCCTGCCGTCCTAGGGCAAGGGTCGCCATGGAAACACTACACTCTGGGAGAATTCCCAGAGGTTTGATTTTAAGCTGGAAATAACCACTCCTCCAGGTATAGTAATCTTCTGTTCAAAGAGCCCCGCTTCCACGGGCACCTCCTCAGTACGTTCCCCGAGGGGTCACATGCCACAAGCATACTTACATGAGGAGCTGGGAGACCCAGAAGCTCAGCCCAAGAAGGACCCTGGCAGCTGCTCTGTCTATACTTGAGCGGAGCTCACCAGGCCAGCACTCTCCTGGGGATCCCCAGCCTCCAGGTACAGAAGTGTATGCAGGCCCTGGGGACACCTGGGGGACAGGGGCCGCACCTCAGCAGTATGTAGGGCAAACCTTAGCCTAAGGTTCTCTCCACGCTCTGCTTTTTCTTTCACGTATTCATCTCCCAGATTCAACTATCTCTTGCAATGCACAGGACCAGCGCCAGGACACCTGCAGCCAGCAGCATCCAGGGGCGCACAGTCCCCACGTGTCTAGCACAGCACAGAACCCCAACACACCCTGCCTCGAGCCCCCGTCACCTCTGGATGACTTCTGACCTCAATGCAGTGAAAACACTGTGTCCAGAGTCGTCACCTTGGATTGCTGGGGGTAACAAGAAGCCAGGACGGGACGCCCCTGTGCAGATGCAGCTGCGGTGTGGCCATGTGTGTCCCTGACTCACTTCTCATCTGTGGCTGGGGGAAGAGTGCTCCGGTGGCCAGGGCTGACCAGGAATCTGAGCAGCTTAGGAGGGGAGATGAGGGGCCCTGTGTCAGATCCTGTCCCCTGTCTTACGGAAACTGATGCATGTAGGGTCTAAGCGTGACTTGGTGACCTCTGGGTGGGTTGTCAGGGCAGCCTCCACTGGCCCCTGGTGTCTGCCTCCCAGGGCATGCGGCTGCCTTGGTGGTGATGGAGTCAGCCCTGGGGTCTAATTATCTGGGTAACTCATTCTCTCGAAGAATGTGCTATCTATATACGCACTTGCTCCCGACTTACCACAGGTCATGGCCCAAGCAACCCAGTGTTGGACAAAGTACGCTGTGGAGTACCTCTGGCCGCACACAGCACCCAGCACCTACCCTGCAGGTGGGCACCGTCACCGTCCTGGGAGAGACTGCTGCCCGGCTGCTGGGAACACCGTGCTTTGGACCCAAGCCGGCCCGACTCCAACTCCAGACTCCGACCATAGCTCCTGCTGTGCCTGTCCTTCACCGCAATGTGGAAATCTCGTAAATCGGGCTCCACGCACAGGAGCCACCTGCAGACAGTGTGGTTAAACAACCTCAGGTGTGGTCCTTGTGACCTTAACACTGGCCAGAGCCAGACTGTAGAGGTGGAATCCCAAGATAGGCAATGTTTTTCTTCAGAGGCTCCCTCCCTCAGCCTTATTTGTTTAATTGTAAACCCCCTTTATTGCAGTAACCCCAGCATTCAGGGGCCTGTTTAACACGTGCGCTTCAGTCATTTCCACGCTTGTGTGAGCCCAGACACGGTCACAGTAGCAGGGGGAACACACACCCACAGCACCCCAAAGTCCTCACACAGCAGAGCGTGGGGCCGCTCCTCACATCCAGCCCCTCTCCACCCCGGCGGCCCGCTGGCGTGTGCTGGAGTCTGAGACAGATCATCTGCTCTGCCTGGTGCTTCACTCCACACCATTGTTTTGGGGCTCACAGAGTTGAGGCACATGTCACGGCCACAGTATGCCATTGTGTGGGATTCCTGGAGCCCATTTCCCCTTCACTGACTGACGGACACTGGGCAGTTTAGACTTCGGACCACTCCACACGAGCAATGGCTATTCACACCCAGGCCTCCGTATGGACCAAACGTCCTTCCCGTTAGGAGAGGCAGGAATCTCAGCAGCAGGCACGTCAGGCTTACATGCTGGCCGGTTGCCCAAGTGTTGGACACCTCACTCTCCTGCCGGCCGGTTTCCCACACCCACGTTCCCTGAGTGTGCAACGGTCTCTCGTTCTGCAGACTTTGGAAGCTCCCTCAGCCGTTCACTCACTCGTAGGTCTTTGGTAGGTTCGAGCAGGCATTCTGCCTGCATGATCAAGCACTCTGTGCCTAAAGAGAGCTTCATCTGAGCAGGCGAGGCTCCTTGCGCCCCTTCTCTTGTCTCATTACCCTGACTGCTTCCTCCGTGCCACGTTCAATCAAAGCAGTGAGAACAGAGGTCCCGCGCGGCTGCAGGGAGTGAGCGTCTGCCCCTCACCCTCAGGTGAGGCTCCCCCCACCTGCAGGCTCACACAGGCTCTGGCGTCTCACCGGGGAAGGGGGCTGGGGGTCGCGCAATGGTTGTTCTGCCGCTATTGGGAGGACCCCAGGGCTTTACCTTTGTGGTTGGGCAGTGTGAGGAGTTACACTGATGGGTTCTCCGATGTTAGTGGCTTGCTTTCCTGCCTGCGTTTCTTTACGTGAAATAGCACCCTTTCTTATACCGTCCACCTGCTAGCTTTGTACCTGGAATTCTCATTTTGTGTTCACGAGTGTGAGAAATTTGTTCACTTGTCCAGGCTCCAAGAATGCGCTTTGGAGGCAGGAAGAGCAGCAGAAGCAAAGCCTTAATCCCGTCTGTCAAGGCTGGGCGTCTGGTGCGCAGGCCCCCCCGGGGCGGTGAGAGCCCAGGCAGCCCGGCACACAACTCCCCACCTCCTGTCCCTCATTGGCGGGGCACGGGCGGGGGAGGAGGCAGCAAAATCTTCCCCAAAGACGCTTATGAGTTGCCTGGTCGCCTTCCAACTTGAGCGCAGATCTCTTCCCAGTACTGTCTATTCTTCACGGTGGGGCTTTCTGAGAAGCAGACGCTCCCGTTCAGGGACCTTGGACCTTGTGACTATTATGTTTCTACTCAGCCTTAGCTATCAGGCCTAGGATACTTTTGCTTAACAAAGGCTTTCTTTCTAGTTTATTCCTCCTTAAGGTCCCGTTGGCTTAGAGACCCTCTGAACGCTTGAACCTTGTCAGGAAGTTAGGCTATTTTAACTGCCAGTAATTTTCCACTCACAGTTAACTATTTCATCCCGAAAATGGACCACTTTAAGTTTATTTTTCTTACATGAGGGACACTGGCCTGCAACATTTGCTTATTGTACTGCAATTTTTTATTAAATAGAGCAGTACTGGCCTTGCGGAATAAAGAGAGTTGCACTGATTCCTTTGATTTTCTGGAAGCGTTGTGTACACTGGGCATGGTCTTTGCCTTAATAAGGAAGCCATTTGGACCTTCGGTGTCTGTCCTTTATAGCAACATTGTGAGGTTTTTCTTTTTAACTTTGATTCAGTTTCTTCCACAGTCATAGGGAGCTTCCCATTATCTATTTCTGCATGAGTGGGTGTGGCAAAGAATCTGCCCATCTCATCCAACTGGCTGAATGTACTGGCCCATAGCGGCCCACATTGTGGCCTAACTGTCCTTTTCGTAACCAGGGTATCTGTAAATACTCCTTCTTTCCTTCCCAGTAGCAGTGATTTCTCTCTTCCTCTCCTGATCAGTATGGTGAGAGGCTCATCAATTTCATTGATTTTCTTAAAGAACTGGCTTTTTGACTGTTTCTGTCATTTGTTTTAAATGTTGCTCTGTTTTCTTCTGTGTTAGTGATTTTCACGCTGCTCTTTATTTTCTTTGTTCTGTTTAAATTTTTGGATGTCTTAGGGTAGAAATGGGAACTCACTGATTTGAATTTTTTTTCTTAATATTTTCTTTAAGGGCTATCAATGCCCCACCCATGCCTTTGATGAATACACACACACACACACACACACACACGTGTGTGTGTGTGTGTGTGTGTATTTTACAATTTCTCATATTTCATTTTGGTTCATTTTTACATCTCATATCTAGCTCAAAATATTTCTTATATTCTTTTCACTCAGTCTACGATCCATGACTTACACAGAAATGTTAAGTTTTCAAATACGGGGAGATTTTCTAACAATCTTTCTGAAATTCACTTCTGACCCAATTCCATTTTTTTTCTTCAGTTCCTGTGTTTATTGGTACATGTGTGCCACGTATAACAATTACCTTCTTCTTCGAGAGTTGGCATCTGCACACGACACACCCCTCCCTCCTCCCCCTCCGTCCGTCTCTCTGGCCCCTTCCCTTCTGCAAAGGGCCTCTCTGTTTTCTATTATCTGTCTTTTAGTTTGCTCTTTACTTGATCCCACTGTGATAATAACATGTTTTGTATAACTTTATTTCTTTTTCTATCAGTAAATTTTATTTCATCGCATTCTCCCTCAAACCCCCTCCCTTCCCTATGTACAAAACTGTATACCTTTAATCCTCTTAAATTTTTTGAAACTTGTCCTGGGGTATGGAGCACTGTCCTGAACATGGCCTTGAGATGGTGCCCCCTGCTGCCTGGTGACCCACTCCGCTCTACAGATGGCAACTGGGTCCATGCTTGGTGGCCCTGCTCACGTTTTCTACATCTTTACTGACTTCCTGTCTACTTGCCCTGTGCAGTGTTGAGAGGGACACATTTATTTAAATCCCCAACCATGACTGGGATTTCTCTGTGGCTCCTGGCCACCCTGTCAGTCTTTGCTTCCTGAATTTTCAAGCTCAGTTCTGCAGTTGGGTGTGGGAATGTTTAAAAGCCTCAATTCTTACTGATACCGTGGCCCTGTTTTCATCACAAAATGATCTTTCAATGCCTTTTCCTACCAATTCTAGTATTAGCATTTTTCAAGGTAATTCTCAATTGGTCAGTTTCTCTCCTCCATGGGGGTCTTGTTGTCCAGCATGCCTGGTCATTGTCGTGGACCCCAGACATGGGAAAGTGTGCTGTATTAGGCAATGGATATTTTTCTAGTCCTGAAACTACCGTGGAGCTTCCTTCTGGAGTGAAGTGAAGGTGCTTGGAAGCAGGTTTGTCCTTTGGAGTCCTGTTTTTAGGATTGGCTCAGAACCGCAGCAGTGCTCTATGGATAGCTGTTCCCACTCCTGGGCTGCGCCTGTGCCCTCTGCTAAGTGGCCTGAGTCTGGTTGGTTCGAGCTCTGGTCTGGATGGGTACGTGGGTGCAACCACAGCCCTCGTGCACACCAGGACTGTTTCGTCCCAGCTTCCCTCCTCCCTCAGGATCTTCCCTTACAAGCACAGGCTGATGAATGCCCTGGGGGCCTCTCTCCACAGACCTCTGTGGCCTCCCTCGGGACCGCTCCCTTCCCTGTGCCTGTCCTGGGGACTCCTAAACACCCAGCCATGTCGCCACTCACCTGCCCATGGGACAATCGCTGCTTACCTGCTTCGTTTTCTGTCCCTCGGAGTTCGTCTTTTGAGTCTTGTGAACAATGTCACAAAATCCTTTGTTTCCTGTGGTCTATCCGTGTTGGGCTGTTTCTCGAGGAGAGCCCCTTGGTTTCATCTCCCACGGAAGCAGAAACCCTGTACAGAATCTTTCCGGGGTTCCCCTGTCTCTCCCTATTCTGCTCCTCCTACCCCGCTCTTCCTCCTCTCCCTCTCTGCTCCTTCTCCTCTTCCTCCACTCCTCCTCCTACTGCTCCTCCCCCTGCTCCTCAAACTCCTCTTCCTCCTCTACCACCTCCACTTCCTGTTCCTACTCCTTTTTCTCCTTTTTCTCTCCTTCCCCTCCTCCTCTTTCTCTTCCAGCATCAGCGAGACACTGCCTGTGCCCTGGGCCCATCTGCTGTGTAGGTCACCTGACATTCAGCGACCCAGTCCGCCTAGCCACTTCCTGGCTCTGAACGGTATGTGACTGTCCCCAGCCTTTCCTGCTGTCCCTCGGCCGCTAGCCTTGCCCATCTGCACCTGGCCCACTTTGGCCAAGGGCTGGGCACATTCTTTTTCTCTCCTGTGCATTCCCAACATTGTTGACCTTTCCGCCCTGCCCTCTGGCCACTCCGCCCGGAGACCACAGAGCCTAGAATCTCTGTGCCATTCACTCAGTGTTTTTGCTTTTTTTTTTTTTTAAGACAAATGCAGTCATATGTTTGGCTGTGTGTTACTGCCTGAAAGCGGGACTGCGCCCTGTGTATGGGAGTGTGTGTGGCCGGGGAGCAGGGAACATGCTCAGAGAAGCCACCACCCTCAGCAGCCACCCACCTGCCCTGTGGATTAAACACTGGGCACAGAAGGGTCAGGGTTAAGGGCAGCACGAGTGACTCCGACATCAATTCTTGAGCTAATCTGCCAGGGGAAAGATCAGCCGGCCTCACTTGGGAATTGCTGTTTTTCCCTTTGGAGGCATTCCGAGAGAAAATTGAAGGCTATGGTTCTAATCCAAATGTGCTTGAGGTGCACTTGCAGCTGCTGTTGGCTTGGACTGGGGCTCAGATCAGCTGTACCCACCCCTGCACCCACCGTCACTGGGCTCAGCTCCTGCACAGTGCCTGCAGGGGACAGAGCCTGGGAGCTCGCCACCCCTAGGGGAAGCTCTTCAGTTCTCCCTTCTTCTATTTCTCCAAGAAGGGCTGTCTTTACAACTTTTATTATAATGTGCTGCTTTATGCACAACAGTGAAGCTTTACTGCAACATATGCCCATTTTATACATTCATGCCGAAAGCATATTTTAAAAATCCACAGTCAGAGGCTCATAATGCAATATTAAACCCATCCCATATTTCCTCCATGCTTTCATAAAAAAGCACTCAGTCCCTTGGAAAATGTTATTAAGAACTTTGACTCAGGGATGCAGGATGTTTCTGGTGTATGGGTGGCAGTGGAGTAGACGCAAGAGGACCCACCGTGGGCCCAGGCAGGTGGCGAGCAGCCCCTCCGCCGAGGGAGGAGCTGCAGCATTGAGATACGACCAGTGTGCAGGGGGACATTTGTTCACTGGGGGTGTGGGGGCAGCCAGAAGGCAAGGCTGAGGGAGAGCTGTGTACTCCTTTTTGGGAAATGAGCTGTCACGTCCAAAATTACATGCGGTTATTTATAATCAACAGGAGATTTCCAGCCAGACTGCAAGAAATTGAAACAATACCTTGAGCAATTCCAGCCTTTTTGGATTAGCATCTGGTCTCAGGAAATCCCCGTAAACCAGGTGACTCTGACTATTACAGATTGTGGATTCGGTGTCCTGGGTCTAAGCCCAGCAGATTTGTTTCGAGATTGAACCTGGCCCCGGGCGTTATTCCTGCGACTAAGCGACCTCACAGTGAGGAGCTCAGTGCCTTATCCCCACACCAGGCCTCACCCACCAGCACTCTGGCTGTTAAAGCCACCTTTGCTTTTTACGTTTTCTTTTCATTAGTACAGTCTTCTTACATGAAATTATTTAAAACATAGTAATTACCGCATAGCATTTGGCTCATTCACACTGGCAGACAGTGATAGGCGTCCTGGGCAGGGTCACTGCCTTCACAAGCCCTGCTGGTGGGGGCAGCTGCCAAGGGAAGGTGTGTGCTGGGTAGCAGCCACTGCTGGGGTCATGGAATGGGGAGATATTAGGGCTGGGGGTACGGAGGGAGAGTGATGGTGAGAGACGCCCCACGTAATCCTGAGCTGTCTTCTACCACCAAGGGTGTTCCAAGGACACAGACAGGCAAGGAGGTGCCCAGGGTGCCTGGGATCCACATTCCACTGGCCCCATGCCCCTGAGCCCTGCCCTTGAGGTCCTACAGAGGCCTCCAGGACAGCTGCCCTTAATCACACTGGCCACTGGTGTCCCCTTGACCTCCCCTCTCCTCCCTGAAAGTCAGGATGGGGCTGAAAGCCTGGTGGCATCTTTGAGAAGTGAGGCTGGGAAGTGACCCTCAGGACTGCTGGGCAATTCTCTGCACTACCTCTTCCCCACACAAAGCCAGCTCCCTCCAGGGTTGAGTGGCAGTGACACGGATGCCAAAGTCCACACCCCTTGCTACAAGGGATGGCAGGGGCTCCCTGCAGACTCTTCTGCCCCCTTCGTGCTCCTCCAGGGTAAGGAAAGAAACGTTAGAATAGGGTAAATGAAAGAAAGAAGAAAAGAAGATGAGCATGAAGCCCTACCCCCTCCCCAGTCTGCAGTGTCCCTTGGCCCTGCCAAGCCGGTCTGTGCGCATCCAGCCTCTCCCAGGCCTCCCGTGACCTTGTGCTCCACGGATGCAGCCCCTTTGCCACCCTCACTTCCCAGGTTCCTCAAAGGACACCCTGAGCACCTCCCTGCTAGGCCTCTGCACATTCCACTCCACCCACACGCAGCCTCCTCACCTCTGAGGTCCCTGTGACTGCCTGGACCCCAGCAGCACCCCTGACATGCATGACCAGGAGACACTGTGACTCAGTCCCCACTGGGTGGGCAAAGGGGCCCTAGGACGTGGCAGCTGAGCTATGTTTGCCATCCCCAGGCAAACACCGGGCCTCTGTGTCCTCACTGCAGCCTTGCTGGGGGAGGATCCTTGAGGGTCCCCCAGCTGGAAGTTGCAATGACACATTCCTCAGCTGCAGTGGGGCTGGAGCCAGAGTGGCCTTTTCCTGTGGCTTTGATCCTCACACCATGCAGCCAGGTGTGGCAAGGGGAGGAAGAGATGGCAAGAGGCCATTCTTCAAGGACCTGGCCTTGGGCCTCCTGCCACCTCCTCAGCAGATGACTGGGGGCAGCCCAGCCTCAGCAGGCTGCAGTACATCCACTCTCAGGACAGGCACTGGCTACTGCTTGGAGGCCACAACCCGATTCCAATCTACCACCGATCCTACTTCAAATTTAAAGACGTTTGTGGACTTGATGTGACCACGATGACTTAACTTTTACCTCTTCTGCTAACTCTCAGCCTTGTGGGAGGAAAGAGGCAGCCATGTCCTACGCCCTGAAACTGGCCCAGGAGGTGCTGGATTGCCCAAGTGACCTGGTGTGGCCCGAAAGGGCTTCTAAGGACAAAGCCTCTTCAGACTAGGACCTGAGGACACAGAGACAGCCAAGGACAATTTCCTGTGATAAAACCCCATCACTGGTGTAAATCAGCCAGATAGGCACAGGATCCCTTAGGCTGCTGAGAACCTTAACTCCTGCCATGACCAAGCTTCCCTTCTGGCTGCTAATTAATAGGTACACAGCACCTCAAAGAAACTTCTCTTCCTTGGCCTAAGGGAATGTGTTTTCATTATGCTGGACATTCATAATTTTAAAACAATTGACCTGAAGTCCTCTGCCACATGTGTGTAGTGTAGGGTTTGACCTGTTGTCTCATCACCTCACCACACACCACCAAGTTCCCTGAAGTATGAAACCCAACGACACAAGCACACTGTTCAAACTCTGTGTGACAGTGGGTTAAAGCACCACAGAAACTGTGCGGAGGATCTGTAAAAAATCTATCTTTGCAATTCTTCTGACATATGCACTCTTCATAAAAAAAAGACAAAAAAAACTGGAGAAACAGCGGAGCCTACAGGAAAGAAGCCCCTGGCCACAGCCTCAGCTCTTCCTGTCTGTGGGAAGCATCACAGCACCTGGGGGGTGGGGCTCCTATCTTCACTCAGACCTGCACAGACTCGGACACCCACACCACCACTGGGCTCACAGGACGCAGCCGCACCAGAGTGGGGACTCACCTGCCCTGTCCCATGGGGAGGCCTGGTTCTGCCAGACACACAGTCTACACAGGGAGCCAAGTCTGCTGCTGCTCTGAGGGTCCCTCCATCCATAAAGCTGGAGTCTTGGCCTTGGAGGGGTTACCCCAAAGCCTAAGGCAGAACCAGGGTGCTTCTGGATGCACTCACCACTGTGTGCACAGGGGTCAGCTCACCAGTCCCAAGACCACCACAGGCTGCCCAGAAACCAGGAAGAGAAAATGAGATGCCGCTGAAAACTCAGTGAAACAGTGACTTCAAAGCAGAATGTTTTACATACTCACAGAGGGAAGGCACAAGGGAAAATGAGAGAGACATGCACACGTGTGTGTCTGTACACAAAAACATGCCACCATAGAAGGTAACATGTAATCCCTACAATACGGTATAGATCATACACAGCAGTACCTTGGTTCACAAACTTCAGTCTTTCCATGATTCTGGTGAAAAGCTGAGTTGGATGCGAACTGAATCAATTTCCATGGGTAGGTTCAGTGTTGACTTATGGGGAAATCTGATTTGGTTCTCATCCAATTCAGTTTGCAACCAAAAATGTGAAAACAATTACGTTCGTGAACCGAGGTGCCACTCTGTGATACTAATGTATTAGTACATCATCTATTATCTACTTTATAGGTGTAGTTTTCTGTGAATATTAAACTTCATAAATTTTATGTTTTCATATATTGACATATACACATACTACGTAGCTTTATGCACACACACATATATGTGCATGTGTGTAAACATATACACACTAAGAGTCAAGGGATGTGGAATTTTAACTTTACACAAACTATTTCACATCCCAAATTAATTTCTCAGGCCTAGCATAATCTTGGCATCCAAGCCAAATGTTGCCTCTATAAGAAAGGATAATTTCAGGCTAATTTCTCTCATTTAGAGTGGTGACAAGTTTACATATAAAATATTTAGCTAAGTGAGTGCAACAGTATGTTGGAAAAAGCATGTCACTACCAGACTGGCTTTACCCCAAGAATGCAAGGTTGGTTTTAAATTTCAAAGGAATCCACAAAATTCATTATCCAAAGAAATGGATTAAGACAGCTTTTAGGTATTTCTGTAGCTGCAGAAAAATCCGTAGAAAATTCAACATTCATTCATGTCAAAACTCCTGGCCAACTAAAATGAAATGGGCACTTTCTCTGCCCAGCAAAAAGTGCAGATAGATTGCCAGCCACAAACAGGCCACATGGAAGTGACAGGTCCCACACGTCTCCTGCACACTGTGGGGACACAGATAGAACCACTGGGCTGTGCAGTCCAATAGAAACAAGAAAGAATGATGTGGGACCCAGGAAGAACATAGTAGCATTCATACCTGAGAATGTGGCTTTCCACTTGCCGACTTGACATTAGCAACAATAATCACGACAAATATACCCCCATGGATGAACTAGGACATGAGCACATATGTCATATGCCACTTCCTCTAGACTGTTAAAGTGCAACTAAATAAATGGCCAGATAGACATGCTACCTACTGGGAAGGCTCACTCTCATAAAGATATGAATTGTCTGAAAGAATAGTTAGAGATTCTGTGAGATTTAAATAATACCCCTGACAGGTAACAGGGGGGATCTAAAATGTAACTAAAGTTGAGCCCTTCCCACACCCCATGTATAAGAACCATCTACATCCATTCCGGATGGGCCAGACCATCACAGTACCAGAAGCGAGCTTGGAGGCTATGATTGGAAGTATAAGAACTCTCCAAGGACTGACGAAGTGGATAGTATTAAACTGCTATTATTTGGGGCTTATTAAAATGATACATTCTAAAAATACAAGCCAGCTTCATCCAGCAGAGAAATGAGGACCAGTCAGCCATGCAAGGAGCCTACCAGGGCCAGCACACAGGCCTTCATCCAGTGGACTGGTGAGGACCAGTCAGCCAAGCTGGCACCTCTGCAACATAACCCCACCCCCTGTGCTCTCCGGCCTCCTGATTGTGCCAGTTCCTGGATCCACACTGCAGAGGCACGAGTGGTCGTGAAGGTCATTTTACTGAGCTCCAGAAGATAGAACAGAAGTGAACAACTGCAATAAAGGCACATCAGACCCCCACAGTTGCTAAGTTGGAGGGATCACCACCCTCCATCAGAACTTGGACTATCTTCAAAGAAAGGGCAGAAGGAACCTGTAGTAGAACCTTGAAGAGTTCAACCCTGCAGGAAGTCAGGGAGCTCAGTTTGGGCCTTGCAGCCCAAATTCAGCCTGAATCTCAGGGTTCTGCCATCGGCTCACTGAGACTAAATGACTTAGTTCAGCACATTGCTTCTCACATTTTCTATTATGACAGCAGAGATATGCACTGAGACAGGACCTTCAGATTCTTTATCTTCTTTCTTTTCCTCATCCCATTTGGCAAATTCTTTCTTTTTTCTGCCTTCTTTTTCCCACTCAGTCTCTTGCTCCCCCACATTATTCGTCTCCCTTTCTGTTCCTGTTCCTGCCCTGATTTGGGTTTCTTCTTTTTTGTTTTTCTTTTCTCTCTTTTTTCTTGTCTTCTCTCTTTTTCCTTCACTTGAGGGGCCTTAGTTTCAAAGGAAAGTGAGTCCTTATTACAGTTAAGTTGTTCTATTCTTGTCTTTGTTCTTGCACTCTGACTTTCCCTCTTGTCTTCAACAGTTTCCTAGAGTTTGTGTGATCATCCTGTGTCCTCTGGCTTCACTTGAAAGGTTCTCCAGTTATTCCACCTATCTATTCCTCTCTTCTTAACTCCATATAAGTCCCCATCCTAAAGGGTAAAGTTGCAATATTGAAGAGTTTATTCACTATAAACATATTTTGGACTGCTCCTTGATTTTGATTTAATTCACATGGTTTAAAGGCGATAGCTTAATAACTACCACAAATGGTCAATTTTTAAGCTGTACTTGATGCTACTGTGTTACTGACTGTTATCAATTGGGCTAAAGAGTTGTGATTGATTTAATGAGCTGTCCTTTCTGATATTATGAAAATTAAAGTATCTCTGAGTCACTAGAGACTCAAAAGCTAAAGAACAGCTATATCAGGAAGATCAAAGTACTAACCCAGGAATTAAACCAAGGGCAGCCCAACCACAAAAATGAAAATGAGAAAACACTTAAGGTCTCAAGTTCAATTCCTGATAACCAAAAAAAAAACCTTGCAAAATCATAACTTAGGTGGAGTAGGTTCCCCGAATGATATCAAAATAATAATGGAGGACAATACAAACAGAACTTTAGCCTACAAGGACACAACGCTCGGATGGAAGACAGAAAACTTACCATTTTGCTCAATCCTAGGACAGAGATGGAAACCACAGCTGTCATTGTGATTTATTAAGAAAATAATTCCTCTCAGGACTTTAGGGATGGGGCCAAAGCTCTGCTTTATGAAAAGTAATTTTCATAACTTTCATAACCACTTCCATTTTAAAGAGGAACAATAGAAAAACAAAATGAGCACTAAATCTAGGAAATTAGAAAGAGACCAACCAAAGATCAACAGAAAGCAGAAAGGACTTAATTAACTCAAAAGCAGAAAGTAATGGCTGGGGAATGGTATACAGTAGAATAATTAAGTCCAGGAACCTTTTCTCTAAAAAGACCAATCAAACAGAGGTGCTGCAGTCAATTCTAATTAAGAACAAGTCGGCAAGGAGAGGTGAGGTATGGTGTGTCCTCGGGCACAGGGAGCTCTCTGTGCATTTACACTCTGATCCCCAGACTGTGGCCCCAGCACGGGCCATTAGGAGGGAGGTGCCAATTGCCAAGATCATCAAAGAAAGCAACAGCACCCAGCAATCAGGCAGTGTTATGCCCAAGTCGCGAAGTCCCCAAAGACCACCAAGGAGTCAGGTCCAATGCAATTACAAGGGGAGTTTATTATAAGCTCAAGCCTGGACCCTTGGGTGTCACCGTCACAGTGGCATCAGACTGAGAGCCCAGATCCATCTTTGAAGCAGGATTCTATAGGGTTAGGGAGACTCTTTCCTTTTTATAGGTCCTATTTTTAGCTCTCTCTTCCTATTGGATATTTGAGGGGTACTGGGAGGGCACTTACTGGAAATTACCGATACCTACATTCACAGAATCAATTCCTTTTTTTAAAGAACATCTGATTAAACTAATTAACCAAGACTACATGTGTAAGCAATGATATCAGCAGGTGGCTACCTATGTCAGCTATGACTAATACCTATGTTGGCTAAATCAAATTATCTTAAGCAGGGAGAATTCATCTTTAGATCATAAAAAAGAGGAATAGAAACACAGGGAGACTGTCACACAGAATGGAATTATACAGAATGGAATTTTTTCAGCTCTGTTCTGGGCAAGGGGCACAGAGGGCTCCCATCTTGACCTGAAAACTTGGTCCTTACAGCAGTAACCTTTGAGCTTGTTCTTAAGGAGGAATGCGTGGCTAAGGGCTGTCTGCCAAGGTGAGTGTGGGCTGCACACCTCTGTCTAACTTCATGTCCCACTCAGAGCACCACAGGTATGGTGATGGACAGGGAAGACACTTTTGGTCTCGTGGTTTGGAGGCTGAGAATCCAGAGTTGGATGGCACAGTGGGCCAGGTCCCTCTTGCTGGGGCCTCTGGAGAGTCCCCAATGGGCACAGGGCTTTGTCCACTTGGGCCTCTCCTGCACAGCCCTCCACACAAGGCCTTGTGCCCTGTGGCCACATTAAACCTGAGTCTCCTTCCGAAGTCCCACCTCCCGGCACCACGGTGGGGTTAGGCCCCCACCCCCTGAGGTCCTCACCACAGGCTTGGACTTCACCCTGAGTTCTGTAAGACGGAGCGGACTTTGGAACCACAGCATCGCTCACTCACCAAGTTGAGGGGACAGATGCTGAGAACCCCCAGCGTTCCTCCAGCACCAGAGGCCTGACGCTCTGAGAAGGCCTAGGGATGGAGCCGGCTCTGCAGGGCAGAGGCTGGGCAGCAGTGGGATGTCTGGACCCTTCCTCAGGGGCAGTAGATCTGCCAATGCCTAGATCCCTGAGATCCCAGGCCCCTGCAGACGCTGCAGACAGAGACCCACACACCAGATCGGGCACAGTCTCTGACCTCTGACCCCAGCCTTGTGGGTCCTTTCAATGCTGCCCCTCAGAAGAGGCCTCTGTGGTTTTCTTTTGTTTTTTTGAGACAGGGTCTCACTATGTAGTTGAGACTGACCTGGAACTCACTCTGTAGCTCAGGCTGATCTCAAACTCACAGTGATCCTCCTGCCTCAGCCTCCTGAGTGCTGGGATTACAGGTGTGCCCCACCATGCCTGGTTCTCTGTGGTTTTCTTAGGATTTTTAATTTTTTAATGGGATAGATCATATTGGTCATTTACATGATTTTATTTAAATTGTCTATGTCTTTTGCCCACTCTCTGTTAGCTGCACACACGCAATATAAATTTTGTTTATGTGAAAGATATGTATGTATATTAGAATCTGCACAGCAAGAAATCTAAGGAAGCTCTGCAAATCCAGCAGCTGGAGTCAGTAATAGCGGCCCACCCAGCCATGGCGCCCAGTCAGGCGGAACCCCCCCACCAGCCCGGGCCTGGACGAAAGAGCTCGGAGGGGAGGAGTGAGGGCGGGATCTAGAAGGCGGCCGGTGACCCTGTTCAAGAGGTGGCCCTACGTCAGGCACCATCTCCTCTCTTCGTTCCTTTCCAGGGATCCAGGAAGAAGGGGCCAACCCTCTGCCCCAGGCAACCTAAGCTCCCTGCACCTGCGAGGCTCCGCTGTCACAAATGCAGGAAGAAAGACACAGAACAAGAACTGCCTGGTGCCCGTGAGAAAGAGAGAAAACGATGCCCGCAAACCCTGGAGAGCAGCAGGTGGGGCTGTGCGGCACGAGATGGGAGATGGAAACGTGAAGCACTCTGGTCCACACCTGGGTCACAGCCCGCCCAGAGGACTTGGGCTCACAGCACTGGCCTAGACTGTCGCAGAGACCCCCAGGTGCAGCTGCTGCGAGCACTAAAAGTTCAGTGCAGAAATTATGCTCGTCATATGGTTATTTTCGTGTGAGTAGAAAAGAGCAAAGAAAAACTCTGTTGAGTTCCTCAAATAAAACCACGAACCCAGAGATGTCATGAGCAATATGAGAAATCAGGTCTACTGAATTAAAAATTGTTGTCTTAAAATTTGTAAAGTAAACTAAGATAACAAAGAAAGAAAGAAAGAAAGAAAGAAAGAAAGAAAGAAAGAAAGAGAAAGAAAGAAAGAAAGAAAGAAAGAAAGAAAGAAAGAAAGAAAGAAAGAAAGAAAGGAAAAATAAAGGAAGGAAAGGAGGGAAAGCTCACAATTCAGAAAGGAACACAAGTATGCTGGAAGAGTTGTCTTCTCAGAGGGACAGAATAAAACTTGACAAAAGAGAAGATTAACAGCAGTAAACGAGAGCACAGTCTTCAAAGTAATCACTAGTAAAATAAGCTTACCAAGCACGAAAACTCAATTTAATTAATGGAAAATAAGAAAGTGGCAAAACTAAAACAAATAAATGGGTAAATGAGAAATAAGCATGATAAACAGCAAGTATCACAAGTAAAATAGCCAAGGTCCTAAAATAAAGCTGAAGGGTAAAAACTTGTTTCCCAGGGGGAATGAACTCTAGGAAGACCCTCGGCACCTGGCCGGCAAGACCCAGGCCTGAGACAGCACCGGGGAGTCACAGCACTGGTGGCTGCGAAGATGCACATTGGGACCCCGAGCCCAGGCAGGGCAGCCAGCAGCCAGGACGCTCCGCAGAGAAGACTTTCCTAGGGGAGGAGGAGCTCCAAGGACGCACACCCACCCATTCATCAGCCTGCTGTGCTCTTGAACAGCTGGAGAGAGGAAAACCAGCAAGCTGCAGGCAAGGACAGCTACCCCAAAGGGGAGTTTGCTTGTTTTAATGGTTCTAAGAATCACTTAAATCAAGCGGAGAGATGGAACAGGGGTTGGGGAGATTTAACAATTAGTACACATGGACTACGTGTAAGCATAGATAATGAAAGTCTCAGTAACTCCCAAGTTTCAATATTAAACTACAATATTATAAAATCCCAACTATAATAGGAACAGTTTTGAAGTTAATTACAAAAATTATTCAAATTACAATATGTTTATAAGTGGAGAAATGTTTTATTGCATAAACTTTGGATTATACAGAAGAACCAATTAAAATATTTAGAAGTGAGTAAAACATTACATGGAAAAATCTGCAGACAGAGATAAAGCACTCAGGTGGATAATTGGCACAGCTTTAAATATATTATTAAGCAAGATTCAAATGAGATCTAATTTTTTAACTCAAAAAGGCAGAAAAACACAGAAGGAACAACCCAAATATACAAGAAATATGGAACAGAAGGGGAAGAGGCAAAGATGCTGAGACCCTGCCCATGACTTGCCCAGCCGTCTGTGGGGGTTCCGTGTAAAGCCCAGTCAGATGGCAGGAAGGAGCCTCTGATCGACACACATCAGAGAGACTATCATTAATAGTAATGCACTCTGTGCTGGGAAATCACCAACTGAGCCGATTTTCTCACCACCAAAAACCAAAATGCAACATCCAGAAAGGTGGCACACACCTGTAATCCCAGCACTCGGGAGGCTGAGGCAGGAGGATCGCTGTGAGTTCGAGACCAGCCTGGCCTACATAGTGAGTTCCAGGGCAGTCTCAACTACATAGTGAGACCCTGTCTAAAAAAAAAAAAAAAAGAAAAGAAACCCAAAATGCCAAGCAAGAGAGCTGATGGAGTTTAGAGGGGGTGAGTTAATCATGCCACAGTGGGCACAGATCAAACCGTCACACTGTGCCCATCGCACGGGCTTGTATACATTTATTACTGTCAATTACAAACAGTGTTTAATCTAGAAAGTCAATGGGATAGAGGAAATTGGACAAGAAAGACACACCGCGTCTGACTCTTTGGTTTCTCTTTGCACCTGCTTACACTGCACAGAGTTTGCATTCCTCGTGTGGAGTCGATGCCCTTCCCTTCCTCTCCCTCCACCCTCTCTCCTTCCATCTCTTGGTCCCCTTCTCATTCGAGCGAGATCTAGCTCCCTACTTCCTGTTACCTCTTGTCTATTTTGCTCTTTATGTATATTTTGGGTTTCCTCATAAGAGAAACCACGCGACACTTAAGGTTTGGTGTCTGACTTACTTCACGTAACATTATGGCCTCCAGGTGCACCCATTTCCCTACAGATGGCTCGTTTATCCTTCTTTATGGCATAGTAGTACTCCACTGTGTGTAAATGTCACGCTTTCTTTATCTGCTTGTCTGCTATTGGACATATGGCCTGCTTCCAAGATTTAGCTATTATCAGTTGTGCTGCTACAACACAGGTGTGCGTGGATCACTGGGGTTGCTATCGTTAACACTTTGGGGAAGATACCTAGAAAAGGAATAGCTAGGTTGATAGAATTTAGAGAGATTATTAGAATAAGATTTCCACATTCCTAATTCTGAAATTATGAAGAAAATAAAAACAGGGAGAGGGAAATACAGATAAAGTAGAACTTGAAGACCTGGAAAAAAATGAATAAAAAAGACAAAATGCAAAAACTAGCTGAAAAGGAATAGGAAACTTCAGTGACCTTGTACTTACTAAAGAAATTAAGATAACAATTCAGGATTTCCCTGTCCAAAAGTCCTGGAAAAGACTATCATAAAACAGAAGCCTAGTTTTTCACACCAAAGAAACTATTTACACATGTGTGACTTATTTATTTCACTTAAGAGTATATCCTCAATATGCACCCATTTTCCTATGAATGACTCTAATTTCTCATTCTTTATGGCTGAATAGTATTCCATTTCATAGAAAAACTACAATTGTATATAAGATCCTAATGGTATAATTGACAATATGAAATAGGAACCAAAGGGCTAAAGGTGTAGGGGAAGTGGGAAGGGTAGGGGAAAGGAAATAAGGGAAAAGAAAAAGTATGAGAAAATGAAAAATGGAAATAAAATATTTGTAAATAGGGAAGGGAGGAGGGGGTGAAGGGAGGGCAGGGGTATGGGGAAAAAATGAGAACCAAGATCTATCAGGTACAAGATCCCAATAATGAATGTAACTTTACTGTATGCCTAAAATGTACCAATAAACTCAGTGAGGGGGAAAAAAAACAGAAGCCTAGCAAACTTTCAAGGACAGCTACCTCTGCACCAGCTGTGCCAGGGAGCGCTGAAGGTTTCTCACCAAGGGAAAGAAAAGAGAGGCTTTAAAACCCACACACATCCAGATCCTGGTTCCCCATTTTCATTCTTATTGTTATGATCCTCAGTAGCTCCTGTTGGTGACAAGTAATGTTTGCATGCCCTGAGGTTGTTAGGTTCCTGTAAGTACATGTGGGGATTTAGAGGCGGCGGGAGGGGATTTAAAAAAAAAATGAGCTGTGTCGTTTACAGGTGTCCACCTCCCAAGATGAATGTAAACTTCATGTATTGCAAACATGATCTAAAAACAATTTATGAAAGAAAGAAAACACACTCGACTCCAAAAGTACAAGGTACTTGCGTCCACTTCCAGTTGCTGCTGTAATAAATGCCACAGACTTCGGGGCTGCGGGCAACACAGATCTGTGGATCTGCAGTTCTTCGGGCCTGTGGTTCAAGCTGGTCTCATGAGGCATGAATTCAGGTGCGGCGGGGCTGCGTCCTCAGGGCCTCCTCCAGTTCCAGCCCCCCGAGGCCTGTGTCCCTTGCTACCATCAGGGCCCCGGAGGCGGAGCAGTCTCCTGGAGAACCCGACGCACAAGGGGCTGTTGCTCCACTGTGGTCCCACCTGCGACCTCCAGGGAAGCCACAGACTCACGAGAGTGGGGAATTGTGACCCAGACACCTTTAGGACAGTGTCACCTGCCAGCTGCTCTATAGATGCCGCTGGTCCTCTGTCCCATGAGCCCAGCGCTATAGATTCAACCAAGAGCAGATCAAAAATATTTGAAAAAGAAGGCATCTCTACTGAACACCTCAGGCTTCTGTCATCAAGCCCTGCACCATACGCTACGTGTGACAACCATCTACAGAGAGTGTGCTCTGAAACACACCGGAAGTACAAACACTGGCCCCACTTATACAATAGACTTGGATCGAGGACTCTAGAAGCCAGTCCGAGGCTCTGGGGAGTAACAGTACTGACCGTGACACGGACGATCCCTATGTACACTCCCGTAGCCACACCCATCAATATTTTTAAGTAACCTGCCCCCACATATCGGAGGTTTGTGGTTATATTTTTTTTCCTGACCCTCTTTCCTGCAGCCTGGGATATGCGCAAGCAACTGCAGTGTTTCCCTCAATCCGTGATGGATTCGGAACAGTCTCCGTGGAACTTCGTAATAAGAAGCAACACGCTACACGCCAGGGATCAGCTATGAGTCTAACACAGAACACTCTGGACACAGTGAGGACCTCGCAACCTAAGGATTGGCCCCATCTCCTACACACAGGTGACCCCACGTCAGCACTCGGGGCAGACAGCACACGAGCGCCTGCTCCCCAGGACTGCATTGCTCTGCTCTGTGTTCTGGCTCCACAAATGAAACCGCAGGTAGGAGCTCCCCCTTAGGAGCAGTCCTGTTTAATTAATCTTTAATTATTGGGCAAAACATGGGAAAGAGGACCTCCACCAGGAAATCACTTGCAGCGCTTATCAATTTGCTAACTCTGTGACCCAGTTGATGGATAAATCAAGTGCCTGCTCTCCTGCAAAGCATGGAGCAAATAATTAAACTGTCCATAGGCTGTGGGGCCTCTTGGAGTTTAATTGTATGTGAATCAGCAGCACAGCATGTGTGCTCGGAGCCCAAGGAGGTTCTGGCTGCAGCTGACCACCTCCCAGCTGGGGGGCACCACCCAGGGCTGGCTTGGTTTTCTGGGTGTGGACTGAAGTACACATCGGAAGAGGGTGGGTGACCTTGCAGAAGCTGCTAGTTTCCAGGTGAACCTTGTCCACCCTCTTACTGGGAGAGGGGTGTCTTAGCACCCTAAAAAAGTGATGCTTGTGAGTACTCACTAGACTCTGCCTCCCTTCCTCCCTGTGTTAGTCACTTTTCTCTCATGACGGAGACAAAATACCAGACACCCACAGTTAAAGGGGAAAGGTTTATTTGGCTTTCAGTGCATAGAGGCTTCGGCCCATAATCAGCTGGCTCCGAGAAGGCAGGGACGACAAACAGGCAGAGCAGAAACAACATGGCAGGTGCAAGGCAGCAAAGGTAACAAGAGACTTCACAGTGTCTCCCTGCCCCTTTGATCTTATTCAGATCACCTAGGATGGGCAGCACGCACACCCTTAATCCTAGTGCCCTTGAGCCTAGCACTGTATCAAGAATCAGTTCCAGCTTCACACACTCTATATCCAGCCAATGACCACATGAGGCTTTGGGGGACGTGCAGACCCAAACCATTACACCCCCTCTCCTAGTTCTGCCAACTCAGCCTCCGCCCCAGGTCCTCGGATCACTCAAACAAGCCCTGAAAGCCCAAAGCCAGCTCAGCTGATGAAGTCAAGCAGAAATTCTCAGTCCTCCATATCCTCTTCCCTCCAGACTTGGGCCCTCCTGGCTCCATCCTCACTGGCCTTCCAGGACTGGTCACTCTCAGTTCTCCCTAGAGGAGCCCAAGGACCATGCCTGGCCCAGCCTCCTGGCCCTCTCCTCATGAGGGTCAGCCTGCAAATCCTGTTCCATGTGTCTCATCCAGGTGGAGCTCACCCTTGGTTCTCAGAAAATGCCCAAGCTTTAGAGGAGTCTGAAGAACTGTGCCCTGCCTGCGGTCTTCCTCCTTCCTACGTTCATTCATTTGTCCATCACACTTTTACTTGAAACAACTTTGTACAAAGCTGCAGACAAATTCAGGGCCAAAGCCCAGCCCCCAAGGGACAGAGCCTACCCTGTTCTGCCAACCAGAGTCCACAGACGCTTGGATGAGCACTGAGGAGTGGATGGATGGATGGGTGGATGGGTGGGTGGATGGGTGGATGGATGGGTGGGTGGATGGGTGGATGGGTGGATGGATGGTTGGATGGGTGGATGGATGGGTGGATGGATGGGTGGATGGGTGTGTGGATGGGTGGATGGACGGGTGGATGGGTGGATGGACGGGTGGATGGGTGGATGGATGGATGGGTGGATGGATGGATGGATGGATGGGTGGATGGATGGATGGATGGATGGGTGGATGGATGGATGGATGGATGGGTGGATGGATGGATGGATGGATGGGTGGATGGATGGATGGATGGATGGGTGGATGGATGGATGGATGGATGGGTGGATGGATGGATGGATGGATGGGTGGATGGATGGATGGATGGATGGGTGGATGGATGGATGGATGGATGGGTGGATGGATGGATGGATGGATGGGTGGATGGATGGATGGATGGATGGGTGGATGGATGGATGGATGGATGGGTGGATGGATGGATGGATGGATGGGTGGATGGATGGATGGATGGATGGGTGGATGGATGGATGGATGGATGGGTGGATGGATGGATGGATGGATGGGTGGATGGATGGATGGATGGATGGGTGGATGGATGGATGGATGGATGGGTGGATGGATGGATGGATGGATGGGTGGATGGATGGATGGATGGATGGGTGGATGGATGGATGGATGGATGGGTGGATGGATGGATGGATGGATGGGTGGATGGATGGATGGATGGATGGGTGGATGGATGGATGGATGGATGGGTGGATGGATGGATGGATGGATGGGTGGATGGATGGATGGATGGATGGGTGGATGGATGGATGGATGGATGGGTGGATGGATGGATGGATGGATGGGTGGATGGATGGATGGATGGATGGGTGGATGGATGGATGGATGGATGGGTGGATGGATGGATGGATGGATGGGTGGATGGATGGATGGATGGATGGGTGGATGGATGGATGGATGGATGGGTGGATGGATGGATGGATGGATGGGTGGATGGATGGATGGATGGATGGGTGGATGGATGGATGGATGGATGGGTGGATGGATGGATGGGTGGATGGGTGGGTGGATGGGTGGGTGGGTAGATGGGTGGATGGATGGATGGGTGGATGGATGGGTGGATGGGTGGATGGATGGGTGGGTGGATGGGTAGGTGGATACATGGATGGATGGGGGACAAGGTGGATTGATAGGAGGTAGATGGGTAGAAGGGTCACAGGTGGATGGATGGATGGATCAATGAAGAGGGAGAGTGCAGAAGGAGTCAAGCGCAGGTGCCCCAGGAGCCCTGTGGAGGGTCTGAGTGGGCTTTCCAAGCACAGAGGAATGTCTCTGAGGGGTTCCGTAGAAAGTCTGACACAAGCAGGGCTGTTGGAAAGAGGAAGGTGGCAATGCAGGTGGAGTTTCTTGGAGTGGGCAGGGCCTCTGCTGCTGCTGGATATGGGGTTCATACACAGGGCCAAGGATTCCCACCTCCAAAGTGGCAGGGCCATGCTGCCCTCTTGACTTCTTCCTGACTGTCTCCTCTTTCTCTTCTGTGAAGAATCAAGGACACCCACACCAAGATGATGCTGTGAATCTTTGCAGTGAGTCCACAGCCTCTGGGACTATGGAGGGAGCCGATGTGAGTACAAAATGCAGGGAACACCGTTCCAGGAGGGACCCCTGCAGGCAGGTGTCACTGGGGTGTCCAGGTCCCTGTCAGTGCTCTAAGATTTTCCACAGGCTGGCAATGTCCAGGGCTTCAGCTCTGGGTAGCTCTGGTTTCTTCTGGTGGAGGGGAGGTGTATCCACACAGAAGTGTAAGCTGAGGCCATACAGGGAGGACATGGAACTCACAGACAGGGCCATGTGGCCCAGGACCTAGAGTGCAGGGACCACAGAAAGAGGAGGCCATGCTCTTCAGGGAAGAATGCCACGGAATTGAGTGTCTCTGTGATCTGGGACCAGGTGTGAGTCAAACTTGTGGAGAGAAAGAGAAGCTATGGAAGAGGACCTGTGGGAGTGTGGGTGGATGTTTCTGGAAAGTGACCACAAGCGGGAGCAAAGGTGAGATTCCAAGTCCAGGAGGGAGCCCATCCCATGTCACAGGGAGGGCAGGCAGTGTGCATAATGCCTTACGGGTCTCCACTTGGCAAAGGCCATTCATACTGGGCTGTGTGGCCGGAAGGAGCACACACTTTCCACCTCTCACCTGCAAAGGTACTGGAGTCCACCTCTCCTCTCCACTGCCCAAGGGTCTGACGGAGTCGCCAAGTGATGTATCCGACTTTACATTCACAGTCAGGAAGCTCCGAGCTTTGATCCACAGGGCAGATACTTCAGGCTGCTGTGTCTGCAGAAGCACGGTGGCCTTGGCGGGCTGGGTAGCCATACGCCGTGCTGAGGGCAGCCATCTGCCAGCCCCAGATCTCATTGCAGCACATAATTGGCTGGACGTGGACCTGCAGCCACCAGGGGAGAGACGGAGCCCAGCCACCTGCTCACAGCGGGGAGGGTGGGTTTCCAGGCGTCGGGGATGATTGAGTGTGACAGGTGCCACACCTAGACAGACAGAGTTCTGGATGAGGCAGGGGGAGCCTCCTCGTCTCATCCTCTCCCTCATCGTCAGTCTATTTCTATCACAAGAAAAGTCCTCCACTCACCAATTCCAAAGGACCCACAGTGACACACTCTCTGCACCTGGAATTCTGCACACTTATTTACAAGTGTGACTGAACTATACCTTCCTTTTGTTTTTTAAAAATGTATTCAGTAAAAGACACATCGCCACGAGTCCCCCTCCAAATCCTCTCCCTCACTTCGAACACACTCATCCCATCACCCTTGTACTCCAGCAGCTCTGGAGTCCTCTTTCCAAAGTGTCTTTAGTTGCGCTGTCCTGGCTGCCTCAATGTTGTGAGTTGATTCAAAACATTGACCTGTCGTGGTCATTCTGACTTTGGGGAAGAGCCAAAAGTCACACAATGCCAGACATCTGTGTCTTGGGCAGATGAGGACACAGCATCATGTTTTTACAAGGCTGCCTTTCTGGTGGGTGACACTCGGCCGCCGCACTCACTGTTATTTCTGATCATACCTCATAAAGATATGTGGTGCTTCATTCCTTGTCACAACTGAATAATATTCCCTGTTCAGTGAAAACTTGCACACCCTTGCTCATACGAATCAAACTGTGGGACAATGCAAACCAGAAGGTGAAGAGACAGAGAAATTACAAATTAGAGTAAACCCCTGAAGGACACATGTTGAGTCACCCCCTCAGGGCAGCATCTGCAGTTGACCCACCAATCCCCCGCCCCCGAGCATGGCCCTGAGTCACGCCCACTTCCCTGAAGGGCATCTCCATCCACCCACCATCCAGCACCAAGCCTTCAGCACCTCTCCCAATCTCCACGTTCCCAGAACCTGGCTCGAACTCTCCTGTGGAGTCCTCCCCACCTGCAGAGCCCACTTCCAACCTCTGCACACAGCCACAGCTCATGCTGCCTGCCTTCCCCATCTGGTGCAGTCACCTCGTGGTGCCCGGGGCAACCTTCTACACACGCAGTCAAACATGAGCTTCCCGACCCAGGACCCTACTGTCATTCCCCAGTGCCCTCCAACACCCTCAGCTCACAGAAAGACCCCCTGGGTCTCTCCAATATCCAAGAGTGTGAGTGCCAGAGCAGCAGGCCCCTCTCTGCCGACCCCACTGAACCATATCCCCAAACCCCACCTCCATCTTCCTACACCCACTGTTCGGCCACTGCTCTTGGGAGACCCAGTCCCTGCATCCCCCAGCAACCACAACTACAGCTGACACAGGCACCACACACAGGCGCCACACACAGGCGCCACGCACCGGGAGCTCACCTCTCAGCACCTGAGTGGAGCTTGGACAAGGGCCGCCATGGAAGGACAGGGAAGGACAGAGGCAAGGACAGCAGAACCACTGGGCACAGTGAGTGGTCACCACCTGGAGCAGGCCGTGGGGCTTCTCCACCTGCAGGAGACCTTGATGAGACCACGCAGTTGGAATGTCTCCATACAGCCCCTGCTGTCCTGTCTCCCACCGTCGGTGTCGGGACCAGAGTGCTGGGTTCCGGGCCCTCTGGATTTAAACCCACTTCCAGCCTCACCACCGTGTTACTCAGAGCCTACCTGGAGGCCAGCTCCACACCATGCCTGTGAGGCACGCTGCCCACGGGACTGGTTGTCTGGGTTATAATGAGCACAACACATGTCCGCACCAACGATCTCAGAGGGACGCAGCTCAAGAGCCCCTGAGTAACCTGCCAGGAGACCCTGGTGCAGCCTGGCCTCCGGGGGTTACTCACCCCATCACCCAGAGGTCAGCACCTCTGCCCCGGCGGCACTGACCGTGGCTCTTCCTCTCTGCAGGCACTGAATGGTGTGGCCTCTTGACCCAACTCACATTTCCTCGATTGCACTGCAAAGCAGCTTCCCCGCCCTTTGTCCTCCCTGCCCTCTCCTCCAGGGCCAGGCTGCCCAGAACTGCTGTCAGTGGATGGCTGCTGCCCAGAGTCCCCAGCCTTAGGGACAGTCACCACATCTGTATGAAGACCTGCCCACCCAGGGAGAGCCAGGCGAGGGACAGGAGGAGCGCGTGGGCCCATCAGATCCCAAGGCCTCTCCAGAGGGGCAGAAGAGTCAGTGAGAAGCTGCACAGAGACAGGAGGATCACAGTTCTGCTTGGGTTGCAGGGAAAAAGCACCAAGTTCCTGCCGGGGAAATGAAAGACCCTTCAGTTCTAGTACAGGCTGGGCACACACCAGAAACAGGCCTCCAGGAGGCCCCTGATCAGCAGGCATCAAGCTGCTGCCCTGGGGCTTCCCCTGGGTGCTGGTGTCCCTGACAGGATGGGGAAAATCCCAGTGGACTTCCCGAAGGAGATGTAGGGAAGACTGAAGCAGTCTCTGTCCCCCAAGTTCTGGAGATGTGCCGAGCTGGCTCACTTGGGGCATTCGTCACTGGCTTTTTCTCTGTGGCCACTGAGGGGTGATCACTCAGTTTAACTGGAAGCCTGCATGCCTCCAAACTCAAGTTCAACAGCATTTCATTACTGTGCTGCTGGATAGGGCACTTTCTTTGGTGTTGCAAGTTTATTTCCACCTAAATTATTAAGCAGACTGTTTAATAATGCAAGCGCGTGCATTGTAGTTGGGTGAGCAGATGCTGCGCTTCAGAGTACATTGTTTTTGAAAGCAGCAGGAAATGTGGGCCTCTTCCCTCTGATCTGCTGCAAGACATCATCTGTTAAGCAAGATGAGAGAGGTTTTCCTTGGTGAATAAACGAGGCTCTGCTCCCCTTTGTGGACCCAGATGCGAGATCTGCGCTCCGCCCTTCTTCCCAAACACCTGCTTCCTTATTGATTTGCATTTGACACGGTCCCCGGGATAAATGCCACCATGCTGGTGGATTTAAGACAAGAGCACATAAAGGACCGCTTCTCACCTGTGCCCAGGTGTGCGACATACAGATCGGGAGCAGAGTGTCTCAAGTGCTCAGGAAAGGGCTCGTTTCCTGGGCTGATTCTCATTTCACGACACCCTCTGAGCGCTCACTCACCCTTCACACTCCAGCGCCCTGTCTGGCTCCAGCCACTGCCTGGCTGGGTCCGTGACGGTCTGTAGGTCACGGAGGGGCAAGTGGAGATGCCAGCTGCTTTGCATGTGGATCAGAGCTCCACACCAACTCCACATTAATTAAGCACATATTCCACTCCAGAGAGCAGCCACGGTGTGATAAAGCTGCCTTCACAGGAACGCCGGCCCAGACTCTAAGCCCCAACCCTACCCAGCCCCAGCCACCTGCCCCGTATCCCTCTCTGCCACCAGAAGGCTGGGGACCATGCAGCAGACTGTTCACAAACTCTGGGGAGGGTCTGTGCCTGGGACCTCACAATCCTGGGTGGGTTTCCTAGCAGTTTAAAAGCCTGAAGGACCCTAGGAGAAGCCAAAGGATCAGCAGCTGTGAGGCCTGCAAGCCCCATCCACTGGACTGAGAGGCACCTTGGAGGATGAAGGGAATCTCTGGGCACTGGCATTTGTGGTCAGCCCTGCTCTGGAGGGCCCTCTTGAGTGAGCCTGTTGTGACCTTGAAGCAGCAGGGACCTGGGCTCCTTCCAGATCAGACAGGGACTAGAGATGTAGGCAAGGCTTTTTGCTTCTCTCACTATAGGTCTTGCTACAATGTCCTGCCCTTTGGACACCAAGGGCTCACTGGTCCCCCAAATGATGGTCACACCCAGCAGGTGCAGGCAGGGCAGGACCCATGGCTGACCCCTCCTCAGCCCAGCACGACAGAACTTTCTGTTTTGCTGTGTGAGTGTGTGTGTGTGTGTGTGTGTGTGTGTGTGTGTGTGCATGGCCCAGCTGCCTGCAAGGGTGCTCTCCAAAAAAAGTTATCCATTAGATCGGGTGACAGTCCCTGCCCTGCCCTGAGGCTTTGTTTCTATGCTAAAGGGGGGATGCCAGAATACCAGGCCTGGGATACTTCCCAAACTGCTGTACAGATTCAATGCCATCCTGATTGAAATCCCAACAGTGTATTTCACAGAACTAGAGGAAACAATCCAAAAATTCACTTGGAACCAGAAGAGACCTAGAATAGCAAAAGCAACTCTAGGCAACAGAGGCATGACGGGGGTATCACAATCCTCAACTTGAAACTATACTACAAAGCCACTGTGATAAAAAACAATATGGTACCAACAAAGAAACAGACCCAAGGTTCAGTGGAATAGATTAGAAGATGCAGAAACAACTCCAGACATACTCAGCTCCCTCATCTTTGACAAAGCAGCCAACCAGCTTCACTGGAAGAGTGATAGCCTTTTTAATAAATGGTGTTGGAAAAACTGGATTTCAACTTGTCAAAGATTAAAACTAGAGCCCTATCTTTCACCAAGCACTAAATTAAAAATCTAAGTGGATTAAAGACCAAAATATTGAGACAGAAACACTAAACTTGCAGGAAGATAAGTTAGGTAGAGCCTTCAAAGACATTGGCATAGGAAAAGACTTTATGAACAAAACCTCAGTAGCGTGGGTACTAGCACAAAGAATCAACAACTGGGATCTCATCTTATTAAGAAGCTTCTGCACTGCAAGAGAAACCAACAACAGAGCTAAGAGACAACCTACAGTGTGGGAAAAGAAATTTTATCAGCTATTCCTCAAAGGATTACTATCTATGATATATAAAGAAATTTTTAAAAATCAGGCCCCCCAAATATAAAGATCCAATTCAAAATTGGGCATCTGAAATTAACTGTCATTACTCAGACAAAGAAGTAAGAGCAGTAAATAATCATTTGAAGAAATGTTCAACATCACTGTTCATTCAAGCGATGCAGGTGAAAACAATGCTGAGATTCCACCTCACCCCAGAAAGAATAGTTGCTATCGAGAAATCAACCAGTAACAAATGCTGGTGGAGTTGTGGAGAGAAAGGAACCCTTCTCCATTGTTGATGCAGACTGGTGCAACCACTGTGGTGATCAATATGGAGATACCTCAAAAAACTAGGATTAGAAGTCTCATTTGACCCAAATATTCTTCTGCTGGCTATCTTCTCAAAAGAATTTTTAAAAATCATACCACAGCAATATATGCACACCCATGTTTATAGCCGCACAGTCTGTAATAGCTAAAACTTGGAAAGAGCCCAATGCCCATCAGTTGGAGACTGGATAAAGATGATGTGGGGGTTTTTATATAAAATGGATACTACTCATCCATAAAGAATGAGAAACTAGAGACATTTATAGCTAAATGGATGCACATTGAGGCCACACTCTTAAGTGAAATAAACAGGACACACATGTGTAAATACCAAATAGTTTCTCTGGTGTGAAAAACTAAAAGTGGAAATAAGGATCAAAATATATAAACAATAATGTGAAATAGGAAGAAAAGGTCTAAAGGAGTAGAGGATGTGGGTAGGGTAAGGGAAAGGAAAGAAGGGAAAAGAAAAAATATGAGACGATGAAAACAAAGTCTTTGAAAATAGGGAAGTGGTGATAAAGGGAGGGCAGGGGAATGGGGAAAAAATAAGAACCAGGATACAGCATGTAGAGGTACAAGATCCAAACGATGAAAGTAACTGTATGGCATACCTAAAATTACCAATAAACTTAATGGAAAAAAGGGTGCAGGGTCTGGGAATGCCAAGGTGTGAGGGAGGGTGCAAGGCATGGATGAAGCGTGCAGTGGGAGGAACCTGGTGGGCTGGAGGGGCTGCTTTTGCTGTTGGTTTAACTCGCCACCTACTTACAATGCAGTCTTGTGACTCAGAAAGGACCCCAGGTCCTGGGGACAATCAGGAAGGCCCTAGATGTTGTGAGGGTCTCCCCAAAGTCCCTAGTGTGACACAGGCACCCATTTCCCACTGGATCGGGAGAAAACACAGCCAGGTCTGCACCCAGCCAGGGGAAACACCGATTTCTCATGTGTGTCACAGCTGCACACGTGGGAAGGCTCCACCAGCCCCTCAGTCCCTACCACAGGTGCTGAGGACTTAGTCCAGGTCCTCTGCTCCTGTCCACTCAGAGGTCCTCCTGCTGGGGTGGCCGCAGTCAGCAGGACCTGGCTCAGAGGAAGCAATGGGCATATTGGTGGGTGAGGGGTGCATGGACGTCCCGCTCCACAGGCCCCATAAACAAATATGGCACGGACTCAGCCTGGATCCAGCAGCCTATGGGCACCCAGCAGGACTGCCCAGCAGTCAGCCCCCACCCTGCTGTCCCCAAGAAAGCCACCCCTTACCTGCAACCAGAACAGCCCACCATGGAGGGCTCCTCAGGGAACCTTTGGGTGCTAGAAGAGGATCTGCAGGAGGCTGAGCTGAACCAAGAAGAAGAAGCTGGCTTGGAAGGAGGAGGAACTGGGCAGTGCTGGGGGACGACAGAGAGGCCTGTGCTGACCACAGCCACTCAGCATGGCCAGGAGGAGCACCCAGGTGATGGCCAAGGTGCAGCAGGGAGACTTGCAGGAGCTCACTGTGCCACTGCTGGGAACAAGAAAGAGCTTGGGTTCTGTAGGCCAGTCCCCCTGCTGCAGATGGACAGAGACCGGCTGCAAGGGACAGAGAGTGGAACAGAAACACGCAGAGAAATTGCTGGTGACTATCCCACAGCAGGCTCAGCAAAGAAGGAAAAGAGTGTGGACCGAGGACCTTCACAAAAGAGAACCAAGCCCCAGGCCTCCTGGCAAAGTTGGCGGGGGCGGGGGGAGGCGCAGGGCCAGCCCCAATGCCGGAGCACAGGGAGACAGAGCAGGCAGCCCGGCAGAGCACCGAGGAGGAGCGGACCTGGGCTCTGTCCGTGGTCCTGAACCACAAGGTGTACCACTGAGGCCCTGTGAGGAAAGGAGAGGAACAGAAGCTCACAGGCAGCCCAGGCAGCATAACAGAGTCAGAAAGGCCAAAAAGGGACATAGCTGTGAAATTTGGGCAGACATAAGAAATGCAAGCTTCGTTTTGCAGGTGAGCCCAGTGAGAGGCAGATGGGAGTGGTCAAGGTCCTATGCTCACAATGTCCTGACTTCGATGACCAGGAGACAGCATCATATACCATGACCTGTCCTCCTGTGATTTCGTTTTGCAGGTGAGCCCAGTGAGAGGCAGATGGGAGTGGTCAAGGTCCTATGCTCACAATGTCCTGACTTCGATGACCAGGAGACAGCATCATATACCATGACCTGTCACCTCCTGTGAGGCTGGAGGGAGGCGGGGGGGGAGTGGTGGGGACAGTAAGGAAATACGGCACTCCATCTGATAGGGTGCCCGGGTGATGGCCCCAAGGAGCACATGGCACCCATCCCTTTCATTTGCCAGTCACTGCACAGACTGCTTCCTCTTCTGTGGAAGAAAAGGCTTCCCAGGAGCCCAGAGTCCCCGGGCCTGAGACCCAGTGATGTCTCATCGAGTGGCGGCACAGGATCCCTAGAGGCTGCTGCTTCCCTCCCTGTAGTTGGCCTTTGCCACGATGCCTGTGGGTGGAGTCGGCGGAGACCTTGGTCTGGAGTCTCAGCACATGAGTGGGAAGGGCGCTGTCTTTCCCTTCTCCAACAGGATCTGTAGAAGGTTGGCGCTCCTTCTTCGTCAAATCCCTAAAACAGCTCAAGAGTAACCATCTATACCTGGTTTGTTGATTTTCCGGAGTTTTATTGATTTGGCTAACTGTGAATCCAGGATCTTTATTTTCTCATGTCAGTTTGGAAAATCTGCTTTTTTTTAAAGATTCATCTGTTTCCTTTATACAAGACCCACAGCTAAAAGGTTGCTCTCAATATCCTCTTTGTATCATATTGATGTCTTTTGACCTTTATTGTTTGTTCCTATTTCATTACTGACATACATAACATGTTTTCTTCTTTTTTTAACTAATCTTCCTAGAAAATAGATAAATTAGCCAATTTCCAAGTAACACACTTTTGCCTGTACTGATTTTTGTCTAAGGTAAATCTGGTCTCTGTTTGATTCTTGCTCTTAACTTTATTTTCTTCCTTTGATTCCTTTAGGCTTCTATGCTATGTTTCCATGGTTCTTTCCAAAGAAATGACTATGGATTTTAACATGCATTTCAAAGTTGTAAATTTCTTCTAAGTATTTCCTCTACTATACCCCACAAGTTTCAATCTGTTATAGTCTTAAAAATTTTATTCACTTCCTATATTTTCTAATTTCCACTATGATTTTTTTATTGAATTCATAGACAATCTAAAATGTGATCCAGAATTCCCAAATTTTTGGAATTTTCTCACAATTTTTTGTAATTGATTTCCAGTTTTATTTCACTACAGTAAGGAAATATAAACTCTGTATTGTCAGTCATTTGAAGATATGCTTTTTAAGCCTAGAATATGGTCTGTTTGGGCACATATTGCATTGAAGCTTAAAAATTGCCAAAAAAAAAAAGTATCCTGTAGGCTTTAGGAGTCATTTTAGGTAATGTCGATGACAAAAGTATGTGAAGAACATCAATGAAATGTATACTCCTGTAATCTCCTTTTGTTTCTGTGAAGTCTTCTGTCATGCAATAACAGCCCTGCCATTAAGTGCAAGTAGAGTTGAGAATATTATCTCCTCTTGAGCTGATGGACTCGTCACGGGCAAACATCCATCTTCATCTCTGTCTCCACCCTCCTTCCTGTGTTAGTGCCTGTTTTGTTTACCCATATAGTGAAATAGACAGTACAATAAGTGGAAATGCCAGATACAGTGCAGAGGAGATGTTAAATAGTGTGTTCAGGAGTCCGGGAGCTCACTGTCTACTTGAAGGCAGGATCATCGAGGGGTGTTTCTTTCCTGAAAGACCAGCTGACTTGGGTTCTGATTCCCACCTCAGGTGGCCCTTCCTGAAGCAACCACACATCCCACAGGAAGTATGCAGGGATTCTCTTTATGAAGGGTGCTCACAATCAGTTACCTCACATGGGCCTGTGCAAGGTAAAGTGTGTGAACATCACAGTGTAGGGTGTAGGAAGTGCCTTCTCCTCATTCTCTGCCCAAGTAGATGAGATGGTAGTCGCAGCTCTCGGTCCTGCAGAGCTGTCAGGAGCTGACTCACCAAGTGGCCCAATACCCAGAACCCAGGACCTTGACTGGGCAGCCGCCCCAGTCCAGAGTGTTCCCTGCACCTCACAGCAGAGCCTCCTGCCAGAAGCACTGGCCTCTGTCACCTTCCCATGACCTGGTAGCCACCTGCAGTTTGTCCATTGAACAGAGATGGTCTTCCAAGCCACACATCTTGGTGCCCACAGTGCCTTCCCTGTGCTTTGTCCTGACCAAGGAAGGAGATGAGGACTGGGTGGAGACTCGAAGAGGGCAGCAGTTGAGAGAGAAAAGCAAAATAGAGACCAGCAGACATGGCATCAGGGGACCTGTGGAGAGAGTTGAGCCAAAGGCAGAGCCGTCTTGGTCAGGAGGTGGAGGGAGCCCCATGTCCCCTACATTTGTGGAGACAGACCCAGCTGAATAGCTTTTCCAGTGCAGATTTGGTGAAATAATCCCGGTTACAGGAGGCTGAGGCAGAATCCACAGTAGGCATTGGGATAGAAGGGGAAGTTTAGGTTCCTAGTGGGTAATTTAATACAAACTAAGATTCTGGAAAAACAAAGGCTTGGAAGTGTCATACACACTCTGTGTCTTCCGTCTAATCAGGGAGGGATGCAGAGCACTGGGTAACGTCACTCTACTTCCAACAGAGAGAAAATGGAACTGTACTGCCAGCCCAAGGAGAACTCCTGAGGGTCTCTGAGGTCTGGGAGACACCTCTCCCACTCTGTCCCTGGCCCAGAAGAGAATTTGAGGTGGCTGGGGGAATGTGTTTGAGGCCTGTCTTACTTTTCTCATTGCTAAAACAAAATACTCAGCCCTCAAAGCTAAAAGGGGAAGGGTTTGTTTAGTTCACAGTTTGTAGAGGTTTCAGTCCATAACCGGTAGGCTCCAAGGCAGGGTGGCACATGGCAGAGGGGCAACAGTTCACGGCAGAGCAAAGCAACAAGGAAACCTTAACAGTGACATTCTACCCCTTTTCTCCAGACTCCCAGGATTAGGGTGGTGCCGAACCAATCAGTGTACTGATTTAGTAATCACACACCCTTAATCCCAGCATCACACACTCTAGATTCAGCCACTTCTGAAAAGACCACTTGTGACTCTATGAGACTTTGGGGGTACATCTAGGCCCAAACTATAACAACACCTGATGCGCATGCTGCCTCCTCCCTCACAGGACCCATACAAGCTAAAAGAATTCCATCTGTGCTGTCCCGGCACAGGACCTTGGCAGGAGACTCTCCAGCCCTGCTTGTTTTATGCACGAACACCCCAAGTCTCTCCCACCACTCACGCTAAAGACTTGTAGTTTGCTTCTCCTTTGTTTACCCATCTCAGAATGAAAGTCCTTGAAATATTTAAAAGCATTGATTCCGCATTCCCCCCAACATTATTAAGAGGGAACAAAAAGTTATTTCATGCCCTCATTTAGTCGGTTGCAAAAAGGGCTCAAGGGACTGGGAGAATTTCATAGCAGGCACTTGCCGTGTAACAGATTGCAAATCCTTTCAATGCTTTCAATTAGACAGTGCGCTAAATAATCGAGCACACAGAACAGCAATCCACTAAGGTCCCCCACTGTGGCCCGAGAAGTGGCAATGATCCCTGCCACACATGCCCCGCACAGCGTCCACACTGAGTGCACATGGCCTCCCCAGTGGGCACAGCAAAGGTCACCCTGTGACTCCAAAGAGTAGAGAGGCTGGAGATGGAGGGTCAGGTGGTGAGAAGGAAGCAGCCTGGTCTCAAAGGGCAAAGGGTGGCAGAGCCATGGATATAGGAGAAATGTAACTCCCGAGCTTCTAGATGCCAGGTGTGCCAAGTTCATCTCCCCCAAATATCGCAGAATGAATTCCAAGGGACAATGGAGGTTAAGAGTAGGAAAGGTTTGTTGAGAGACAGGAGGTGTCCCGGATGGGGTGGCCACCAAGGCCCTTTGTCAGGAGGAATTTGTATAGCAAGGTTGCAGAGTGGGTACAACGTGGGTCAAACTACAATCAACCTATTCGATTATGAGTGCAGGTGCTTAGCTAATACTGATCAGTAGGGAAGCGGGTCGTGGAGCTGGGACATGGTACGCGGAAAGAGCAAAGACATATTTGAGAAGGGATGGGTCTGGATGCTCTGGTCACCCACCTGGATGACCGATGCCTCTCTGGATTTAGTGGACCAGGTGGTACTAATTACAGTGTGTTTCCAAGCTACTCCCTTGGGGAGCGAGGCATTTAGGCCTGGTCGTTGCATCTTTACCAAGAAGCTTGGCCTTCTTCAGATGCACTTCCAGCCACAGTTCTGATGTCCTTATTTTTTCCCAAGGTCCCACAGGTCCTGGCTCTCCCCCCACCCACCTCCATCTGGTGCACCCTCACCTTGGGAGGGCTGCATCTGGCCTCAGGACCCCCCAGCTCCCTCCCAAGGGCTGTGCAGCCCAGCTTGCCTCCCACCCCACCTGCCTGGGATCCACAGGACTTCTCATCTACCCTGTGCCCGGGAATGGCCTGGTCTGCTGTGCACCCTCCCTGAGCCACGTGAGGCCATGAAGTAAGGGTTGTGAGGACCTGTGGCTGTGTGTGGACAAGTGTCCCCAAAGGCTATGCTAAACCCTGGTTTTCTTATTGGTACATGCGAGATGTGGGGCCTGGTGGGAGGCCTGGGGCACTCCTCAGTGTCCCCAAGGGCATGCTGGAATCCTGATGTCTCCATCCCAGCCATGAGGGGCCATTGGCCACAGTGGCCACCATGTTGTCTGCCCACCACAACCCAACAGAACACATCTTCCCTGTTTGGTTACCATGTCTGGGCCAACGAGGCTGGTGGCCACTCCACCCTACGAGCCTCGCTCCCGAGAACACCTCCTCACTCCCCGCCTCACTTGGGACTCCATGCTTCCCCCAGACCCTGCGTTGGTCTCTGGCACCTTGCCCACCCCCAGACCTCTCACTCGTTTGGGAAATTACCACAGTGGCTGGAGCACAACAGGCTTTGGGTCCCCGAGTGTCCCGCAGTGGGACAAGGACCTGGCCCTCTTACATACCCCTCACCCAACCCTCCCTTCACAGGGCCAAGCTGGGGCTGGTGTGCACGATGCTCTTGTCTCCTGTATTGAGCCCTTCATGACACAGTCTCCCTTTGACCCTTGCGACGGTTCAAATATAAAGTGTCCCCGTGACTGGGGAAACTCATGACAGACGGCCTTGTCCACAGTGCAGCCCGTTCCGAGGCGGGGCCTAGGGATGCGACGGACTGGATCACCAGGAGGCGGGGCCTAGTCACGGAGGTACGACCTGGGGACTGTACCCGGTCCCTGGCCCCTTTCCCTTTGTGGTCTTTCCTCTCTGCTTCCTGGAGGCCAGAGAGTGAGTGACTTCCTTCCACCACATCCTTCCGCCATGATGGTTCTGCCCCTCCACAGGTCTGATGGTGATGGAGCCGGCCGGCCACGGACTGCAACCTCCGGAATCATGAGTCGAACAGACCTTCCTCCTTTCCTTTAAACTGTCCCCTCAGTTATTTTGTCTCGAGCTGGGGAAGCTGAGGAACACAAGCCCTGTGCCTCTCCAGTGTCCCCAGCACATCCCTCCAGTGGAGCTGGACGCCCACCCTGTGCTGCCCTCCTCACTCTGGACCCCTCCACTTTCTCTCCCAGTGTTCTCTGTTTAGAGGTCATGCTCAATTTTCATAGATTTATTCACTTTCGATACTATTTATATAACATTCTTTACATTCCATTTTAATTGTTGTCTTTTATATCAAAACAAACGTGATATTTACCTTGTGCCCGTCATCATGGCAAATGTAACTGATTAATTCTCGTAATTATTAAATGACCTTCTCGAAGTTCACCTAATCACATCAGTGGAATCCGAGTAGCGGCTTCACATCTCAGTCCTCGTCTGCTCTCCTCTCCTTGCCCCCTTGCGATGCCCCCGAAAGCCTCTGGCTCGATGTAGAAAATGAACAGCAGAGGACCCAGAGCCTGACTCCTTCTCAGCCTCGAGTACAGGCACTTCGCTCTTGCATCACCACCAGGCTCCGGACATGAATGACCTATTCCCAGGTTGCGCAGTGTCTTCATCCTGAATGACTATTTCTATTTACAGAGGGTTTTCTTTTTTTGTACCAACTAGGATGATAATGTCTTCTAGTTTATTCTGTGAACATATTAAGTTGCCTTAATAGAGTGTGTGTTTGCTCTAACGGTATATAAAGAACTGACAGAAATGCTAAGGAGTTGTGTTTATTAGTGCGTGTTCGCCATACGTACTGATTGTGCTCCTCGCCCAGAATCAGTCAGGTACATAACACACCTTGATTCTTCGTACTTTCCTTCCCTTCCCTTCCGCCTCTCCTTTTAACTCTGAGCCTCCTTTCCCTCTGCAAAAAGTCCATCTCCCTCTTCCCTATCATCTACCTCTTACTTTGCTCTTTAGTTTATTAACACTTTGGATTTCTCATGCAAAAGAAGCCACACAATAACATTTAAGCGCTTGTGTCCCATTTACTCCATGTAACATCATGGATTCAAGGTACATCTATCTCTCACAAAGGCCTCAAGCGTGTCCTTCTGTATAGCAGAGTAGTATGCCACTGGGTAGAATACCGCATTTTCCTAATCCGTTCATCTGTCTGTCGGTGGACAGATAAAGATCTTAAACGCTCAGCTCAGTGAGTTTCAGCATCGTGCATGGCTGAGTGACCAGCACCCTGCCAGGGAGCATCCTCCTGCCCCACCCTGTTCTGTGCTGCCCTCTCTTCCCATCCTTCTCTCTCCCCCTGCACACCAGCAGTGGCTGATTTCTCTCACCACAGGGGGCTCTGCTTATATTCAGACTCCAGGCACGCGGAACATGTAGTGTGTGCCCTTGAATCCCATCTTCTCTGCTGGATATGCATGTGAGATATGCCTGTGCTGCATACGTCAAAAGCTCATCCTCTATAAAAATTACATTGATTAATTACGAACATCATGGATTTGATTGTGTGGTTTTCATACATGTATAAATTATGCTTTGATCACGTTCACCCACACATGCACACACAGTGGTTCCTTGCCCTCCCCCTAGCCCTATTCCTCCAAACCCTCTCCCTTCCCTAATGGTCCCTCTTCAACTTTCACCTTGTTTCTCCCCAGTTCCAAATGTGACAGAAAATATGTGATACTCGCCTTTCTGAGCCTGGCTTATTTGGCTAAACATGAAGGACTCCAGTTCCATTCATTTTCCCTCAAATAAGGTGATTTCCCTCTTCTTTCTGTCTTAGCAAGACTCCATTCTGTAGATAAACCACATTTTTCTTTGTCCACCCACTGATAGTCACCCGGGCTCATTCCATAATTTGGCTTTTGTGAAGAATGCTGCAATAACTTGGGAGCACAGGTGTTTTTGGTATGCTGACTCGTTCCCTTCAGATATATACCCAGGAGTCGGGTAACTGGATCACACGGTGGTTTCATTTTTAGCTTTTGAGGAACAAGCCTGCTGCTTGCCATTGCGGCTATACTGGTTTACACTCCCACCTGTGGGTTCCTTTTGCCACATCCTCACCGGCATTTATTTTTGGTCTGGTTTGGTTTGGTTTGGTGATAACCATTCTGGCTGGGATGAGATGGAACCTCAGTAAAGTTGGGTTTTACATTTCCCTGATGGCTGAGATAGTTGAGCGTCTTTTCACATGTTTATTGGCCATTCGTGAGTCTCCCTTGGGAAAGTATCTGTTCAGATTGCTGGCCCATTGTTGATGGATTACTTGTTGTTTGTTGTTACTTTTTTGGTTCTTTATATAGTCTGGATATCAGTCCTGTCAGATGAATACTGGCAAAGAACTTCTCACATTCTGTGGACTGTCTCTTCATTCCATTGATTGTTTCCTTTGCTGCGAAAAGCTTCCCAATTTCATGCAATCCATTTGTCGATTCTTGCTTTTATCTCCTGAGCTCTTTAGGTCCTATTCAAGACACTGCTGCCTGTGTCTATGTATTGCAATGTCTCCCTTATGTTTTTCTCTGTCGGGTTCAAAGTTTCAGATCTTACAATAAAGTGTAATCCAGCTTTAGTTTACCTTTGTGCAGGATGAGAGATAGAGCTGCTTTCAATCTCCCACGTGTAAACAGCCAGTCTCCCCCACATCATCTTTTTAAAATGCATGTCTTAGCTCCATTGTTGAGAATGAATCAATGGGTTGATTTCTTGGCCCTCTACTCTGCTCTGTTGAACTACCTGTTTCTATGTTAATTCCATGCTGCGGTTGTTACCACAGGTCTATAGGATATCTGAAATCTGATATTGCGATGCCTCTGGTGTTGCTATTTTTGCTTTGGGTATTCAGGGTCTTCTGACTTCCACATGAACTTTCATATCATTTTATCTGGTTCTGTGGCAATGCCATTGGTGTATTCATGGGGATTGAACTGAAGCTCTAATTTGCTTTTAGTAGTATTGCCGTTTGAACAATATTAATTCTTCCAATCCACGGACGTGGGAGGTGTTTCCTCCGATCTCTTTTTTCTGACATCTATAATTTCCATTGTAAAGATCTTCAGTTCCTTAGTTAGATTTATTCCAATATTTTGAGTATGAATGGCATTATTTTCCTGATTTTGTTCTCAGTAAGTTCATTATTGGTGTATAGAAAAGCTACTCATTTTTACATGTTCATTTTATATCCTGCTACTTTTATGAATTTTTTCATCAGTTCTAAGAGACATTTGGTGGAATCACTAGGGTTTTCGAAGTATGTAATCACACCATATGTAAAAAGGAACAATTAGAATTCTGCCCTTCCTTTCTGTAACCCTTTAAACCCCTTATCTTGCCTGATTACTCTGAATAGTTTCCAGTGCTGTTTTGACTAAGAGTGGTGAAAACAGACATCCTCACCGAGTTCTCAATTTTAGGGGAAATACCTTTAGTTTTCCTCACTCAGCATTGCCTTAGCTGTGGAATTTTGTGTATAGCCTTTATTATATGGAGGTCCTGTCCTTATATGCCTAGTTTCTTCAGTTTCATCATGAAAGGACATTGGATTTTGTCAAAGGCATTTTCTGAGTCAATTGAGTTGGTTATGTGGTTTTTATCCTTGATTCTATTTATGTGCTGTTTCACACTTATTGATTTGAATAGGTTAAACTATTCCTGCATCCCTGTAATGAAACAAGTTGATCAGGTGTCTGATTTTTATAATGTGTCATTGACTTCTACTTGCTAACATTTTATTGAAGAACCCTTCATCAATGTTCATCAAAAATATTGATATACAGATTTTTTTGTGTCCTGGGCAGGTTTTGGTACTAGGGTCATAATAGCTTTGTAAACTGAGTTTTGAAGGATTCCTTTCTTTCTATTTTATGAAGTAGACTTTTTTAGTGCTTTCTGCTACTTTTGCATATCCTCTTTGTTCAATTTTGATAGGTCATATGTGTCTAGAAATTTTCTGGACATTTATTAAAATATTAGTTCTTTCAAAGAACTCCCTTTGTCTTTGGTTGTTTTTATTTGTTTTTTATTTTATTTATTTCTGATTATTTTTTCTACTCATGTTAGCTTGGGTTCATCTTCTTAAAATGAGAGTATAGTTTATTCAAATCAGGATTTTATATGTATATACATATATAAAGCTATAAATTTCCCTTTAAATGTTACCTCAGCTGAGTACCACTGATATATTAGGATTTCATTGTGATACAACCTTTTCATGATTTGTTCATTGACCCATGGATTATTTAGAAGTGTGATGTTTAATGTTTGAGTATTTGTGGATTATTTAAATTCCTAGTTGCTATTTATTTTTAATTTAAAACTGTTATATTTGGAGAATATAGTCTGTACAATTTTATTATTTAATATATATGTAACTTTTCTAGATATGTTCTATCTTGAAGAAAGCTTCATGTGCATTTTAAAAGAATGTATTTTCTGGAGTAGTTGTAGTTCTCTTAATATCAGTTAGGTCAAATAGGCTGACAACACCTGTGATAGTTTTGTTTATTTGTTTTTTGAGACAGGGTCTCACTATGTAGTTCAGACTGGCCTTGAATTCACTGTGTAACCCAGGTTGGACTCTGACTCACAGTGATCATCCTGCCTCAGCCTCCCAAGTGCTAGGATCACAGGCATGCGCCACCACGCCTGAATTAATAATAATCTATTAACAAATATTTTTGGAGATTCTATCAGGTAATTAATAGTTAGGTGACAAACACTGCTAAACACAGTTATGGTTTCACATATTTCTGTCTTTTGTCCTGTTAACTCGCTTCACGTATCTCATACCCCTGTGTTAGGTCGCTCTGCACCTAGAGTATTACTGCATCTTCCATGAGCTTAGCATTTCATCTACACACTCGCTTCCTGCGCATCTAGTAAAGCAGCTTGACAGCCACTCATGCCGCCAAGAGTCCTCTCCAGTGCTTGTGCATGCACACGTGCACACTGCCTCTTTTTCTCCAGCTTTGCCTCCTCCTCTTCTGTCTCTTAATTAACATTTGTCACTTGTAAGGAGCATTTTATTTTCCTTGCTTTGTTTTGACTCAGCCTCACAATCTGTACTTTTCATGTTTAGCACTTGGGGTATTTAGACTTAATAATTTTATGTTATGATAGCATATGTCTCTCATCTTGAACTTTGTTAAATACTAATTTAATCAGTTCTCTTTCTACTTTACTGTGAGGACACTCTACTTTAGTCTTCTCTGTGATTCCTCAGGCTGACATTCTAGCTCCTGTCTGGGTTCTGCTCACCCGTGACCTACAAATTGAAGGTGGCTCGCAGGGATTGTTCGGGCTGAGGTCACGCTGTCCTGGTAAGGGCCTGGCTGTCCACGCTGGGCCACAGCATGACTTTATGAAACTGCCTCTTGTCTAGGCACCCTGGGTCATAATACATTTCTAGCTGGGCATTAGAATGCATTCTGACATGTTTACTTGAAGCAATTAATTATTTCTTAAAAACTTAGTATATATTGGCATCACACCAATATAGTTACAAATTCTTAATGCATTAATGAGTGGGCGACCTGAAATGGACAGACATTTCTCAGACAAAGAAGTAAAAGCATCAAGTATATATGTGAAAAAATGTTCCACATCACTGATCATTCAAGAGATGCAGATGAAAACATCACTGAGATTCTACCTCACCCCACAAAGAATGGCTGCTATCAAGAAATCAACCAATAACAAATGTTGGAGGGGCTGTGGGGAGAAAGGAACCCTTCTCCATTGTTGGTGGGATTGCAGATGGAGATAACTCAAACAACTAGGATTAGAGGTTCCATTTGACCCAGCCAACCCTCTGCTGGGTATCTTTCTAAAAGAATTAAAAGAATCATATCACAGTGATATATGTGCACCCATGTTTATAGCAGCATAGTTTGTAATAGCAAAAACTTGGAAACAGCCCATTTGCCCATCAGTTGGAGACTGGATAAAGAAGATGTGGTTTTTCTATAAAATGGGGGAGAATATCTTATGTAATGCAGACTTTCACTTTCTGTCATTGTTATCTCTTCCATAGATCTGGGCTTTTTACTAATACTATTTTCCTTTATTCTAAATAAATTATTTTTTCTATGATTTTTTATTTTTGGTGGATTCAGACAGCTACAAATTCTCTCAATATTTAGCTGAACAATCCTTTATACTTTCTGGATTTTTGCAGGTTATTTTTAGCTGTTATAAAATAGTAGATTGACCATTTTTATGATTCTCGTCCCTTAAAGATGACATCAATTTGGCTTCTGACCTTCTCTCTGGAGGGAACATCAATTTTTATTCTTTTTTTTTTCATTAACTAGTGTACCTTTTCTGGGGCTGCTTATAAGATCTGCTACTCTTCTTTGATTTTGAGGCTCTCAGCTGTGATGTGCACGGCTGTGGGTTTCTTCCCGTGTTTCTTGCTTTGGATATTGGCTCCGTGAAGTTATAGATTGAAATGCTTTACTGGATTTTTCCAACTCTTGGGAAATATCTCTTCAAGTATTCCGTGCTGTATTCTCAGAGGATAGCACCTTCCCCCCAAGTGTCCTGCTTCCCACCGTCCTGTGAGTCCTGGCTCCTTTGTAACTGCAAGACCAGCACACACTTGTCAAGAAACAAAATGGCCTTGCATAAGCTGAAAACACAGGGCTGTCCGACCATATCAGGGTATCAGTGACAATGCTCCCGGTGTCCCTGGAGAGTGGCTGGTAAAAACTGTACTTAGAGCTGAGCCAGTCACTGCTATGAGTCCTAGGCATCTGGGCCTGTCCTGCCCTGGCCCATCTGCAGCTCTGCACACCATACAGTGAATCAGGAGCCTCCCATGGTCTCCTGCTAAAGCATGCGTCCCTGGGCTCCAATTAACCAGGCCACACAGATGTGTGGACACAGTTGCCTGCACCCTGGACAAGTGATGGCTCTGGGAATGCTTGCCTATGTTGGTCCTCAGAGGGGACATCACTGAAATTGTCCCCTCATTGCCAGTGGTGGGAAAGGAGGCTGTGGCACCCAACACCGTGTCAGACATGGGCCCCAGAGTCAAGCTGGAAGAGGAAAGAGAAGGTGATTTCCTTCCCACAGGAACCCAAGCACACCAGAAAAAAAAAATACCAGAAACGTGTCCTCCTACCCATGTGTCCCAGGCTCCAGTGTACAATACTCCCACCAGCAAAACCCTGTGCTCTTCCTTGCTGAGTTTTGTTGGTCCCCTGGAGGACACCCTGCTCACCTGTGAACTGGTCCCTTGAGACCTGCCTTTTCTGGCCCATTTTAACCCCATGCCTATGACTGTGGCTCCCTTAGAAATGGGGTCTTTGCAGGTGTGCTTATTTAAGGAACCAAAAATGGGGGATACTACATTCAGTGTAGGCTCTAAGCCTGATGACAAAAGATAGAGGCACACAGAGAAGGCAGAGACTGGAGTGATGCAGCCACAAATCAAGGGCCCTTAGAGCCACCAACATCAGAAGAGGCCGCAAGGATCTGGCCTGGAGCCATTGGTGGACTCCAGACTTGTGGCATCTGAAACTGTAAGAGAATATATCTCTGGTGTCGGGAGCCTCATGGTTTGCAGTGGTCCATTACAGGAAATGGATGCTTATACCATCTGTTCTCAGGTTATCCTTGGAAAATCTGTGGGGCAGCCAAGACCAGGATCACAGGGAGTCATTGAGGTCTAATGAAAAGCTGCCCCCCAAGAAAACCAGGGTGCAGGGAAGTCACAGAAGCTGTGGTTCTGCAGATCTGAGGCCTGAGGCCCGAGGCAGCACAGGCCTGACTCCACTTGGAATCAGTTTTGCTGGTAACAATCCTCAGGCTCAGGGGCCATGGGCAGGAGTGCAGGGGACCCCAGAGCCTGTGAGCTTCCTACCAAGTGGCTCCTCTGAGAAGACAGGCAAGGTCTAGAGGGTGAAAGATGTCACGGAGCTTGCAGAGGAGGCCCAGCCCCACGGGAATGAAGCAGCATCTCAGTCTCCCCGATGCCCTGGCACAGTTTCCAGCTGGGGATCCAGCACCAACTTTTCCCTCCTCACGGACTCTCGGGAGTGGAGAGGCCAACTCTCGCTTTTGGCAGTGCACCAAGCACTGAGCCTGCCTCATGTGATACAAGCAACAATTCACAATCAACCACGCAGTGGTGGTTGATGTCACCCCAAGTCAGATGAGGATGACAGGGAGGAACTAAGCTTTGTGGGAAAAAGCAGAGGCTAGCTCGATGTGGGAAGAGGCTGTTAATGATGGGCATCTGAGCCCAAGCTGCCTAAACTGGCCCCCAGGGGACCCTACCCATTGCACCAAGGGTGTAATGGGGAGCAAACCCAGACACGTCCTCTCCCTGGACCCTATGGAGGGAATGGTGGACCCCAGCCTCCTTCCCTTGCCCTGGTTTCTTCCTGACTATGAGGTGAACTCCTCTGCTTGGCCAGCACTCTGCCACAAAGCAGGTTCCTCACCTAAACTCAAGGGCAAAGTGATCATGGACCGGAGTCCCCGCAACTGAGAGCCACAGCCAAACTTTCTTCTTCAGAGAAGAGCTCCAGGGTCTCAGAGCTGACCGACACAGGCCCAAGCACCTCTCAAGGGCATCACACTCAACACCATCACAAGGAGACCCACCTTAGAGGGGAGGTTTAATAAGGCTCACTATTTCAGAGGATTCAGTCCGTGGTTGGCTGGCTCCAAGGCAGGAGCATCACGGTAGGAGACAGAAAAGTTGCTTAGTGCGTGGCTGCTGAGTAAGAGAACAGAGCCAGAGAGAAGGGGTCCAGGGACCCAAGGTAGTCCCCGAGGTCACAGCTCCATGGCCCACTCATAAACACCCAGAACCCTGCTTACCCTGGGTGGCTCTCAAGCCAGTCAGGTCGACCCAGGCAAGCTGAACCTGCATAGAAGGCAAGGAGGTATTTGTAATAAACTGATAACCATGGTTCTTCCTCGAGTGTGTCAGTACAAGAAGGACAGGAGGGAGGGGTCGGCCCCAAGCACTCACAGAGCCTCTGCAAGGGATCCAAAGCTCAAGCCCTACAGTGGCCAGGGAAGAAAGCACAGCCTACTGTGTGCAGCACACTGCCCAGTGCACTGCCGGCCAGGAGTCAGGAACTCCAAGAACTCTCTTGGCATGGGCTCAGCCTCTGTGTTTCCTGGGTGCTCCTCAGAGACCCCTGCCTGGGGGGCACAGGGAAGGGGCTTTATCCTGCCCAGGTGTGAAGGACGAACTTTCCCCACATCATGGACACAGGGTCACCAGCGACCGCATATTGTGAGGTTTCAAAAGTCGTGTTGCACTACGCCTCTCCGTGCTCTTATCACCAAAGACCGTGTGCGTGTGCATGCTTTTAAATCCCTGAGATCAAAGCATAAATAATGCAGCACAGAGAGCGCAGCAGTGGAAGAGCCGCTGCACCTGCGAGTGCCTTGGCCAAGGCCGCGGGGAGACAATGACAGCACAGAAAAGCTTTTCGATGTGATTTACGTCCACCAATATTCCCTACCTTTGAAACTAAAACAGAAAGTTTAAAATATTCTGAATGAGTGACACCACCCTAATGTCACCCTCCTGGAGGCTGAGGTCAGGGGAGTTCGGTCTGACACTGAACACCTCACTTAGCAAACCTGGGATGAGCCTGTGAAATATTTCACTACCCGTGTGGGGTCTGCAGGAAGCCTGCAGGGCTCTCACACCCCAGAGTGGGTACAGGATTGCCGAGTCCTTGGACTTGGGCCTCCCCTCTCAGGGTCCCACTGGTTCCCCATTCAGGGGTGGCACAGGCCGAATCTGAGACCGCTGGGGTTTCTCCATCAATCTCAGGCATAGATCTAGACGTTTGTCAGCTCAACTACTCCTCAAATTGAAGAGCACATTTTTGGTAATTCTTTGAGTAAAGCAGAAAATTGAACCATTTGACTGATTTATGTATACCTTTATAGCTGAGAAAACAGGAAAAATTCGCTCTGAATATTCAGTATCAGAGAGAACCCTTTGCTGTGGAAAAGGGGCCCAGTTCCCCAAAGCCCAACCTAAACCATGGTGCTTCCCACATTTTGGAAAAGCTGTGGCCTTGTTAGAAATAACTTGTAGTGGATACAGAAAACAAACTGCCTAGCCGGGTGTGGTGGTGCACGCCTGTCATCCCAGCACTCGGGAGGCTGAGGCAGGAGGATGGCTGTGAGCTTGAGACCAGCCTTGGCTACACAGTGAGTTCCAGGTCAGTCTCACTGCATAAGTGAGACCCTGTCTCAAAAAGCAAAAAAAAAAAAAGAAAGCAAACTGCCTGTTCAGCCTTGAGGCACCTTCACACCAGGTGAGGGGGAGCAGGCTTCCACTTGAGAGTCCCCACCCCTCTCCAAAGGTGGCCACAAGAAGCAGAAAACCACACCAGCCCTGGACAAGAAAAGGAAGCCCAGGTGCTGAAGCAGAAAGACGCCCTGGTGGGCGGGACCTGGAGCCACAGATCGAAGGAAGCAGGACCCATAGACATCGGACCCTGGGCTCAGCTGCACATGCATGCGGCTGGCTCATCCCACCGCTCCAGCGCTCTAATGCAGCCGTTACTGGAGGCCTCAGCTCCCTCCATGAGTACCCTGCGTACGTCTGCTGCGTGTGCTCACAACGCTATGCCACCTCCTCCAGGAAGCAGAGAGGGAGGTAGAGGCAGGAGACAGAGCATCTTCACAGCCCCCCAGGAAGGCTGGCCGGCACCAGGCTCCACACACACCCTCGCCCCACACAGGTGGCCCTGGGACACAGTTTGCATTATTTAAGGGGGCTGTACACCTGCACTTCGAGTCCTCTCTCAACTTGTGTGTGGTATGCATGTGCGTGTGTGCGAAAGCTCGTGGTGTTTGATGGGAGATGAGTGTGCACTTGCGCTGCGTGGAGTCCCCTCGCTATGGGGACAAGTGGCCTCCAGCCACATCCCTCGGGAGCAGTATGGCCTTGTGTAAGTGAATCCAGAGTCTGGGGCTGTGCAGAGAAAGTTCAAACGCTTGCACACACCACAGAATGATCTACAGCAGCCGGTCTTCTGGCAGACACCTTCACGGACTTAAATATTGTCGACAGCACCAGAAAGCTTTTTAATGTGAATTATATCCATCAATATCCACTGAATTAGAAACTAAAATAGCTCAAAATGTTCTGATGAAGTCAGTTTAAAGTAGCAGTGAGATGCAGAACACAGGTGAAATAAATTCATGGTCCGTGGACACTGACTGCACTTTCCTAAACGAAAGCAAGAGTGAAACTGAGACTCCTCTTCACGGCCTGGGGAGTCTCTGCAAGCCCAGCTTCAGGGAGGTTTCCAGGTGGGCACGTGTAGCCCTGCCTGGGATCCCAAGTCACAGCTTCCTGGAAACTCCTGTGTTCTCCAGGGAGGGTGCGAGAGAAGGTAGGAAAGTGCATCCCTACTCTGCATGGGATGCTGGGGACTCGTGTATCCCTGAGGCTCCCTTGGAGTGGAGACACCGTGGTGTGGTGATGTCAGAGACAGGATGCTCAGCAGGGGGACAGACCCAGTGTCTCTCACACACACACACGCACACACACACACACACACACATACGCACCATAAACCACACGTACACACTCCACCCACACCAAGCACCACAGATTCAGCACGCGTGCACATGCCCACCACTCATGAGCTGCCACACCCACACCTCACCCGCAGGGCCCGGGGGTTCAGGGTGGGCCTGCTGGGGGCTGATGCCCAGAGCCAGGAAAGCCTGAGCCTCAAGGTGTCTCTGCAGAAAGCACTTTGCCCTCAGCAGCGATTCCTGGGTGTGGCGCTGGCCCTCAGCCCACAGCAAGACACAGAAAGGAAATAAGAGGTCAAGCCAATCTGTCCCTCACCCACAGACAAATCTACTTCCTTTTCTCCATTCATCAAGACTCACACTCCAGGGGCTGCACTTAACACGGCTGAGTCAGCAGCCTGTGGACTAAATTTTTGATGAATTCAACTGTAAAATATTCACAACCTGGAAATCTATAACATGATTCATCTTTTTATCATTTTCTTTCTATTTGGACCTACAAACACGACAGAAAATATTAGTCGTGGGTGCAATACAAGAAGGAGATCTCGGCTATACCCAACCCTCCTCAAGCACTGGGGCCCCTGTGGAAAGGGTCTGTTAATCTAGAAGGGCTCGTGGTCTCGACCCCCTCCTCCCGCTGTGTCTCAAGGCGTGAATGCTTCCAGACAAGTCGTGCTGCGGAGTTCCTAACTCTCTGGAGGCAGGTAACAAATGCCCTTCTACGTGAGAAGAGGCCAAATGGACTCCTGCATTAGTGACGGGTGGGCGCAGCTAAACCACCTGGGGACTGCTGGGCTACAAGGCCCTCGACAGGGTGATGCATCCTAGCTGGGTCTCCAGGGCTTCCCCTTTGGGCCCGGACACATTTCTGTGCCCCCGCCGGCGCAGGGGCCTCTGGGCCAGCACCAGTGTGCGTGCTTCATTTCACAGGGGGGAAAACTGAGGGTCCTCCCCACAAGGGTCCTCCCCCATGGTAATGCAGTCACAGAGGCAGGAGCAGGGACCCAGGCCAGGTCATCCTGGACCCTTCAGTCCACTTGGTCACTCTCCAGATTATCATAAAAGCCACAGTACCTTTGAACTGGCTTGGAAAGGATTGAGCTCTGGATTTGGGGTATAGCCCCAGATCTAGGCAGCACAGCTGGTTATCACCGCTCTGGTGGAACAGCATATATCAGTGTCACCATTCCAGAAACTGATACTGGGTCAGATTACCAGCTTTGCAACCAGACAGGACTCATGAGGCTTGGGACACAGTGACATCCTGTGCCTGCCAGGCTGCCTTCTGTGAGGCACAGGGGAGCTCTGGCCCTGCTCTCCCTGGGCTCAGTGACTCTTGGCCCAGGTTCCTGAATGTGCTCAAGTGGCAAAGCATTGTACACACACACACACACACACACACACACACACACACACACACTTTAAAATCTTGATGTCTTTGTCTCCTTTCAGCCTATTTTTATTTCTCCTATCCTACCTCAACATGAGCCCATGGACTCCCAGGTTTCAGCGATTTATAATCTATTTGTGTCCTTAAATATTTTAACATTTCAACGGCCCCTATTTTAGCCTGGGACTGCTGTGTCCTTGGGTCCCTTTTTCCAGACCATCTAGGATGTTCTAACTCTCTGGAATGGAAATGTGTCTTTTCACCAGCACAGATATTTTAACACAAACATTTTAATCAAGATCAGGCCAAACTGGATAAACCTCCACTGAGCACAAATTAAGCTTTTGCTTCTCAATAAAGATATTAACAGTTCTTTCAATCATGTCGATCTCACTGAAGATGGTTTTTGCCTTTGAGGAGCTTTGAAGCCATTGTATCAATAAAGTCCGATCTGAGGCATTATATTATAGACATCTAATTTATCCTTGAAGTACAAGTAGTTCCTCTATCAGCCTTGAAGAACAGTCTGTCGGGCACCACTGACGCCACTAGGTCGGGCTGCTCCTCTGGTAACCTGCCCCGACTCCCTCCGCTGCTGCTCCCCACATCCGCCGTGCTCAGTCCTCACCAGCTCTGCCAAGCCTTGCCCTTCACAGGCTGCCCTCTGCTGAGAGCCACCACTGTTTAGAGCTGGAGTGTCCCAGGGGTCAAAGACGTGCTTCCCAGCTCGGCGCCACTGGGAGGTGGCAGGAAGTCCAAGAGTGGGATTTACCAGGTGCCTGGGGTGCCCTGGAAGGGGCAGTGGGACCCCAGACCACTCTTCCTCTCCCACAGCGGGCCGTGAGGTAAACAGGCCTCCTCCAACATGTGCTGCCCGTCATAATGGGCAGCTGTCACCACAAGCACAGTGACAGGGCTGATGCCAGGGACTGAACCCTCTGCAATCTGAGCCGATGCAAACTTCTCTGTGAGAGCTGGAAACCTTCAGTACCTCTCAGTGAGAAAAGCCCAGAGCCCCCCACTGCCCACCTGATATTCCTCAGGCTTCATTCCTGCTGCCAAGCTGCTCCCCTGGAGGCCTTCAGCTGTCACCTGGTGTCCCCCACAGTGCTCTCCTAGTACAGTACCCACGGTCACAAGCAGGGACACCAGACACCCACTCCCACCCTCCTAATGAGTCAAGCTGACTTCTCACCCATTTTTCAAGGGTTATTAGTACAAGTATATGACATCACATTTTATATTCTATATCGTAGTTTATATAATATATGCCTAATCTGCAATATGGTATTCTCATAGATAGTAAACATCTAATATATCGAATGTTCATAATTGCTGAAAAAGAGGTCATGTTGTGCACTACACATATGACAGGTTTCACATATATTTAAAATCTGTAAACCTGGAGAAGCACTGCCTGGGATGCCACAGCATGCAGCAGCCTCAGGCAACCCTGGGCCCAGCCCCCCCACACACACACACCCCCCCATGCCTCTCCCACACTCCCATGGCCCTGGGCACTCTCCTGGCCAGATGGGGTTGATTGGGACCCAGGGAGTGTCCTTAGTCTGTGGGAGGAGCAGGGGCTCAGCGAAGTCCTCTCTCTTTGCTGACCTGAGGGCGCTACTATCTTCTGTGTTGCACAATCAGCGACTGGGTGAAATGGGACTCACCGCGCCACGATTAAAAGACCACTGTTTTGAAACAGTCGGAAAGATGGATTGTTCACTGGGTGGCACTGACCAACTAGTTAAACACTGGAGGGAAAACTTCCCTTAATACAAATTAAATTTTGAACAGCTAATAACTAAAGAACCAAACTAAAATGGACAGTGTCTTGTAGTTGTGGTAGGGAAGGCCTTTTTATTTTTAAAGATCACTTAACCCAGACCACAAAAAGGGCTGACTATAGACAGTGCTAGAAGCCAGCATCAAAACAATAAATGGGTGGATCATGAGCTTAAAGAACTCTTTGAATTCTACAGAACTCAGATCTATGGAACTTTCCTTGAAATCGACACAGCCACCCCACTGAGGATACAAAGGAACCGGATTTACCCACAGAACTCAAAGGGAAACAGAGAGTGACGCTGAGCACAGGGACCTGGCCTCAGCAGGGTGGAAAGGACACAGGGAGCGGGCAGCAGACTTGTCCATCGGGGACTGTAGTGACGGTGACAAGCTGGGCGGGCATGACAGCCTCTGGGGAGGCAGCGCGTCAGGCCACCAAAGCCACCGTGGGGGCCGTCCTGGGCTGGCACCTCCAACACAGGAGCCCAGGGACACCAGGACCCGGCTGCTTGTGTTCAACGCTCACATCCACAAAACCCCGCAACAGCAGGCGTGCAGAGAGCACGGGAGAGGGAACGGAGCCCTGTGGGACGGCGGAACTCAGGGCTGCTGTGTAGACCGTGCGGGACAGAGACTCAGCCCCTGCTCAAACCCCATGACTGCGGGAGGAGGGGTGCTGGCTGGACGGTCCACTGACCCAAGTGCTTCATGGCGATTGCAGCCCCTGTGCGAAGCCCCTCATTGGAAATGCGGCATTGTGTGGCCGCTTCCCGGACAGGCACTGATCCCTAAGCGGAGTTCACTGGCGCCCAGCTCCTCCTCTGGGATTTCTGCATCCTGCTTGTGAACCAGGGCACTGCTGTCTGTTCGGGCTACAGAACAGTGCTCTGAGGATGGGAGGCTTAAGCAGCAAACATTTATCCTTCCGGTTTGGATGCTGGGCTCTAAGCTCTGGTGCTGCAGGGCTGGTCTCTCTGAGGCCTCACTCCTTGGCTTGTAGACGCTGCTGAGCCCCTAGGTCCTCACAGGCCGTCCCTCTGTGCCGGGGTCCTGATCTCCTTGCAAGGACACCAGTCAGTCTGGACTGGGACCACTGGACTTCATTTAGATTAGTCACCTCTGTTAAGACCCCCATCTCCAAAGACAATCACCTCTCAGGGTCTGTGGGGATTTGTTCCTGGACTATTTCAACACCAAAATCATCCCTCATATCAAATAGTACGGTATTTGTTTAGAACCCGTGTGAGCCTCCCATTTAAAGTCTAAACCACCTCTAGATTTGGCTTATTATACCTTCTGCGGTGTAAATGCTACTTTAATCATTGTTATCCTGCATTGTTAAGGCATAAAGATAAGAAAAATGTCTGTACGTGTCAACACAAATGCAATTTTTAAAAAATTTCTATCCTCTTTTGGCTTTATCTGCAGATGTAGAACCCAGGAATACAGAGGGCGGAGGACACAGTCACATCCGCATGGGGGGTCAGGGCTTAAGTGTGTGATTCGGGGGCCCACTGACTCGTACCCTGAGCAGCACTGTAGGACACAGTGTACTGGACGACCAAGGACGCCAAGGGAGGTCGCACCCCTGGCCTGCCAGGCCCTGCAGTTCTGGCCCCCAGCTGGGCCGGGGCTCCTTAGGGCATGGGGGAGTCAGAGGTGCAGCTAGGTTTGTCCTCCCGAGACCCCACGTGTCCAGGGTCAGGGTCTGTCCATTCTGTGACGACTGGCAACAGCCGCGGGGCAGGACTCACCCTCAGCCGCCCACCTCTTCCGTTCTCCCCGCACCACTTCCCAACCGGAAGTGTGGAGCGTGAAGGAACTGCGACCAACTCACCCGAGCGTACAACCAAGACGGCTGCTGAATGGTGGGGCGGACAGGTGAGAAACGTGAGGGCCGGGACTTAGCTCAGTGGTGCCTGGTGCCACCACCTGCCTCACAAGCACGAGGACCCGAGTTCGATCCCCGGTACCAAAAAAATTCAAAAAAAAATCATTGCTGCCCGGTTGTCCTTCTCCTTACCCTCTCGAGCTCTCTCCCTGGTTAGCAAGGGCTGGTTAGGATTGTCACTTATTAGTAACTGAGAAAACACAGTTCCCACAGCTTGAAACCCTTGTCTTCTGCTTGGAGGAATGAAGTTAATAGAATTGCTAACAGACTTTGCTGGGGACACTCCCCACCCCTACCCACTTTGGGGTTTCAGTAATTGCTATCCGAGCCTCAAAGGCCAGAAATCGTTTTTCGTCTCATGCATGAAGAGTTTCTATCTGATTGATGACGACCACGCAGCCTCTCCTTACCCACGGAGCTGCACTAATTTGCAAGCTAAAACAATATTAGCAGATCGTTAATGGTCCGTGAAGCTGCAGCAGCGGCTGCGGCCTTAAATGTCCCCCTTGGAGCTCTGCAGCCACTACAGCTGCAAACCGTGGTTCCCTCGGCAGCACCGAAAGAGGAGGCTTCTGACCCTACCACTGAGGCAGAAACAGCTGCAGGGTGGCAGCAGAGTCTTTCCAGGTGGGCAGGGAGATGCGGCACTGTGACCACGGTGGTTCAGACACAGAGGGACTCAGTAGCAGAGAGCACTGAGTTTTTGTGCAAGGACACACGGGCATCGACTGCCCATCAGAGCGAATGCTTGCCACTTCCAGTGCTGGAGAGGGGCAGTGCCAAGAGCCGGCCTTCAGAGGAGGCACCGTGCTTGTGCGGCGGTGCCTGCCAGGCCCAGCTGCAGGCTGATGGGGGTCCAGGGACTTGGCACATCCTGCTGCAGGGCCCCTGAGAGGAGACCCCGGGGTGGCAACAGCCCAGGGACTGCCCGGATGCTGGGTTTGGAGGAGCCAGCCTGCCCCAGCCAAGGAAGATGAGACATGGTGCCACACTGGGACTCGGATGCTGGCTAAGCTGGCAGCTGGGTTCCTGGCAGAGGAGTTTGCAGATTGGAAAATACAGCATTTAGGGCAATGACAGGATCTGGGCTTGGAGAAGGCTGATTCCATCCAGACAGAAAGGTCACACAAGCTGTGAAGTGTGGCCCTGGGGCCCAGGCGCTGTTGCTCTAACGACACACTGAACAGCTTTTGGAGAAGCCCATGGCTACCACCCAGGCAACTTCCTGGGCCAGGGAGCTTTCTGTGCTAGGGCCAACATAGCTCCAAGAATACACAGTCAGGATGGGAAGTACAAAGAGCCTTGTCACCAGCTCACAGCCATGGTCCATACATGGCCTATCCCTTCCACCAAGCAGCAAGGCAGCTTGCCCCAAATCCAAATCGCACCAAGTAGATGGGAAATCCCAGCCCAAGGTTCTCAAAGGAAAATGCCCCAGGCTGTGAGGGAAACTATCAGAGAGCAGCATCCGTGAGGGTGTGGGCTTCTCCGAGCGCATCGGAGCCCAGGACATGGTTTGGAGAGAGGACCCTCTCTATGGCCAGTGTCTTTCCCCTTGGAAGAGTTGGGTGTGGACAGGGAGGAAAGGTTGAGTTAGGCTGGTTTCTGTCAATGCAGATTCAATGTCATGGACTCGCTCCAGTTTCTGCTGCAGATCCTGGGGTCTTAGCCCCCTGGCATCCCCCAGTATGAGGAAATCCCACTCTGGACTCCCAGAAATGGACTTCCAGGAGCTCCTGGAATCAGAACTTACAGCAAGGTTCCCTGCTCTGTTTGTTTGGAGTCATCCTTCTCTGTTTTGGGTGTCCTGCTCCATTTTAGGGCTTTTCTGTTGTTGTTGTTGTACCAGGGCTAGACTCGGGACCTTGCCCTTGCGAGGCAGGCACAGAGCCACTGAACTAAGTCCCTGGCCCTGTTTAGGGGCATCTTGCTCTGTTTTGAGGGATCCTGCTCTATTTTGGGGCTCCACGCAGTCAGCACCAAAGACCCTATTCCCAGATGAGCTCCAACTCAGGAGCTCAGGCCCTGGGACTTTCACCTACTTTTTGGAGGATGCAGCTCAACCCAGAACACAACCAAACACACAGCTGAGGGATCCTCCTCTATTTTGGGGTACCCTTCTTCTTCTTCTTGGATGCCCTGCTCTGTTTGGGAGCATCCTACTCTATTTTGGGGCATCCTACTCTGTTTGGGGGTGTCCTGTTCTGTTTAGGGTGTCCTGATCATCTGCAAATTCTTCCTGACGTGGCTCTGACCTCTGCTAACTGCTGTCTTGGGACGAGGTGGGTTTGATCCAGAGATTCTTCTCTCCTGCAAAGGCGCTAACCCAATGATGGCGACCCTTTTAGTTCTTTCAGTGATGCAAATAGCCCAATGTGGTACGTGTCATAGGTTCACCTGCACTGCGCTGACCCCTCCCCAGCACCCACCATGGTGACTGTCCCCTCCCACAGACCCTAACACCACCTCATGGGGGCTGGGAACTAGGGGGTGAGTTTGGGGGAGACACCAACAGTAGCCCCATCATTGTCCTCAAACAGGGCATCCTTAGAGGAGCCAGCAGCTTCCCAGAAGGCGATGACCAGCCTGGCTCAGGAAGATCGTTGTGCCACTATGGCCCCAACAGGACTTGTGTTTTGGCCATCGTTGTCATGACTTTCCGTAGGAGTTGATGATACCAAAGTAAAACCCGGATGTGTTTGGGGATAGGGGCAGACACTCAATAAAAACAGCCATTTGCTGAGCACTGCCTTGGGCTTGGAAACTGGATCACACTATGGATATTTCTGACTTAATCCTTCATAAACAAGCTGGAGATTTCCACACAACTGTTTCTATTTTGCTGCTGGGGACAAGGACAGTGGGTATGGTGGAGCTACTTGCCAGGGGCCATTTGGCTGCCCAGAGAGGAGCCAGCTGAGGCTCCGGTTTGCCTCTCTCCCTCCACAGTCTGCAGAAGTGTGTGCTTGCAGTTGTTGCTCTGCAAAGAGGGTGCTGCAAGGGTACTGTCCTCATCGGGTGGGGCCCAAGGAGTGGCAGCGTGGTTCCCTCTGAAGGATCAGGTGATCCCCACTCATAGGCTGCTCAAAGGGCAAAGGTGGAAATATTTGCAGAGAGGACTGGGGGATCTCAACTCTGCTGGAAGATGTGGCAGAACTCACATCATGCTGAGGAACCTTCACTGAGCCAGCTGACACTGCCATGGACGTCCACGCATGTGGCGGGGACACATGGGCAGCAGGGGCAACTCTGCCAGGGCCCTGGACCATGGGCTCCCCTCAGGCCCAGGTCTCTGTCCCCAGAGATGCAATGTGTGAACTTGTCAGGGTCTGGGGCTACAGGGACACTGGCCAGGGACCTCAGGGGTGGGCAGGACCCCCCTGCCTCCCCGCTGCTGGTTGCCTGCAGCCCTCAGCCTCACCCCAGTCCCAGCCGGCGTTGCCTTCACTTCCCTGCCTGCGTTCACGTCACCAGATCAGAGCTCGGCACAGTCAGCGCCATCGTCACCTAACCTGGTCATGTCACTAAGACCCTGTTCCCAGATGAGCTCCAGCTCAGGAGCTCAGGCCCTGGAACTGTCACCTACTTTTTGGAGGATGCCATTCAACCCACAACACCACCAAATGCACAGCTGAGGAGGGACCCGAGGGTCAGAAGCAGCATCGACCTATGATATTCAATCCAAAGCGAGGGTAGAGTAATTAGCATGTACCTCATCCTGCCTTTATTTTAAAAGCCCAGCCACTGCATTATGATAATTTTTCCAAAAGAATGGTCAGCAAGAATTGATTTAAGATCAATAACCTCAAAAGTACACATAATTCAAATAAAAGTTTAATTCAACTGATTTGGAATTCCGTTAGTTTAGATAATGGCCCAGCTGTTACATTTTGATGTATAAAGACATAATAAACATTTATGATGTAAAATAAAGGCCAAAGCACAAATTGGCCAAAATCACAGGAAGTGATCTTTGCTGATGGTGAAGTGCTGTGGGTTATCGCCACCCTGCCTCTTCCTCCTCTTCCTCCTCCTCCTCCTGCTTCCCCTCCTCCACCTTCTTCTTTACCTGCCTGTCTCTCTCCTTCTCCTTCTCCTTCTTTTTGGAATTCTGTGCTGTAACACAGAAAAGTGCTGTTTGCGTCTCGCGGGATTTGTACACAAGTGTGACACACCCTGATCATTTTCAGTCCCTTTGCCCCTCTCCTTATCCCCCCAAATCCAGCAGTCCCTTCCCCATTTTCCAAGCCTCTGCCTTCTGTGGTCACATCCTGAGTCCCCAAGGACCTGTCTGAGGGACCCTCAGCAGGACAGCTTCAGTCATCCCTGTAACTATCTACTCCATCCAATTATTTACTGCTGTCACTTTCCCTTCCACTGAGGTGGGGTCTGGGGTCTTTCAGTGGGGGGCTGAAGAGGGGTCTGGGGGCTGGGACAACTCCAGCTTGGACCTTGGGTCTCGAAAAATGTCATGGGTGCAGTGCAGACACTGTCGTGACAGGAAAATTGCAAGTGGTCAGCACCCACAGAGAAGGGCGTTATTTTAGGAACTCAGGAACTGGTCAAGCAAAGGGACCTGGACAGAAAGTGCAGGCAGGAAGTGTGACAGGAGGGGTGTGGCTCAGTGATCCTGAGAGCAGCACAGGCACAGCAGCAGAGCAGGTAGAAGCAGACGGTGCTGACATGGTGGTGGGAAAGCCACTTTCTGCACGGCTTTCACGACTCAGAGATGAAGACCTTCAGCTCACACTCTAGAGAAGGCTGAGGCAGGAAGAGCGCATATTCAAGCCTAGCCTAGGCAGTTTATAAACATTTTTGTTAAAAAAGGTCGGGGATGCGGCTCCGTGCAAAGGCCCTGAGTTCAATCCCCAGTACTGAAAAAACTTAATTAACTAATTATATCTATACCATGCCTCATGCAAAAGTGAATTCCAGATGAAGTAAATGTGAAAAGAAAGCTTTAAAATCCTGCAAATGCAGGAACATATAGTTACCTCACAGCAGAGGATTGTTGAAGTGACCAAGTGAACAAAAAAATATGAACACGAAAAATAAAATTAGACAAAAGCACGTGATCACGTTAAAATTCACACATCTGTAAACAGACACCTTAAAGTGGTAGCCGAGGCACGAACTGTGGCGAGCTTGGAACGACAGCTTGCAGAGGGCCACGGCGCTGTGTGGAACCACTGAGGAAGAGCTGAGCCCCCAGGTGGAGACCGGTGGTGGTGGTTCTCCAGGTAACCATCGGGGAGCTGACTCCGCAGGCGCCTTCCGATCCTGGTGCTCCTCGACCTCCATCTACATTGCGCACTTAGTTAACCAGGTCCCCAAAGAGGACAGCTCTCAACTCTACGAACTCACACTCATTCTGGCCCCAGCGTTAACACAGGCTCCGTGTGCTGACACCAGCTCTTCCAGGCCATTCCCCAGGATTTGCAGGATTTCAGGTCAGGGATGTACTCAGCCTGCACCAAGTCTATCCCCTCCCTTGCTCCCTCTTCATCTTCAATGGCTCCCAGCATGGGAGGAGCCAGGCCCTGCAGGTGCCGTGTGACCCCTTGGGAGTGCAACGTCTGCTCCTCCACCCCGCAGCCACACCCGTCAGGGGCAGGGTGAGGGCAGCACAGAGTCTTGAGGAAGTACTCGCAGCCTGCAAGGCGTCTGATATGCCAAGAGTCATTGATAACCGAAGAGCGGATATGAGGACAAAGGGGACTGAGTAGGAAAGGTTTATTGAAAGAAAGCTGCTAGAGACAGGCAGCTCCTATCTGGGGGATTTTATACAAGAAAATGACCACATCTCAGCCGCTCCGGCCCAAGCTGAGGCCATTCTGCAGGGTTCCAAGTGTAGTCGCTTACTAATAGTGCCCCACAGGGAAGTGTGGCACCAAGCTAGGGTACAGGGGGCTCTGTGTCTTCTGGGGGGCTTAGTGGAGGCCAAGCCCTTCCTAACTGCTCCCATGCAACCTGGGCAGGCAGCCTCCTCCCAGGCCAGGTCTGGAGGCCGCTTCATGCCTGAAGACACCTCCAGCGACCCTCCTCACTGGGCCCTCCGGTTTTGCTGCCCTCTTCCCATCCCTGGCCCCCGTACCTCCCTACCTCATATTGCTTCCTCTCTTGGCCAGTCCTCAGAGGTTTCCAGATCCACATTAAAATCCGTTTAAAAGATGAACTGAGGGCCAGGGATTTAGCTCAATGGTTCCGCCTCCTACTTGGCAAGCTCAAGGTCCTGAGTTCGATACTTGATACCAAAAAAAAAAAAAAAAAAAGAGGAACTGAGTTATTCTTGCCCACCTGCTGCTTCCCCCAGATTTCTTTAACCCCAAGCATGGAGGACAAGGGCACCCCTGTTAGCAATGTCCTGGGGACACTCCCTGGGCACTTCGAGGCCGGGCCTCTCTGAACCTCTACCATTAGCACTCAGAGAGCCCAGAAGGGGCCTCGTCCTCGTCTTCAGTCAGGAGGCTGAGCCATGGAAGGCATAGGGCAGGGGAGTATCTTCATGGTGCTCGGCATCATTTAGAGTTGAAACCTTAACGGGCCATCAAGGTGATGGGGACACCAGAAAGCCATGGGAGTTAAGCCCTGTGGTGTGAGCTTAAAGGCTGGTAGATTGCCACAGATGGCTCAGAAGCACAGATGCCTATGTAGAAAGGGCTGAGTGGCGCCCATAGCAAGGCTGGTGCTGGGATAACCAACCCTTAAGAGTGCAAGTCCATTCACTGGGACAAGGGAGGAAGTAAGGATAGTGTCCACCACACTCTTCCTTCCAGGGACCCTGCTCTCCTCCCCCGTGAACCAGGGGATACCAGCTGGAGTCTTGGGACATGGGTGCGGCTGGACATGATGGCATTTGCTTCCCATTCCAACCCTGGGGACACCTGGGGACAGCCTTGCTCCTGTGCTGGCATTCAAAGCCATTCACAGGGACATTTTCCAAGAAGGGTGGCCACTGTGGACTGAAACAGCACCAGTTACTTGCCCAGCCATGTGGGTCTCCCATGACTTGGATGCCCCAGAGGCCACCAACCCACATCAGAGGCTGACACAAGCAGCCCCAGCCCTGACAGCCACACAGAGCAACTCTGGGTAAACTGTGCCCTGAAATGAAAACAATGAAACTTTTAAAATTTAGCATGTCATACAATTAAATCCCCCTATGGCCTGGACAAGAGAATGTTCTGTTTTCAGAATTGTTTGGTTGCTCTAGATCTTTGGCATTATCATAATTATTTTAACACCAGCTCATCAATTTCTATTTTTTAGAAGGCTATTGAGGCAAATAAATTTGAAGAGAACAGTTATCTTGCAAATATTGAGTTTCCCAATCCACCAATGTGCCATACATATATCTCCATTTGTTTAGATTTTATTTAATTTCACAGCAAAGTTTTGCGGCTCTCAGTATAGAGAACTGGATAACTTTCACTAAATTAATTTCCAAGTGGTTTTTTTTTTCTGTAATTGGAAATGGATCTTTTAAATTTTGCTTTCTGATTATTCATTGGTGCTGTTCAGAAATCTAATGATTTTTGCATATTGACCTTTTTACCATGTTAATGATGTTTTTGCCGATCCCCCAGGATTTTCTGCATTAGCAATCTCGTCTTCTGAAAGCAAGGAAAATGTGACTGCTTCCCTCCCTGCGCAGATGCGAATGTTTCTTTTTCGCACCTCTGTGTCCCATCCAGGGCTTCCAACACATAGCTAAGCAGCAGTAACTGTGCCCAGGCCTGCCTGTCCCCAGCCCGACGTCACGTACTAGGGCACCTGTGAGATGTACATGGCCTGGGCCTGGCTAAATTTCATTCTGCCTCTGCTTGGCAGAGTTTTCATTGTGAGTGAATTATTTTTCTGTATCTAAGAATAAAAATGTAAGCTTTTTTTCCCCTTTACTCTGTGAATGAGGTCAACCATGTCAGTCGGGTGTTGGATTTGGAGCTAGGTTTAAATTTCTGGGTAAACCTCCCTTGGTCATGTGGGCTCTGGACACTGCTGGCCGCTTTCAGCTTGTGTTCTGCTGGTTTCCTTCCATCTATGTCAGGAAAATTTCCTCCCCCAATCTTTCTGTTGTCCTTCTGCCTTTTCCAGGCCATTCCCGGGATTCACAGACCTCGGGAATGAATCAGTGACCTCTCCTCTTCTGTTTGCTGGCGGTGTGTGCAGAACGGATGTGGTTCTCCCCAGGGTCTTGTGTTTTTAACCATCTGCTAGTGAATTCCAGGGGCCTGTGGTCCCTTCCCGAGGACTGGTACTAATTCCTCAGTAGGCCTGACCTCTCCTCACACCGCTGTCTCTCCCAACCCCATCAGGCTGTGTTAGAAATGGATACATTTTGCACAGTATTGTTCGCTATTGTGATTCTAATCTATTTTCTCCAAACATGTTTTTCATGTGGTCAATTTATGGCTCATATTTTTGCTTATCTTCTTCTATTCTCTTTAATTCCTTTTCTCTTTATACCTGCTTTCAGTGGAAACTTAAATTACTGTTAAGTTTCTCTTCTTTTCTGCCCTTAAAGCTGCAGGGTTCCTCTGAGTGCTGATTTATCTTTTTCATCTTTTTTTTCTTTTTATTGAGTTTATTGGTATAATCCAGGTCTACAATACAATTGCATTCATTACTGGGATCCTGTACCTTCAAATGACAGGTCTTGGTTCTCATTTTTTCCCCTTATCCTTGCCCTCCCTTCACCCCCTCCTCCCTTCCTCATTAACAAACTCTTTATTTCCATTTTTTTCATTTTCTCATATTTTTTCTTTTCCCTTATTTCCTTTCCCCTACCCTTCCCACTTTCCCTACATCTTTAGCCCTTTTCTTCCTATTTCACACTCTTAATTATCTCATTAGGATCTTGTGCACTATTACAGTTTTTCACACCAGAGAAACTATTCGGCATTTACACGTGTGACTTATTTATTCCACTTAAGAGTATATCCTCAATGTGTATCCATTTTCCTATGAATGACTCTAATTATCTTTTTATCTTTATTAAATATCAGTTCATATTAGGCATACAGCACAGCTACATTCGTCACTGGGATCTTGTACTTATGCATCACTTATGAGGTTCTTGTTTTTCCCCATTCCCCAGCCCTCCCCTCAGCCCCTCCACCCTTCCCTGTTTACAAAGACTTTGTTTCTGTGTTTTTCCTTTCACAAATTTTTCTCTCTTCCCTTGTTACCTTTCCCCTACCCATCCCACGTCCGCTACTCTTTTAGACTCTTCTTCCTATTACCGATTTAGCCACCTCCTGGAAATCTCACTTTGGTGACTGACTTTTTCCTTCCCACCTCCAGCCGCTCAGTGTATTTGAATTTCCCCGGTGGCCCCTCACTCTCTCCGGCCTCTGGTGCTAAGCTCGGCTCTCACACACCGTGCCCTGTCCCTCTGCCCCAAGTACAGCCCTGCCAGCGGTAGTTCCTCCAGCTCCTTCCTATCTGGTGCCTGCAGTTCCCATTTGATGGCTCTAATCTTCCGTCTCCTTCGCAGGAGCTTTCCGCACACAGAGGCCACATTTCTCTTTCATTATTCAAGATTCCCTTTCTTTTCTTTTCTTCTTTTCCATGCTGGAGATGGAACTTGGGTCCTTGTGCTTACGAGGCAGGCAGTGGCAGCGGCACCACTGAGCTCTATTCCTGGCCCTCCTGTTCATTTCTTGACTATTTATAACAAATGCTTTTAGCACTTTCCTCAATGAACTCAAAATCGGAGCCACTTCTGGGCTGGTTTCTGCGGCTGCCTTGTGCTCCCCAGGAGACACCATCTCCGCTTCCCTACCCAGCTCACACTCCTTGCTGCCCAGCGGAAACCACGCCTGGCACTTCCTGGCTGTCCCCTGCACTCAACGCCATGTGGTCGTACATATTTCTGGCATGGGTTTCAGCCCGCAGTGCCTCAGCCCTTCTCAGAGTGGCTGGGCTGCTCAGAGTTTAGCATCTGTGCCAGCAGTTTGGGGTCGGCCCAGCCAGCACGGTCTTTAGCTCTGGCTTGTGCCTTCCTGGCACCATGATGAGATTCTGCACTGGTCCAAGCCTTCCAAGCCTTCCAAGCTCCAGCACTCTCTGCTCTGGGCTCTCCCCCGCCCCTGTGTGCAGCTGCCCCAGCCCAGGGCCATTTCCAAGGCCTCCCTGTTAGGGTTTTCCACTCATCCTACCATGTCCTCTGCCCGGCTGCAAGGTGCTCTGCTTAGGATCCTGTCCCAGACCCTGGCCCGCTTCTCTGGGGTGTAGGTGGTACTGCTGACAGGTGCCTGTGCGTCCCTAGCCCGAACCGGAGACTCCTTGTGGGAGCAGAAGTCTGTCCTGGGCCTGGGTGCGGGGGACGGTTGGGCATTGAGTTGAGGTGGAGGAGTCAGTCTAAGGCCGTGTCTGGGGCATCCCACGGTCCAGAGAGCCAGGTGGGAACCCGCAGCCCACCTCAGGATTCACACACCAACCCCATTCCTGCTAGAAGGAGACTGGACAAACCCATGTCGAATGAGGGTGTTCGTGGAAGGCGGAAAGAGGAAGCTAATTACATTCCGTGAAAGATGCCACCCGCCGTGCCAGAGCCAGCTCTGAGCAGCTGGGAGGGAGAGGCTCTGGCTGCACGACAGCAAGTGGGCAACTCTGTACCCCAAACAGCAGCCACACCCACAGCCGCCCTCAGCCTCCTTCGCAACTTGAAATGTAGAGCACCCAGGCTGGATTATTTTAACTGCCTTTCTCTGAAGCAGTTGACCCATTTGGGGACGAAAGAAAACAAGTGCTCAGCCTGGGACACCGAGGGTACACGATGCCGGCCCCGAATGAGGAGGGAAGGGCGGCCTTTCAGTCCTGGACCGCCTGGGACCTGCAGTGGCTCTGTCACAGGTCGAATGGTGTGCCCAGTGTGAGCCTTTGCTCTTGCATGACAGAGCACAGTAATGTGGGCCTCACAGAGCTGGGTGGAGGCCATGGCAGGAGTGGGCAACCTGTGATTCCTCTGCAATGTGGACTCTGAACAGAGGCTGCGGGCCCCTGCCCAGCAACTGCCTGGCTCAAACCTGTCACACCTCTTTCCTCAAGGAGCTGGCCTCAAACACAGCCTGCTCCTAAGTCCTGTCCCTTTGAAATGCTAATTCCCTCATTCATTATTTCCACTTCAGCAGTTTTTCTTGAGGGGGGGTCTTGAATTTCAAGGGGCTCTGAAGTCCTGACAGCTGTGGTCACCCTGATGGCATGGACCACGCAAGCCCGGTCCTCGGCCAAGGTTGCCCCTTCCTACAGAAACAGCAGAGGCCATGCAGGGAGGGTGGTCATTCTCATTGGTGATGGCGTCGGGTCTGTTTCCTTCTACATCTAGGCTTATGGGGCACAGCTGCAGGTCTGCTCTGATCCTGGGGCCACCCCAGTGACACACAGCCAGCACCCCACTGTGTGCCTGGCCCTGGGATCCCCACAAAAGTGGGGCCGATGGTGGGGGTGAAACACACACTAGACACGGTGACCAGGAGATGCCCGCCCTGACAGATCCCAGCCCATCTTGTCTTGTTTGGGCTTCTGACCTGCAAGACCTCAGCAGCCATGAGGGTGGGACAGGGCTGTCCCTGTAATGCAAACCACACTCACAGTGTGGGGATGGGGCTTCCAGGTGACTGTGTGTCTAGAATAGCACTGTGGGTGCAGAAAGTACTAAGAAAATTCTCAGGAAAACACTAAGGCCGAGGGTGGGTGTGTCGGTCCTGGTTTGCTTTTCTCTCCCAAATGCATGGCAATCTAGCCAGGGGAAGCTGTGCTCTGTCTGCATCTGACCTCCGAATTGTTCTAGTCCCGGCCCTTCCCCTGATCCTCCCTGGCCTCCCAGGCTCTCCGCAGCACACACCCTGCCTCTGGCTCACAAGCAGCCCTCAGAAGAGGCCCTGGCAACCCAGCTCCTGCCAGCAAGGGAGGAGCTTTGAACCCTGTGCGTCCTGAGTGCAGGTCCGGCTCACCAGACACAGATGCGTCCTTTAATCTGCACCCTAAATCATAAGTGTAATTGCCCTGCTCTGCTAATGAATGCAAATTGCAAGTTTCCTTATTGGAAATCAGCGTTCCAGCTTTTTGGCTTTTTAGCAGTCGTTCATCTTCCCCGCTCTCTTCTGACCAATGTCTCTGCAGCCACACACGGCTCCTCAAGCAGCCACTGCTGTCTGTCCCCTCTCCCTGACTGCAAGGTCACCAGTGCCCCTATTTTGTCAAACAAGTGCTGATCAGATGGGTGTCAGTCAGGAAAGGACTCTGGGGGAGAAGTCCAAGCAGGAGCACCAGGCCTATCCTGGCCAACACAGCCTGAAGGGTTCACTCAGAGCAGGATCATGGACCACAGGTGCAGGAAGGGAGGCAAGGGGCTTCCAGGAGGCTGTGCCGGCCTTCAAGGCTGCAGGGTGACTTACAGAAGAGCTACTCTTGGCCAGCCCCACTTGCAGCTCCTGAACCTGAGGACATGAGGGGCACTTGCTGGACAGCTTCATGTCTTCCAGACAGGCACTGGACAGCTACAAGGTCTGGGACATTCCCAACTCTGTCGCCCTCCATCCTTGCAGGGTAGGATCAGGGACAGGCGACAAGGATCAAACTCCAGCCTCCGGGCTCAAGGCCAGTGTGAGCCAGCCCGGGATGGGTGGGAGAGGGGACAGACAGGCACTTTCCTCTCAACAGCTACTCGGCAACACAGTGTGACCCCTAAGCGGCAGGGAACCTTTTGTCCCACCTCACCAGCCAGACCGCATACCACCATGCAGCGAGGCTGGAAGGGGGGATACCAGGAGTCCTCCTGTCTCCTAACCACCATGACTCAGCAATCCCCCATGACATGGCAGGCTGGATGTCAGAGGGCCGAGGCCTCTCGCCATGGTTTGGTTTTGTAGGCCTTTGACACTGACGACACCCACGTGGTTAAAGGCTGGGTGAAGAGGAGCCGCGGGGAAGCCCACACGAACTGGGAGAGTAGAAATCAAAGGCCTCACAGGTCCCTGGTACACTTGATTCAGCAAACAAGTGTGCGTCCCCAAGGCCTCCTGCTGGCTGTTCTTGTTCTATGGGTGGACACAGTGCATGTTCTCAGGGTGGTTACCTTGCCCCTCACTACCTCTATACCTTAGACCCTAGGATGTGCATTTACATGTCAGGAAACTAGACCAAGAGGCTAATTTTCCAGATAACAGCTGCATAAGTCCCCCCACCTTGTACACAGCATCCAGGGGCTTAGGGTCCGTCTCTGGTTTGATACAAGTAAGTGATTGTTACAGATTCTCCAAAAAAATGCTCCCTCTCCCTCCAGAATCACTGTGCTTGCTCATGATTATGATCGTACACACAAAGATTTCAGAGTTATCGTGTCACAAGTGGGACGGGGACAGAAGCTGCAGCGGCCTAAGTCTGCCTCTTAGAACACCCAAAAGCTTTTTATGGGGGTGAGGGGAGAAAGACAGTTTTTCTTTCATACAGGAGTGATAAAAAACTACAGTGAATGTTTAAATTAAAAAATATTAGGGGAAGTGGGAAGGGTCAGGGAAAGGAAATAAGGAAAAAGAAAAAAATCTGAGAAAATGAAAAACTAGAAATAAAGTTCTTGTAAATAGAGGAGGGTGGAAGGGGTGAAGGGAAGTCAGGGATAAGGGGAAAAAGTGAGAACCAAGGCCTGTCATGCAAAGGTGGAAGATCCCAGTGATGAATGCAACTGTACTGTATACTTTAAAAGAACCAATAAACTCAACGAGAAAAACAAAATTAGACAGTACAGGATGCATTGCCCGTAATCCTCCTGGAAACAACGCTTCTCACTGTGAACACACTCGTCCTAGGGCTCCGGCCACGTTCTGCAGCAGGTCTGGAGTCGTCTTTCCTGGTCTTTACGAGGTGTGATTAGAAAATAGAGCGAACGCTTCTGCTTAGCGCCGTCCAACAGGGAAGCAGGCTCGGAAGAACACGACACCGCGTCCTCACCCACACAATTCACCAGATCGGGCACCATGGCGACTGCTGGCTCTTCCCCTAAGTCGAAATGACCGTGGAAGGGGCACTTCTGAGTCAGTACAGGATGTGGAGGCCGCCGCACCCGTGCAAGTAAAGACCCTCAGGAAAGAGGACTCCAGAGCTGCTGCAAAAAGTGGCTGCAATGATGGGACAAAGGTGTTCGACGCAAGTCGGGCATTTTAGTAAGTTTTAAAATTTAAACATACTGTGCGTATTTTTCAGTCCTACCTCCTATGAGACAAGAAACAGGCTGTCTATACAATCACCACCCCCCAGGTATGAGTTTATCCAGGTAAGTCAGGCGTAGGAAAAAGAGGCTGGTTTCTATGACAACCAGTAATTTTCACATCACTCGGGGCCATGAGCAGCTGCCCGGCTCCCCGCAGGTGGAGGTGGTGGGACCAGGCTACTCTCGCAGGCCCTGGTTCACCCTCCCTAGGAGTCCTGTTATGACTGAGCTGTTCAGGACGCTCCTAGGACCCGTCAGGAAGACAGTGCCAAGGGACCCTGAGCCGTCCCCTGTTGCTCATGTGACCCCAAGCAAGTAGTCCTCTCTGCCTTCAGCTTCCTCATCTTTCAGATAAAACTCTTAACAACATTCATTTTAAAGTCAGAAACTAAAGTAACGCAGAGACCTTACGAGGAAAGAGTGAGGGGTACTGGGGAACCCCCACAGGTCCTGTGTCCCTAAGGTCACACCCCCGGCAAGGTCCTCAGAGCCCTCCCTACCCAGTCACCAGGAGGTGGCAGGTTTGGGACCTGCTGGAGGACGTCTCCACTTCTCCCCAGCCCACCTGCTGCCCCCGTCAAAGGAGGAAGCTAGACGGCCTTGGTGAGAAGTAGCTCTTGGATTTACTCTTCCGCAGTAGGAAAAAAAAGCTGTTTTTATAAGTACAATAAAAATGCAAATTAAATTATAAAGGAATCGGAAAAGATGCCCATCTTTCTAAAGCATAACCCTGGTTACATTTCTCATGAAAGCCTCCAAAGACCTCCTCTAAAAATGTTATTAGATCTATGAATGTCCTAGACAATTAATGGGTTCTCCTTCCACATTAAGCTAAATAACAGCATCTTATCGGTCAACAAAAAAGACGTTTGTGCCTTTTGGCTACAATTAATACAGAGGCTGGATTTGCACTTCCCTTTAATTACTAACAGATTATTCCAAGTCTGAGAGACCATCTGTAATTAGCATTTTATTGATTGATCGGTTGCGAAGAAATGACCCTGATTATGTTCTTAGTAATCCGTTTATAGCTAATTGGCTTTCTTTCATTAAAATATAAAGAGCCATCCGTAAAGTGCAGTCAAGGTGTGTGGGTATCATAAACAGCACCAAAATGCTGTCACTTGTCACAGGCGGCCCCCTGCGATTTTTATGGAAATCTAATTATTCGGTGAATTAAGGGTTTGACCTCTGCGGACAGGAAGGCTGGCGGGGACTCCAGGAGCTGATCACCCCGGGGAAGGCCAAGGTCTCGAGGGCTCGGTGGCGACACCCCATCCGCGGCTGCTTCGAGGGGCTGGTGCACCCTGACGAAGCGGCAGAGTCGGTAGACGGTAATTAAAGACCGGCTATGCGGCTCAGAAAAGGCAAAATATTCAGAGATTGCAATTAAATCCTTGGCAGTGACAGTGCTTAATTAGGTGTAATCCTTCTTGCTCCAGATAAAAACAAAACAAAACAATTCCCAGGGAAGCAGAAACCAACGGGGAGATGGCAGACCTTCAGCAAAGGTCACGCCGAGGGGAGAGCGCCGGGCTCCACCTCTCCACATCTGCTGGGCTGCAGGAGCCACTGCTGCTATGAAACAGTCTCTGTCATCCGGACTCCGTGCTTCAGACCCAGGCGGCAGCACCAGACCGGGGGCGTCCGGTCCCCTACACTGAGGAGCACAGGGAGGGCGCAGAGGACCTGGTCACAGTGACCACAGCTGCCCGGCAGCAGGTGCTTCACTCAGACCCAGGCGACCCGGTGCCTCTACGTCTTGTCACCGTGCCATCTTGGGTCAGAATTAATCCTTATCCACCTGGCTGTTCTAGGACGCTTGGAAAGGAAGGCTCAGGCCTCCCTGGTGAGGAGGTGGGACGGCAAGGAGTCCGAAGCCAATGCCCCTTTGTCCTTCGTGCTGGACAAATCCAATACCAGTCATTGGGGTGGATGACTGGCAGACGAAGGACGAATTAGTGCGCTGAGGCAGCCAGCCCAGCGTCACTGAGCGGCTCCTGGCCTGCGTCATCCTGCACTCACACTGCACAAAGGGCCGGCTCCCACCACCCAAGAGACCTGCAAACATCCCCTTCATAGGAGTCTCTGGGACCTTCTCACCGCTGGAACAGAGGCCCAGGCTGGGCAGACACAGGCTGAGGCCACCATGACAGAGTGAGGTCAGCCCCCCAGGCTAAAGCCAGAGGTCAGAACCTCTGCCCCACTCCCAGGTGCACCTGTGACAGACTCAGTGATGGGACAGCCCTCCTAGAAGGCCGTGTGTGCATGATCAGGGCCCTCAGTGGTTGGCCCTGGCCATGGTGGACCCCGGAAGTCACCCAAGGAGCCCCACAGCCAGCCATCACTGGGCACATGTGCCGTCCTGAAGGGACAAGAAAGGATCAGCCACAGGGAATGGGATTGCCAAGGTGGGTGACGTCCTAGGGCTGCCCCACACCCCACACACAGTACCCTGTGACAGCAGAGTGATCCGGAGGCCAGAGGTCCTCAGTCACCATAGGGCTGATGACCCTTGTAGGCTCATGGCTCTATCCCTGCCTCCTCCATCCTCTCAGCCTCCTTCCTTTCCAGCCCCTCTGTGCCATTTACAGGGTGCTTGTCACTGGATCGAGGGCTAGTGGGACAATCTGGGAAGACCTAACTATGAGATTCTTTACTCGGTTCCATCTGCAAAGACCTTGCTCCCAAATGAGATCATGCCCACCCCTTCTAGGGTTAGGACGCGTCCTGGGACCACGTTCCACCAGGAAAAGCCCCAGCCCTGGACACTGGCTTCCAAGTGACCCGCATGGCCAAGATCACACCTCGCAGGGCTCGGGAGCGAGAGTGTTTGGGGACGCAGTAGGGAGGGACTGAGCGCCCGAGGCCTGCAAGACTGACAGAGCCAGCACTGCAGAGCCTTATAGGGAGAGGATGGAGGGGAAGAAAAGCCCAGGCTTGAAGCCAAGCAGGAGAAAGGCAGCCATGTCCAAGGCTCTGCTCCTGGGGGCAGGGAGCAGGTGAGGTCTGCAGCTTCGAACAGGAGCCCTGCATCATGTGGACAAAGGGGACACTGCAGAGGCAGCTGCAGCAAAGCCCATCAGGAAGGAGATTCCCAGACCGCCCCTCAGAGCCTCCAGCCTCTTCCTGGAGTGAAGATGGGGCCGAGTGGGCAGCGGGAACCTGGCCCTGCTCAGGGGTGACGTGGCTGTGTTCATGGGGGTTGACAAGAGCGCGGTGAAGGTGGGGCTGGGGTCAGGCGGGAGGGTGGGGGTGGAGTCTGATGGACGCTAAGGGCTATGCGTCCTCCGTGAGGAAAGGGGTAATGCCCACCAGGAGCCCCAGGACTGGGGCACCACCTGGGCTCAACTAAGACCATCCCTGCACCCAGGAGACTCGGCCCAGAGAGGGGACTTCTCCAGGTAGAAGGGCCTCAGAGAGCACAGCATCACCCCACAGCTCATTTGGAAGTGGGGCGTCCCTCACACAAGGCCAGGTGGCCCTGTGAGCAGCGGGAACCCCCACCACATACACACACACACACACACACACACACCGTTGTTTCCACGTTGCTCTCCATGCAGCCACCCTCCACACGTACCACAGGACCCTGGTCCATCCGCCGTGGGCGGCAGCATCACCTGTTAGACCCAGGTTCTCACTCACAGAGTGAGCCCACACAGGGCACCACTAACATCCACCCACCCTCTCCCCAGCAAGCCCTTTGCCACTGCCCTTTGGGATTCAATTTTAATTTCTATCATAAAAGACATTTGCGTGAGTTGAAAAGGCAAGTACTGCTTCATGGGCCTCTAGAATTCACAGCAAGCTGGGCGCTCGGGATCAATTGAAACTGTGGTCAGTTTTTAATAGTTTCTACCCTGGCCCTAGAGCATGGTGTTTGTTCCTCTGCAGAGATACAGCACCCCACCATCCTTGGGGGAGCAGTTCCAAAGCCGCGGCAGGTGCTTGAAAGCAAGCACAGCACCAAACCCCATAGGTACCAGCTTGTCCTACACAAGCACACCGGTGAGGAAGTTTAGGCTACAAATTAGGCACTGCGCAAGATTAACAGCAGTGCTACTAAAATAGAACAGGTACTAATACACGGTGAGTAGACCTTGTGAAGCAAACTCCCGCCCCTTCAGCAGAAGCCCTGCAATGCCGGACTCACAGGTGGAGTCCCTCCCTGCTGCTCAGAACTGCACGCAACTGAACCTTTCGGGACTGCTCTGTCCTGGAATGTTCACATTTCACCTTTTCAGGCTGGGGCCAAGCTGGGTCCCCGGAACCAGAGGATGTGGCTGCGGTTAGAGGGCCCTGTTCTTTTGCTGCGTGATGGTGCACTGCAGTTTGTTTGTTTTTAAATGTTTGCCATTCCGGAGGACTATTGCCCTCAGCAGTGTGTGTATGTGTGTGTCTCTAGCTCACTTCCTAAGTACTGAGGCCAGGAGAGAGGAAACCGGGCCGCCGAGTGCACCTGTCACAGCAGCACAGTCCGTGTTCACAGCCGTGTGAAGGTGCCTGCGCTCTGACCAGGCCTGCGCGTCTCCCTGTAAGACCTTCCACCGCATTTTGCATTACTCAGCTCCGACTGCGCTCGGTTATTTGTCTCTAGATCTTGACAATTCCAAGATCAAGGCTGAGACAGCGCACTGGTTTTTCTCAGGACCTCTCCTGGCCTTGTGTCGGTCCGCTCGCCATGGGTTTGGGGGCCAGAACTCGGCTGTGAGCGTCAGTCAGCCCCACCTTTGTCAGCCTGTGACTCAACGCAACTCTGAGCCATCTGATGGAACATTGCAGGTCCTGCTCTCCATGTGCATTAGCCTGAGTGTCTCTGTGCGGCTCTTTGTGGATTTTTCCTGGTTACTTATTAATGAGGCACCACGGATGCACAAAATGTAACAAAAATGCAGCTCCGTGTGGTCACAGTGAGGGCCATGCCCATGACCAGACTGCTGCAGAGATCACCACGCAGCCCTCTTGTCCTGGGCACACCCAACCCCTGTAGTCTTAGCTGTCAGCAGACGGACGAGGTTTGTGACATTGCACATTAGAAGCTTAAACGTTTTCCATATGTTTTGGTTAATGCAATATTTTCTTTGCAAGGCTGTCCTGGCTGTTGAGCATAGGTAGAGAGACCATCCTGTCCATGGCTGTCCGACAGTCCACTCTGAGCATTCAGCTCGCTCTGGGCTATGTGGCCTCTCCGGGGCAGATGCGCCTCGTCTGGCCACCATGAAGCAACAGCCTTCACCTGAGCTCTGGAGAGGGGACGGTGGCGGGGGGCCACAGGGCCTTCTGCAGACTGGATTCCGGAAGCCAGCGCGGCTAAGGCAGGGAGGACTCGCCTCCCCTGTGGGCAGGTCACGCCGCAGAGCATCCCCACTCCCAGACCACTGTGTTCCCCCAGCCCCAAAGGACAGCACCTTCTCCACGCCCCACAAGGCTCCTCCACTCTTCGGTGATCTCCATCCACCTGCCTGGCATCTGCTCTGCAAAATGAATCCCTTGTTCTGTCAAAGCACAGGTTAAATGGGGAAAAGGAAGGATGAAGGGTGCTTGTCAGTACAAAGGTCCCAAAGAAAGGAGGGGAGGGGGAAGAGAGGGGAGGGGATGGGAGATGAGCCATGTGAGGGGGAAATGTTAACACCTGTAACTCCAATGTTATGGACAAAAATACTCAAAAGATTGCTGGGCAGAAATAAAATACAAAATTAAAACTGAATATTATAGAAAATTTACACAATTTAGATATAAAAGCAGAAAAATGAAAGTGTCAAGGCAGAAAAAAGATATCATACGGCACTAATCAAGAGACAGCTGGGGTTAATCACTACCGGATTAGGTAGATTTTTACACAAGATACATTAACCAGTAAAGATATGACGTTTTGTAGTGACACAAATATTTATGTTCCAGAATGCATGGCAAACTTCCAGTTGCAGGTGCCCAGTAAAAGATCATCAAAATCCATGAATAAAAATGACAGAATTAAAAAGAGAATCAATATATCATAATAGTGACACTCTTTAACAAGATTCTCTCAGCGAATGAAGGAAAACGTCTCACAACTCCAGGGTCCACAAACTGAGGCCTATGCTTGAAACTTGCCCTCCATCTACTCTGTAAATAAAGTTTCACTGAAACAGCAATGTTCCGTTTTCCACCTGTCTTTTGCAGCCACTTTGGCAGAGAACTAGCGGGCTGATGGCTGCAGAGTGTGTTTAAGGCCTGCACAGAGTAAACCCATGAAGTTTCCATCGGGCCCCCGGCAGGAAAAGTACGCTGGCCCCAAGAGAGGAAGCCGCGACTTCTAATGACAGATGGTCTCCAGCCTGGGGACAGGACGCTGAGGTCATGTTCTGCCCAGGGCAGAAAGAGCTGTCACTAGATAGGAATTGAAGCTGGCCACAGACTGCAGCCCCAAGAAGTCCCTATGCATTCCAGAAGCTTAGGTTATTGTACATGTGCTTGGGGCCACAGCAAGACTAACCTAGAAATCAGTAAGCTAAAGATAGGTAGGAAATTTATAATGGTTCAGAAACTAAATAATGTATTGCTACATAACCCACAAAATAAAAAAGATATGAAGACGTCAAAAGATGTTTTAAATGAATGATAAGGAAAAGCAACAAGGAAAGTCTTGCAGATAAAGCAGTGGTTAGAGAGAAACTTAAATCCTTAAATAATTGCGTTGCCAAAGAGTATGAACTATGAGTGAATTGCCTTGGTCTGTGTCTTACAAAATTAAAAAAGGTGAGCGAACAGAATAGACTCAAAGATCACAGAAAGAAGACAGTAAGAGGAGTGGGACAGAAACCAGTGTGATCGGCACCCAGCAAGGAAAGTCAGCCACACCATGCCTGGCCTTTGAGTGGTCTCATTATAGCCACAAGCCTCACCGTGTCAAGACCGATGAGAATGAGTATGAAAAGCACCAATAACAAAAGGCAATCAAGAAAAATGGTGCCAAAGAGACAACAGAAGTTTTCAAAAGGAGACATGAGGAACGAGTCTAGTCATTTGGACAACTGGGACGAGGTGGACAAAATCAAAAATGAAACAGAGAAAGCACAGCCTTCCAAAGCTGACCCAGGAAGAAATGGAAAATCTGAAAACTTTAATATCTAAAAACTAAATGCAATCTAAAATTTAAATTAAAAACCTCCTCACAAATAACCTTCAGGCCCAACAACTAGCTGAACAAATCCTATCCCATTGTTTAAAAGCAGGTGATGACAGGATCCCATGCTTCCTCCTGCAGAGAGAGAAAAGGGAACGCATCTCAAAAAGCCCGACAGGCAGGTGTGCCCAGCACCAGAACCTGGTGAATGATTACGAAGCAGGAGCCCTGCAGACTGATTTTCCTCATGAGCATGTAAGTTAACATCCTAAATGAAACATCAGTAAATTGAATTCTGCAATTTATGAAACATAGGCAACATCATGAACAAGCAGATTTAATTCCAGCAATGCAATAGCAATTTAACTTTTAAAGAATTAATTAACTGCATCCCACTGACAGCAAAGGAGAAAAATCCATACAGTCACCACTGTAGACGAAGAAAATATCACTTGACAAAACTCAGCATCTATTCACTTTAAAAGCTTTTAGCGAGCTAGAAACTGAAGGTAACCTATTATAGGGGTATGATAATTAAGGCAGTGTGGTATTGCTGAAAGAACAGAAAGGAAGACTTAATTAATAAAATGAGGAGTCCAAAAGCTACCTAACTCATGACAGAGGTGTCCTTGCCGTGAATGAGGACATGTGATCTCCTCACTACACTGTATTTGATCGATTAGAAGGCAGAAGAGTGAATTCTTACTTCTGTTGGTATCACCCCAAGCATTTTGTTCTGGACAGATCATGGACCTAAGTGTGAAAGACGCAACAAAAGAGCTTGTGTCAGAATCAGTAGGAAATTGATGACCTTCAGCTGCACAGAGGTCTTTAAATTGGCCCCCAAAACAATCATCACAAGCAGAAAGAACAGAGGCAAACCAGTTGAGAGAGGGGATGGCAGACACTGTGCTCCCACCCACGTAGACTTACAGCCAAAGAGCCACGCAGCGAGACAGAGCCAGGGGTCCCCAGCACCCCAGTCATAAAGGGCACCACCAAAGGGTGTCTCCTCTCCACTGAGCGCATGGGAAGGACCCTACCATCCGTTTCCTGGAATCTGTAAGTTAAGTCCCTGCACCCCACAAACACTGCACACAGGGTGGGACCTGCCATCTACACAGTGGCCCCAGGATCCCAGATGGCGCAGCCCCCGCAGGAAAGCAGCTCTGGGCATTGTCCAGGGTGAAAACACCCACCTCTGCTCCAGCAAGCCCGCTGCTGGGTTTGCACCCAGTAAGTGCCACCTCCCCAAGCACCAACACCACAGTGTTCCCAGTGACACGCACATCATGGGCGAAAGGCGAGTGAGACCTCTAGCCTGCATGTCACAGCTGTGTGTGCACAGCAATGCCCACCGCATGGCAGCGTGCGGACAGTGCTCGCTTGACCTTGGGCAAAGCTGTCCAAGGATGGACTGTGAGATTCCATCCACACACCATTCAAAAGCTGGCCACGGTCATTTCCAGACAGAAGGCAGGATGCCTCCAATGACAGAAAAGACCCGTCTCTTTGTCCACCTGGTGAGTGGGTCACGGGGTGACCTCAGAGGGTCTTACCTGCTTGTTCCCCAAAATGCGGCCACGGTGAAGGCTGCTTCTTTTCCCTGGCTCCATGGTTTTCTCTCTTAATAATCCAAAATAAGCACAGATAACACACACTTTCACTGCACGTGATGGTCTACACCTCTAATCCCAGCTCCCTGGCAGGCTGAGGCAGGAGGATAGCAGTTCAAGCTCAGCACAGGCAGCTTCATGAGAACCTGCCTCAAAATAAAAAATTAATCAATGCAATGGGAATGTAGCTCAGCTCAAAGGACCTGAGTTCAATCCCTGTTATGTCCTGTATCTAGATGTTTCCCCAACACCTTATGTAGTCATAAGCAGGGCTTTTCCAGAGCTGGCTGGATCTTCAGAGCAGTGTGATGCTGGGATTAGGGCTATGTGATTACTAAATTAGTCCACTGATTGATTTAGCACAGTTCTGGGTAGGATAAGACTGCCCATCTTGGGTGTGAGCACTACCAGCCTACCCTAGGGTGGTCTGAACAAAATATAAGGGACAGAAAGATAGCCAGTGTCACTGCTTGTTGCTTGTTGCTCTCTGCTTGGATGTTTTTTCTGCCTTCTGCCTGCCATGCACTGTTTCTCCTCTGCGATGCCCCTCTGCCATGCCACCCTGCCTTGGAGCCAGTCAGCTATGAATGGAAACCTCTATAAACTAAGCCAAAACAAACTCCTTTAACCTGGAGTCTCAGTTATTTATTTTATCTCAACAACAAGAGAAAAGTGCCTACGACAATCCTCAGTGCTAAAAGAGCAACAAGAGTACTTTCTCTTTGCTGATAAGAATAGGTCCACTAGTCTTCACTTTCCTGGGTGGGGTCTCACAGAAATGATGCCAATCACTCTGGTTTTCTCATCCCTTACAGCAAGCCAAGAGACCCTCTCTGGGGCTGGGGTGGGAGGGTCGCTGTATCTCCTGTGGGTCCCTCATTAGCTAACTTCCTGCTGGAGGACCTTAGATCATGTCTGTCTTTCCCTATCAGGAGCAAAGTACATCATCATTCCAACTGGAGAATCACTGCTCCAAGAACAAAAGTGGCTCTGATGCCATCTCTAGCAATAAATCAGCCAAAGCCCCTGCCCAGCCTGCAAACCCCAGAGGCCCAGCCTGAGTCGGTGATGGATGATACTGTGAGGAGCTCCTGTGGCTGCCCTGGTGTTGTGAGGTGGTGCTTTCTAGGTTCTGCATAGCCTTTCTCAGCGTCCAGGCATTCCCCTCTCCCATCCTAAGTGTTTTCAGCCTCGCTTGCTGTGTACACGAAGTTTCTGGAGAGGGTGCATTCATTAGCAGGCAGATCCTGAACCCTTCCCAGTTGCAGACTTGATTTTATTTGACATACAGAGGTCATAAATAGGTATTTGTTCGAGCATCACAAGAGTGCTTGTGTGGTCTTTGCACCGTTGTGGGGTCTTGCAAGGATGCTTTTCCCTCCCTACTGTTGTACATGGACGTTAAATACCACTTTCAGGCAAGAACCTTGTTTTTCTCTCTCTCTCTCTCTCTCTCTCTCTCTCTCTCTC
>NW_022900931.1:1066998-1096206 GCF_012274545.1 Fukomys damarensis | reverse complement strand
CCTCTCTCCCCCCCCCCTTCTGAGGACTCTGTGACAAGAAGCCTTACAGCTGCAGGATGAGCTGACTGGCTTTGTACTGGGGAGCCTGGCTCTCAGCTGGGTTGCACCTGCATGGTGGGGGAACCCACACATCAGCCCGGCTTTCAGAGAGCTCCTGAGTGCACCCACATTTGTGTCTCCCTTCACCTGGTGAGCGGAGACCTTCAGGACCCGGGGTATGGTGGTCCTGTCTCATTTTCAGAGCATCCTCTTGGCCCCAACCAGCAGGCTTCCCCACATGTTATGGCCCCAGTGGAAACCACAGCCACAAAGTGACCCCGCATTCCAAGATCACATACAAGTGCAAGTGAAAACTACGGTGAATGGTTAAGAGTTTACACATGTATTTTTTACAGTAAAAGACACATTGCTGTGAGTCCCTCTGGAAATCCTCCCTCTCGCTTCAAAGCACTTATCCAATTACTCTTGGCACTGTCTGCAGCAGCTCCGAAGTTCTCTTTCCTACGTGTCTTTAGTTGCACTGTTGTGTCTGCCCTGACGTCCTGGATTGAATTGTGAGAATGTTTCTCTTTCGTGGTCCTTTTGAGTTCAGGGGAGGGGCAGAAGCCGCACGGTGCCAGATCGGGTGAATCACGTGGGTGAGGACACAGCGTTGTGTTCTCACAAGCCTGCCTTTCCTTTGGTTGGCTCTCAGCGGCAGCACTCGCCATAGTCCAGATTATACCCCCAAACTTCCCAAAGACACTCAGGAAAGAACTTCCAGACCTGCTTCGGAAAGTGGTGAGAACAGGACACAGGTGTTCAAACCGGGGGGAAAAATGGTATTTTGAGGGGAATTCATGGCAGTGTGTTGTACTGTACTACATTTGTTTTAATTTAAATGTTTGCCATCATTTTCAGTCACTCCTTGTAGCAATTTAACACAGGCTGAAATCAGAGTAACTAAGATTTTGTAGGTAAAAGTTAAGGGAAGAGGAATTCATTGTTGTGAAACTAAATGACTTAATTTAAAGCTCAAGTGGGAAAAGACACATCCAAAATAAGCTAGGAGAATTTTAAAAGGAAAATAAATAGCCCAGAGTCTCCCACTCAGAAAAGGCAGTGCATCCTCCACAGAATGGGAACAAGGCCAGGAGGAGAGCATGGGCCACCCAAGGTCCCCTTGGGCCACCACAGACTGCCACCACAATCCACTAGAGGCCACCATGGGCCACCACGGCCTCCCACCATGACTTTGTGCAGCTGCCGCCCGCTCGGGGCCAACAGTCTGCATGGTCCTACCTGTTCCTCTCACTCCACCTGTCACAGACTTGCAAGTGCCACTTGGTACCAGAGGGAGGGGACAGGAGGTGGCACCATGAGCTCCCAGGTGGCATCTGAGGACAGCCACTGCCGCTCCCCACCCTGCTCTCCTGAGGCCCCATTACCTCCAGAAAAGAGGCTACCACAGCCTCCGGAAGAAATCCATTACCTCATGCTACAGTCAGTTAAAGGTGAAATTAAATGGATTCTGAACATTAATAAGAGGTTGCAATAGGACAAACTACCTCTTAATGATGTATAGAACCCTGGCGAAAATAAATCTGCATGGAGTGTGGTGCACGTGCAGTGGGAAGAAGAGGGAGTTTTCTCCACTGAATTAAAATGAATATTGATTGCACACTGATAATTAATGATAGCAATTTTTGATTAAAAATGAGTTCATTTAGCAGATAAGTGGAGTGTGCAGCACACTGCATCTAAAAATAGAGCCTAGGAGGAAGGGTCCTTGTGCTATGTACGGGCAGGATGACAATGCACGTCTGGTCCTGGTGCCGGCACTAGGGACTCAGGTGGGCATGGATCAGAAGCCCAGGATGCAGCCTCTCCCGAGAGAGCTGAAGACAGCTCCGGGCTGGGCTGGGCTCAAGATCCAGGGCCCAGGGAGGAGCCATCAGCACTACCGGCATTTCTAAAGACCCTGTGCCCTGACAGGTCTGGCAAGGATGGGAAATAGAGGAGCTGTAACCCTGCCAGGGCTCAGCTGGGAGGACCCAGCACCCTGGGCAACTCCATCCTCATATGGGCACATATATACACGCATGTGTGCATAATCACATGTATGCACAGACACACACGTGTCTGTCCCCCCATGTGAGCATACGCATCTGAGCATGCACATGTGCATGAAAACACACATGCACAATCACAGAGACTCGTACATGCACACACATAAACACATGTACATATGGGAAAAATATAAAGCAGTGCTTACATGGCTCTGCCCAGGAAAGACCTGAAAAGCTTCTCTCGCAGAACAGTGAACATGAAGGACAAAACATTAAAGTATCTCCGCCCTGCCATGGCTGTACTGTCTAGTACAGAAGGACAGACACTGAAGAGCAGAGGGGACACAAGGCCAGTCCTGCCCTGGGCACAGTGGCTCCCATGGCAGTGTAGGAGCCTGAGGGTGGGTGGTTCCAGGACACAGGTGCTGTGTAGAGCCCGGGACATAGGGCAGGGAGCCAGGGCAGAGCCCAGCTGCAGAGCCCAGAGGTCTGGACTCATAGGACAGAGTCGTTTCACAGCCACAGCTGTGCTTCACCTCAGAGCGACTCCCACAGAGCCCGAGTGTGAGCCAGCTGCTGTGGGCTCACCCCAGGGACAGGTCAGATCTGTGGGGGCTGAGTGGGCCACACTCCCACTCACAAGCAGAGGCGAAGGCTCAGCTCACCCAGGCTGCACTGTCTGCCTACTCCACAGAGCCCCAGAGGGAAATGCAGACTCAGTAAGCCAGGCAGGAGCCGGGATTTGAAGGGACCCAACACTACCTAGCAAAGCCTGGGGACATAGAGGGTCCAGCCCAGAATTCCGATAGGTCCAGGGACAGAGGGGCTCGTTGGCTGGGGGGACCCGGGGACTGTGGGAAGCATTTGCAGAAGATCAAAACAGAATGGTGGATATTAAACATACTCTCAACTAGGTCCGATAGGGATGGAAAGAACAGACCAGGATGGCCCACATGTTCACATAGCAGCAAAGGGAGGAGGCAAAAGAGCAGCAGGGCCAGAGTCAACAAACAAACAGCAGGACAGCAAGCTGGACACAGGGCTGCGGAACAGCTTCTGGAGGCACCGTGATTTCTGTGGGATGGAAACAAAGGCAGCTGTGTCTGGAGTCTCTACCTCACAGGGGGCAGTTCCTCCCTGGGCAGGTATCAGATCTGGTGGCCCTGGAAGCCAGCAGTCTGGACCCTCCCCCCACAGAGCAGCAGGACTAGACAGCATGCATTCAGCCTCAGCGGACTAGCACCAAGGAGCCCCAGGCCCGGGAGGAGGAACAGAAGGAAGGCGGTTAGTACTCTCCGCACCCTGTGACTTGTGTGGACGGAGGGTGGTGTCAGGGCATCGCTGTACCCCTGCCTATCTTCCATGACCTCACGGCTGACGCTTCCCCAAGACCCAGTGTCACTTTGGCAGGAAGTCAGGCACCAGTGTGCTTTGCAGACCAATTCTCTCAATGGATTTGTCATCCCCGGCATCACCTGTTGAGGTGCAGCACAAAAGTCGCCTTTGTCCTGTTGGCGGAATCTCCTCTCCGGCCCTGCTCCGGAAGCTGCTGGACCCTTCCTGAGCAAGAGGACCAGTTCTTCAGCCTCCAAATGTTAATGCACTGACTGCAAAATGAGAAACAAACCCAAAAGCCTTGCCACTTCTTCCGCAGTGGGCCTAGAAAGGAGAACCTTGACCTGAGCCCAGAGCTGAGCAGATGTCCTTGAGCCTCAAACACACAGGAGCAAGACAGAGAAGTGGGGACACAGGACCCCAGACCATCCCTCCTACTCCTGCCTGAGTGCTGCTTCTGCCAGCCGCCTGCCCACATCCCCAGTCCTTTGCTCTGGCTGCCCCTCCTGACCACACTCTCCCTGACTGGGACTCCAGCAGAGCCTGCCCAAAGCCTTCCAAAGGTGACAGCCACCCCCCAGGAGTTTTTGACAGTGCAGAGGTAAGTATGGGACTTGTGTTGACTTCATCCCATTGAGGTCTCTCATCCAATTTCACTTTGGGGGCCCCAAGAACCAGGAGCTGTCAAGCTGTGGTTACCCAAAGAATTAAGCGCAAAGACTGAAAGGAGCTGTGTGTAGACACACAGCCTGTGTATCACGGAGCCCGAGTTCAAACCCAAGGACCCTACCCAGTACCTGTGCCCTCCAGTGTTGAAGGCTGAGATGGCTGGGTGGATGATGGATAGATGGGTGGATGGGTGGATGGATGGATAAATGGGTGAGTAAATAGATGAGTGGGTGGATGGTTTGGCAGGTGGGTGAGTGGATGGATGGATAGGTGGATGGGTGGATGGGTGGATGAGTGGGTGGTGGAAGATGGATGGGTGGATGGATGGATGGGTGGATGAGTGGATGGGTGGATGGATGGATGAGTGGGTGGATGGGTGGATGGATGGATGGGTGGATGGGTGGTTGGGTGGATGGGTGGATGGGTGGGTGGATGGGTGGATGGATGGATGGGTGGGTGGATGGATGGATGGATGGAAGGGTGGATGGGTGGATGGGTAGATGGGTGGATGGGTGGATAGAAGGATGGATGGGTGGATGGATGGGTGGATGGATGGAAGGGTGGATGGATGGATGGGTGGGTGGGTGGATGGATGGATGGATGGATGCATGGGTAGATGGGTGGATGGGTGGATAGAAGGATGGATGGGTGGATGGGTGGATGGATGGATAGGTGGAAGGATGGATGGAAGGATGGATGGATGGATGGATGGATGGATGGGTGAATGGGGATGGATGGATGGATGGATGGATGGATGGATGGATGGGTGGATGGATGGATGGAAGGGTGGATGGATGGATGGGTAGATGGGTAGATGGGTGGATGGGTGGATAGAAGGATGGATGGGTGGATGGATGGATGGATGGATGGGTGGATGGATGGGTGGATGAGTGGAGGGATGAATGGATGGATGGATGGGTGGATGGAATAGAGCAGAAGAGTAGCCAGATCAGTGATGCATGTGATGTTACTGCATTTGTCCCCACTGGCTTTGTCCTCTGACAGGTACTACACCCTTCTCAGCCTGCTGCCTCCTCTCCCCTATCTCTTTCTCCTGCTTCACCTATGTTTCTGCCTTTGTCTCCCGGTGATATTCATGGTTTCTGCCTCCCTCCCATGAGCCTTTGATCTCATTCTCATTGAACATCTCAGTGGACACTGGGAAAACTTTGGTTCCATGTCGATCTGCCCTATGACAGTGTCAAAGAGCTGGAGCTCTTCCCTCTACACCCATCAGTGGGCAGCTGCCTGCAAGGAGGTGGAACTCTTCTGCAGCTGAAAAAAAGGAGTGGAAAGGATGGGTATGGGTGCCACTGACTCAACACCACTCCGTTCTCACTGCCTGGACCCCTCCCTAGTGCTCATCTCTGCAGCAGCTGCGCCCCACCTCGCACACCTGGAACAGAGCCCCCACTAAATATGCTCATATGTGCAATCACACTTTTCAGTTTCTCCTGGTTCTGTTGTTTCCCAAGCAATTGGATTGCTTTACATGGAAGAAGAGGAAAGAGAAATATAAAGGCACATAATTAGCAACACATGAAAGAAATGGTAACAAGCTCACAGAAGGTGAGGATGCAAATGGCCACATCTCTGCAGAGGCTGGTCCAAATCGACCTGGTCCTTGGGGATCTCGTTAGCTGGCTAACAGGCACCAACACTGAGCAGACAATTAATGACCACTCAGAGCACATTTGTGAGTCTTGAAAATCTGCTCCCATTGCCTGTGACAGGTGCAGTTCTCACATGTCAGGGGGATTTTCTACTCAGGACACCTGGAATTTAAAGTTTACAGATAATAGAGAGGACATGTTTCTTGCATCCCAGATCAGGGATGGAATCACCCAGTCCTCTCTGTTCTGCTTCAGGGATGAGATCCCCTGGGCAAAACCCTCTCCCCGGGAGCCCTCAGCCCAGGCCTGCACCCATGATCGGCATACAGACCTCCCCCGTCCTGGCGCCCTAGGGAGATGTTGGCTCCCAGGCCCTGCCTGAGCCAGCACTGTGCATGAGCACAGCAGGGAGGAGGAGGTCACCACAGACCTGCCTGGGCTGGAGTCAGCCAGAGGCAGTGAGGACAGAATGGCCACCCGTGCCATGTGCCACCTGGCAAGTCCATGACTGAGAACCTCTGGGAGATGCTGGAGTTGCCCTGGGGCAGAGACTACCATTGTCCGATGGTGTGCAAGGCCAGGGTACAGCATCCTGAAAAATCAGTATGAAGAATACGGCCATAAGTTTGTGCCGGCTTTTAATAACAGGGACGCAAACTCACAAAACATTACACTTGTGACTAGATTATCTTAACCACTTGGAATTAGCATCTTAACTATTTCTGGTTTCCCCAGTGTCACTTTGGCTCCACCCACCTATGGCACTGGGCCGAAAGACACTGATCCATGATGAGGCCAAAGACCCTGATGCTGAGACCGCCACCCAGGAAGAAGCTTCCATGAGGAGGGATCTGGTATCCTGGCAGTGAGTGCCCAGGAAAGAAAGGGCCGTGAACTACTAGAACTACTGCACAGCTGCAGATGAGCACTCTGTGTGGGGAGAGGGAGGCTTGGCCATTTAACCAGCATTCACTGGGCTCCATCAGAGTGAAAGATGCTGGCCGGGGCCAGGAAATTCACAGGGATTGATGTGGCGAGCAGTGGGTGAGACTGGAAAATCCATGCCCTCAAAGCACTGCACAAGGGAGACTGCAAATCGAATAAATGAGAAAAATGCAGCTCACACCCAATGACAGCTCTTCAAAAGTGTGTGGTGGGGGCCAGGGGTGTTGCTTCATATGGATGTGCACTCATGTGAGTGTCCGTGTGTGGGCATATTTGTGTTGGTGTGCATGTGCATGTCTGTGTTTACGCAAAAGGCCAGTCCAGGACAGCCTGGCCAGAGGAAACAGGAAGTACAGACAGAAGCAGCCAGTCCAGCCCACAGCAGGTGGCTGACAAGGAGGGCCAGGTGGGTGAGGTTGTCATGTAGTGAGGACCCAGGAGCAAGCAATGCCCAGCCACACACATGGAGGCCAGGCAGCCTCTGGGTCCCTGAGAAGGAAGTTTGGACCCTAGCAGGGAGACCCAGGTGTGCATCCACCCTGAGCAGCCGCTGAGATGTCACCAGGACCCCCCCCAACCCCATGGAGCCTGCTGTGCCCCAGCCAGCCTCAACTGCTGGAGGACAGCTGTGAGCTCCCTGTTCAGTCCCACTCTCGGGGCATCTTCTAGACCCAGAGTTCCAGATCCCTCACACCAAGGTGTTTGAAAGTGCATCAGCTGATGCTAACGTTTACCCAAAAAGGTGAGCCCATGACCCAGGAAAGAAGGCAGGCATTGCTGGGCCTCCCAGGGGTGGTCATGTGAGTTGGAGCTCTGAGGGCTGAGGCTCCTCCAGGCATCTCCAGTACAGATGAGCTGACAGTGGGGAGAGCATGTTAACCAGCTGAGTGGGGTCCCCAGATAAGGTCCAATAGCGTACCCCAGGATCAGACTTTATTCTCCGTAACCCTGTAGGGCACCAGGCGGGCCGCGGGGAAACAGGTCAGAGTTCCTGTCTTATTCTGGGTAAAATCCTCAGGGGGACAGATGGCTGAGAAAGACACCATGAGGAAACGGGAATAAAGGCTTCTGAGAGAACAGCACAAGGTGCAATCACAAGGTCACACAGGCACAGAGGTGTAATGCCATTGATACCGAAGTGTCCTACCAGTCAGAAAACGTGAACCGCCCAGCAGAAAACCCGACAACAAAGGCTATGGTCACAGGCTGTGCGCAGAGAAGGATGAGTCCAACAGGGGCGAGGCTGGCAGGGGCTCCATGTGGAGCTGAGGATCGACGACGCCCTGGACATGAAGGAGGACAGGCTTGGGGTTCACATTGCAGCGCAGGGTGTGGCAGCTATGGAGGGCAGGGGAGAGACCGGCCTTCATGTAAGACAAGTGAACCCCTCTATGCACCTTAAAGCTTGGAGAGCATGTGGTGTGGTGAGCAGTTTGCCCTAAGTAGCCGCCTTTACTTAAATGAGCACACTGCAAGGACAGGTTCTGCTGCAGCTTCTGAGACCAGCATGCACAGAATGGCCTGCTCAGTAAACGGTGGTCCATTAGTTCCCAAGCACCAGCCAGTCCACATGACCAGGATGGGAAGGTGAGACTGTGACCATCAGCGTGCGGAGGACAGGACCCATCCTTCGCACCTGTCAACACTCATGCCCTGTGAACATCGGCGGAGAAGGTGCTCACCTGCCTGGATGGTGACCGCATGCCTCGGCCACCCACCACAGGGGTGGGGGGAAACAAGACACAAGCTCCCTGCAACAGTCCTGGGGAAAAACAGCACAGGATGGCAAGGGGGCTGCAGAAACTCTGGCCCTGGCCGTGGGCAGCCCATATGGAGAGGAAGTCCAGGATGCAAGCCGCGGCTTCTAGGATGACAGTGATGGCAGGAAGGGGTCTTGACCTCCTCACGAGCCACACCATGACACTGAGATTTGGCATCAGACACTGGAATGTGAGGTGTTGGGCTGTGCACCTCATTTCCCTCCCCGCGACATCTTACATCCCAGAACCGGCACTTGGATGTTAATGCCGGTGTGGTCATTGTCCTGTCTCATTGTCCTGTCTCAGCGATGGACAGTCACCCTCATCTGTGGCTAAGTGCTTTTAGTGAAAGCTTCATCACACGCTCTCTCTGCATCCTGTGCTCCCAGGTGGGGGCGCCCCCCATTCCCCAAGCCGAGAGCACCTCCATCTCTGTTGGGAGCAGGAAGATCCCTCGCCCCAGGCTGCTCCACCCGACGGCTCCTCTGTTTCTCCACAAGACCCGTCCTGTTTTCATCTCAGCTCTTCTAAATCCTCCCTGCCTTGCCAAAACCAGAGGAGGAGGGAAGAGAGGGAGGAAGAAAAAATAACCTCTCTCTAAGTAAACGAGAGTGCAGCGCCTTGGGAACTTGCCAGCCCCTTTCTATGAGGAGCCGTTCTGTCAGATTTCTCAGCAAGAAAGAAACAAGGAAATTAGTGTGCTGTGGAATCAGAGACTAAAATTAGCCATCGTAGGAAACAAATCTCCAATAAATACATCCAGGATTTATGGCTAAAATTACAGGCAGTGCAGATGGCATGGACTACGTTCCATCTCTAGGGGGAATCTTCCTTTGAACATCAACAGCACATGTCCGGGATGGTGGTGTAGGGTCTTGGCCATTCTGTGCAAGCAGCCAGCAAGTGCGGGCAGTGTCGGGCCTGTAGGTCCAGGAAGATCGTTTCTGCTGTCTTTGAGCTCCTTCATAGCTTTCCTGGGTGCAGCCAGTGTCTTCTGACTTTAGGCTGAGTTTTCCTGGTGCTATTCCTAAGGAAACACGTACGTTGTGTATATAGTGCCACATGCCTCCTACTGTGGGTCCCCTTGGACACCTGTGGCCACCATTTTGGGTTAAGAGATGAATGGGCATCCTGGTGGGCTGGAGAGCATCAGGATCTCAAATATCATGGCTCCAGGACAGATGGGCTCCTTTGTTTTCGGGAATTAAATCAATGCCCAGGATAAAGGCTCTTTTGTTTTGTTTTGGTACCAGGAATTGAACTCAGGACCTTGTGCTCGCAAGGTAGGTGGCAGCACTACTGAGCTAAATCCCCTGCCCAATAAGGGCTCTTTGGAAACACTAGGCCACTAGGTCAGCTGGGTCCCCAGGAGCACTGGGTGGCTACAGTGAGACCAGGAGAGGGTTTGCCGGTCATGGCCCTCTGTGTGGATGATGAGCCAGGCACAGCCACGCCCACGGGGACAGGGCCACGGGGAGGGTTCCAGATCTGGGCCCTGGGGCCTCTCCTGTGGCCACCACAGCCCCTCTTCAAGGCAGATGGGCTGAGCCCCATAACCGTCATCACCCCGTCTGCAGTCCAGGCAGGCACAGTGGCCAGCAGCAGGCAGGCAGTATGTGGGGCAGGCTTCCCCCAAACTCCAGGGCCTGAGGAACTGCTTTTGAGGTTTTGGTGCCTGGACTTTTTTTGTTGTTTTTTTCCACCAGCTCATTAAGTGTAGCTCATGGGAAAGAAGTCTTCTTTTTTCACTGCTCGGTATTTTGAAGTAACTTTAGATTTACTGCAAAGCCTGGACAGAGTCCCCGGGTGCTGTCCAGAGCTTCCTTCTTCTGTGGAGATGCACCTTCTGTTGGGCATCCGTCAAGTGACACACAGTGCCTGCACTGCTCTGTGGACCTGAGGGACGGACTCACCAGCCCTTTCCTCTGTGTCCACTTCCTGCCGCAGGCGTCTCCCCAGGATACCACGTCCTGTCTGTCACCAAGTGTCCTTCCCATGTCCTCCAACCCTGGATGATGAGCAGACACTGCATGGAAAGACTTGGTGGCAGTGGGAAAGGCAGGGAGGGAAGGCGGGAGGCACAAAGGCAAGGAGGGAAAGAGTCCGAGCTCGGACTCTGGTCCGGAACCTTGCAGCGAGTTGTTCTCCTTGCTGCTGGGGAAGAACACCCTAGGGTACGGTGACCCCACCACGGTCCATCAGAGGCGCCTCACCGAATGGCGTCACTGGTGAACGGGCCCTCGTCGCCTAGCTGAGGTGGTGTCTGCCAGGTCTCCCCGTACAGCTCCTATTTCTCTCTTTCCTATCTGTGAGAAGTGAGTCGCCCACACTGGGGAGAGAACGAGGGCCTCCTGGAGCAGCGTGTGGGGGAACCTGAAGGTGTGTGGTGAAGACACCACAGCAGAGTAAATGTCCTGGGGACCCACACAGCGGCTGCGCAAGCCCTGCTTCTCAGCATCGACCACGAGCCTCGTGCCCAGCAGGGGTCACTCCCGCAGCCACCACCACTGCGTTACCTGATGGTTACTTTCAACTCCCTCCTTCCTGACTGTGTAGTATTGGGATTCTCATACAGGCAACGTCCACCCGGCCACTACCATTTAACGTCAATGAAGTCACTTATTATATCCTGGAGGCTCACAAACCGCCTTTCTTAATGGCATTTCCTAACTGTGGCGGTAAAGATGCCCTGGCCCATGTTGATTTTCCCTGCCCAGCCCTAGAGCTGGCTGTTCACCTGGGCAGCCTTAGAGCCCTTCTCAGGGACAGGAGCATTCAGAGAGCCAGCTGCAGCTCAGGCATCCCTGCCCATCCTCCAGCAGATGAGCCCAGGAACCGCACAGACCTGTGTCCATCTTGCTGATGTCTGAATGGAGCCTGCATGAAGTTCTCTCACTGCTGCCCAGGAGAGACCTGACCTGACCCTCCAGCCTCACTCACTCCTGTTGGAACTCCTGACCTTGGTGCCACCGGCTGGGTGGTGCCCAGTTAGCTTCCCCGAGCTCTGCTATGGCCATGCCTCTGACATGTGGGTGTGATGGCAGCTGCCTGGCCTCTTCCAGGGACCTGAAAGCCACTTTTTCTGAGATGCCTGTCCACAGAGGGCTGCTGACAGCCCTGAGGCTGGGATGGGATGAGGGGTGGCTCGGCACCTCTGTCTTCCGTGGCATCCGACCATCTGACACCTCTGGGTCAGGTCCTGCTCAGCTCTGCATGGGGAACTGAGGGTCCTCAAGAAATGCTGGCACTGTGATACTGTCTGCCTGGTCTATTCCCGCTCGAGGCTAAAGACGCCAACCAGCGCAGCGCGGTGACACCAGCCCATGTGGTGGCAGCTGAGTTTGGGCAAGCTCTCGGCCTGTCCCCTTCCTGAGGTGTCGCTCTCTCCTCCGTATTCCTCCCCTCTGCCGGAGCCCCAGAGCTGAAGCCGACTTGTGAACAGAACCCCTGCACCCCTCGTCTCTGGCCGCCAAAGCCAGCTCCTTCACAGGCCCCATCCCTTGAGGCACCAGCCCTATCGAGCAGCAGCAGGATCAGACCATTTTGTCACAGAACCCCCTCCTGCTGGAATTACAACTTCTTCTTTGAGAGTGAGAAAGCTGACTCCCATTTCCGCAACTCATTGAACTCATTGATCCAACCCTGGTACCAAGGCCATTGCTCTCCCACGAGGACGAACTCTTCCCCGGGACACAGGTCAGCTCCTCCTCCCTCGGTCTCCAAGCTTGCAATTCTGGTGGAAACATCTTTTCCACGTTGCTCTGCAGCTCCCGTCCCCACCCCATGCCTTAACAAGGCTGTGCCTCATGTCCTTAACACAGCCCAGTTCATCTGGGTTTCCTCTTGGGTCCCTCACCTCTGGTCCATTGAGTCACTTTTCATGTGATAAAATTCACTTTGCTCCACAGGTTACTAAGTGTGCAGAATCTGGTGCCACAGGACCACGAGCAGCGTGAGTTGAGGGAAGCCATGAGGTCCGGTCTGATCGCCCTCCTCCTGCTGGGCTCCTTGGTTGTTTTTGGCAAGTGAACAGAGCTTTGCAGGCATCGCGTGACTTTCCAACTCACCCGAGACAATGCCAGGAGCTGGACGGCTGCTTCCAGGTGACCATATTTAACTCAATGAGCAACCGCCAAAAGCACTGCTTCCCCTCCAGCACAGACGGGCCCTTGAAGTTGCCCGGAAGTTTGAGTTTGGATTTGCATCCTCTCCGCCTGTGATTTCATTTTTCCCTATTCTGAGGCCTGCTTTACTCTCCTCTGCTGAGAGTTAGCCAGTTCTTTGGGAACCGCTGATTGCCTATCCACCGTCTTCCTCTGCTTTACTTCAGGACAGGGGACAGCATCAGCTGACCCTTCCTTCACGCTGGTCTGTGTGCTCACTGCTGGGCTGATGGAGGTGAAACCAGTCCCCAAGATTCTTCCAGTACATAAGAAATGAAGTTGGATAGTGGGTTTTAACTGCCACATGTGCGGGAACAGAGGCGAGCTGGTGATGTTCTTCAGGCTTAAACGAGAAAGCCCACACCTGTGCACATTGCAGGGCGAGGGACTGGGGCTTAGGCAGCACAGCCAAAAGGTATACATGTGATGAGGCAGGTATGGGGCCGCCTGCACCCACCACCTGAGCGAGAGCCCTCCTGACCAGCAGAGTCCAGGGAGCCGGGACTATGTCCCCTCGCAGAGATGGGGAGGGACAGGTGGAGGTGAAGTGGAGGCTCTGGTGTCCTCTGGTCACCATCTGGGGCCAGCATGGGTTCCCAAGATGCCATGCAGGTCTCCAGCTCCACAGGTATCCAGGGCAGGATGCACACCAGTCCTTGCTGGTCTGGACCTTGAAGCACAGCCACTGGTCCCTGCACCAGCCCTGGAGCATGGCTCCAGAGCCACCACTGCTCCGTCAACCCAGCCGCCCCGCTTCCCCACAGAGGCACTGATTTGCCTAAAACCTACCCTGAGAGGCTGGGAGCACCGACACCAGAGCCGCACAGCTCTGTGAGCACCACACGCTGTTTCGCAGTCCTCCCCTCCCCAGTCTGGAGCTGCAGTTGGCAAGGAAATGCCTGGGTCCTAAAAGCCTCATGAGACAGGACAGCCCTCGCCCCTCAGCTACACAGAGGGCGGGCTTTGCTGAGGTGTGAGGGTCCTAAGCTCTAACTCTGCGTTCTGTCATCTGACAGCCAACGCCGGCAGAAACGAAAGAGCACTGTGGGGACACTGAGAGAGGAAGGGGGTCAGGGGAGGTAAGAGGTGGGAGGGAACTACAGAGGCCATTCACAAGCCAGGCACACACTCACAGCCGTGACCCATGTGCTACTGCCCATCCGCAAGGCTACTCTCTGTGCTGCGGGGGGGGGGGGGGGGGTCCAGACAGCAGCAAGGCGAGCCCAGGCCTGGGGCAGAGGGTGCAGGTCAGGAAAGGGTTCTGGAAAGAGCTTGGCTCTCTTGGCAGAAGGACTGGCATACACAAAGCAGAGGTGTGTGTGGTGATCAGAGCTCACCCCACACCAGTGAAAGACTGGAACCTGGCAGGAAGCAGCCCTGGGGGTCCTGGATACCACCTGATCAGGAGGGACTCCCAGAGGGCACCATCACATCATCTAGAACCACCTCACTGTCTGCGAGAACCCGGCCTCCCTGCAGCCACGAGTGTGCACCTGCTCCAACCCTCCACGACCCGTCCTCAACTCTCCCTGCAGAATTAGAGTCCCTGGAAGAACAAAGCACAGGAACCTGCTTCCTGCACAACACAAGGGCGGCAGAGAACAAGCCGGGCTCCCAGAAGGAAGCACTCACAGCCACCGAGAAGTTACCTTGAGGACCGCTCCAGTTTGGCTCTGCAAGTGGCTTTGTTGCTGCGGCTAACGGCTGACTGGGGCTGTGCTGGTAGAGCAGCTGCCTGGGTGTGCATCTCCTTTGTCACCCTAAGCCACGCCATCCAGTGAGAGGAGAGGTGGGAGCACCCCCTGGACCAGGCTTGTGTGCAGGCGGGGGACAGAGGGGACCCAGAAGAAAGGAAGACATAGCCAGCAATGCTCAGTTTCTTCCTCACAACACCCTGAGGCTGCAATGCTGTTTCTCCCCACTCTGCACTTCTAAGTCAGAGATGTGACTTAAACATCTGCCTGCACGTCTCTTGTGATATGCAGGGCTTAGAAGAGCAGGGCTGGGGACCTGAGCCCAAAGGAGAGGCTGGGAGGCCACAAGTTCACACAAGAGAGACTGGAAAGGCTGCAGTGAAAACGCAACACTGTATGTTGACACAGATGAGGTCCAGAGATTTAGCTCAGTGGTTCCGCCACCTGCCTCACAAGCACAAGGTCCCGAGCTCGATCGCCAGTGCCAAAAAGAAAAAAAAAACCCATGAAAACTCTGGGTTTGGAAAGATAGGAGGACAGCATCAGCATCCCCTACATAATTTGCTGTCATGTTTAAGCCCACGATGCAACCACTTTTAAAATAAACACAATTCACACATCAATATGGATAAGTTATTTCCCATTCTGCGTTTGGATGGATCCATGAATAAATACGTTTCTCTCACTACTGTGACACGGGATATTGAAGAGACTGCGGCCAGCCTGCCAGGGTTGATGTTGATTGCTTTTATTCTGACACATGGCAATATATCCCCAAATAGAAGCCAGGAAAGTCTGGAAATATTTTTTCAAATTACAGAACTTCATAAATATGCAAACGCACCAAATACCCAATGCAATATACTGTTTTGTTTGATTTTTTTTTCCTTTGTCTTAAACTTTTGCTTCTAAGGGTAACTTCCTGAAACTCTGTGTAATGTCCCCTATGAAGCACATGGCTCTTACCCTGAAGTTTATTTCAGGATGCAGTTAGCACTTGAGAGATCTGCTGTAGGGATGCTGTGATAAGTGGTGTCCTGCTCTACACAAGCTCAGGGCTTCCAGTCATGGGCAGAGCTAAAGCACCCAAGGAGCCTGCTTGCAGGGGCATAGATTGCCTCACACCCAAGAAGCACTGGGGCGCCCAGCACAGCACTCAGACGTGGAGTGGCCTTGGGGACGAAGCAGGTCAGCTGTGTCCCATCCCCAAGTTCAGTCTTCCCTCCAGTCTGTCCCTGAGGCTTAAGAGAGGAAGAACCAGTGTCACCAGCCCCAGGGTCCCCCCAGAGCCTCACCTGGGATAGTCAGCAGCTCCAGCACCGTCCCAGGAGCCCTGAGTGTCGGGAACAGCCTCCTGCCCTGGCCCACACTGTGCGCATCCCGGAGGTGGCTATTTGCTGGCTCTTTTCTGGACCACCAGGACAGCGGGTGCCCATGGCGGTCCAGCACTGGTAAAGGTGAGGCGTGCAGGTGGGCAGCCAGGTGGGCTGTCGGTGATGCTCCCCAGGCCCATGGGCCCCTCCCTGCTGGTTCAGAGGAGCAGGGAGGCAGGCCTCAGCCTGTCGCATGGCTTCAGCAGCGAGCCAGGGCATGACTGTCCAGCTGTCCTCAGGGTAGATAGGAGACGGGGACCACGGTCACCCCAGGGGAGGGTGGGAAGGAAGGGGCTGCAGTGGCTGCTGCCCGTGAAGTCAGAGCTACCGTGTAAATACAGACGCTGACCAACAGGAAGGGCCGATGGTTTGGTTTACATCCATGTGACGCAGGATGCTTGCTTTAGGCAGCAGGTACCTTTCAGGTAGACAGAACCTCTGGACCTCTGAGCAGCAGAGATGTGCATGAGAGGCAGGTTGGAAGGCTCCACGCAGAAGCCAAAGCCCTGTGCAGTGATCGCCAGCTCTCCCAGGGAGAGCCAGAGGTGCGCCTGCTCCTCCCTCACACTGAGGTGCAGCCCATTTCACCTAAGAAAATATGCTTCGTGTCAGTGAACACACACACTCACACCACCACACATACACAACACGCAGACGCCACATGCAGCACAGAGATACACATCACACACAGACGTATTCCACGTACAAACACCACACGCACAGATGCATGCACACTCCGCACACAACACAGTTACGACACTAGAGATACCACACTCTTGTGCACCTGTGAGCCCTCGCTGTGGAGGGACCAGGCCCCAGTGCACTGTGGCAGCAGCCATGCCAGAGACCACCTGGCCCCCAGTCTGCCCCATTCTGTCTTCAGCTCAAAGGCAAGGGTGACAGCTGAGGGAGGGGCAGAAGGAGGGAGAGGAGGGACTTGCAGGCCTCCCAGGAGAGGGGCTGTAGGAGGCCCCTGCAGACATCCCTGGGCACCTTCGGGAACCTGAGGGGAAGGGACAGCCCAGCCAGCAGGGCATGCGAGGCAGACGGGGCTTTAGGAAGCCCAAGATCTCAGCAGGACATCAGGCCAGGACAGGACCCAGGGTGCCCAGCCCAGCATGGTGCCCTCGTTGACTGGACTGCAGGGTGCATCCCCACGGAGATGGCCTGCATCCCAGGGCTCCCAGTTGGGCGTCCTTGAATTTGTTGTCTTACAGCCGTACCCAGAACAAACCTGCCTCCTGACACCTCGGACACATGGTCCACACCTCTCCACGGGCTTCGTCCACCCAGGTGACGATGCTCCAGCATGTATTGCTGAGCCTCAGTGGCATGAGCTCTGCACACACTTGCCCACCAAAACACACAGAGAAGCCAGATGCAGCAGCAGCGCACACCTGTCATCCCATCACTCAGGGAGGCTGAGGCAGGAGGATTGCAAATGCAAGCCCTGCCTGGACAACATAGTGCCTTAGTGGGACCTTCTCAATTTAAACAAAAAAAAATTTTTTTTAAGGGCTGGGGATGTAGCTCAGTGCAAAGGCCCTGGGTTCTAGCCCCAGTACTGCAAAACACACACACACAGACACACAGAATGGGCTGGTCACACTAGAGTAAGGAGAGATTTCTGCAGAACTGTCTGTTGCTTCTTGAAACACTCACAATCTGAACAGCTTGACTTTCTATGAATCACCAGAAACACTTGCTCTGCCTGCGCAGATGCGTTTGTCCCTTTTATTTTCTTCAGCCCTGGGGTACAGAACATATGGTTTCTCTTATTTGCGACTCTCTAAGTAGTTAAGTGGTGGAATATCTTTTTCAAACATTTGTTAGATCGGTGATTTTATCCTTTGCCAATTTTTTGATAATATTATGTGTTTCTTGGATATTACAAATAATCATCTCCCATCTGTCATCGGCACTACAATTACTCTATCAATATATTACTTTTCTAGGGACTTTATTTAAAATATTTTTGCCATTAAAATATTTTAATTTCTCTGTGAGCCACAATGGCTTTCTTTTACGGCTGCCAGACTCCTTATTGAGAATGACGCTCTCGTTTGCAGATTATATATGGGCATGCAGGGTAATTATCTTTACTAGCTTTGCCTTCAGGGAAGCCTGAGATCCACCCAGGACCTGTCCTTCCTGACATGGTGTGGGGCTCTCCACTGCCTTCCCGTTCCGGGGTCACCTTCCAGATCCTCGTCCCTGAGCTGACATTGCATTTGTCACACCTGAGACCCATGGATCGGGTCCTGAGTCTCAGCCCCGGCTCCGCCCCACTGGCTTCTCCATTCCTGGGCCTGGCAGTGCTAACTGGGCCCCTGGGAAGCTAAGTTAGCACCCTGCGAGGCCGACCACGGTTTCCGGGATGTCCTTGGAAATCGATCCTCTATTTCTGCCCTTGATCCGATCCCCTTTCCTCCCTCCAGGTTTCTCACCTTTGTTGTAATTCCTTTGCATTTTATAGTTTTGGCCATTTCTGTGCAAAAGATACTGTCCCTCGTTTCCATTTCTATGTTCTTACTTCTAGTATAAGCAAAAGCATTGATTTTTGTGAGTTCATCTTCTGCCAGGCTGTCTAACTGGAGTGGTGTAAACAGCCCTTCTGAGTCAATACTGCTAATTGGTGTTCTCCCACTATCAAGCATTTCATCCAGATTCTAGATTGGTACCTATGCAGTTGGATGGAGAATCCTATGCTAAAATATCTTTTCATTAATCCTACGAAACCTTTATTGCATGCCTGCTTTATGTAGCTACAGTCCCTTTTAGAATCTGTAAAATGTATATGGTCTCACTCTTATTTTTTTTTTCTTGATTAGATTTGCTAGACATTTATCTGGTTTATTAGTCTGTTTAAAGAAATAGTTATTTAATTTATTTGTAAGACCTGCTTAATACATCTCTTCTAATCTATTATTTTTCTTGATTTAAACAGAATTCTAATGTCTTTGCTTTTACTTTCTTAGTCTATTTCTATCTTCTAAATTGAATGCTTAGCTCAACTAATTTGGTTTTATGTCTTAAACACCTCCGATGAAGGCTTTCAGTGGAGGGTGAGTTTGCAGCCAAAGCCCCGTGTTGTTACTATCTTGGGGTCACGAGTACTCTGTGAGGGGACATGATACCATGAATGTCAGAGAGCTGCCTTGGACAGGGCGGTCCCTACAACCCTATGCCCACTGCAGGGCCAGCTGGACCCAGAGCATCAGAAAGGACAGCTTCATCTCCAGGATGTCACATCCGGGTTCCACGTGTCCCGAGCTGGCCTCAGAGTTGCTTAGATGATGGCTTTATCAAGGGGAAAAGGTCTGGTCAGTGGTTGGTCCCATTCCCTCAAGCAGAGGTCCTGGAATGCATCACCCAGAGGTCAGCGCGACTGAGCAAGATGCAGGCATGGGGCCCTGAGGGACCTTTCCTTCCCTCGCCAAGTCTCTGAGACCGCGTGGGCGGCCCCTGTCCCCAGCACCTTCCCAAGACAGACTAAAATCTGAAAGTTTGCCTTCTTTTTCAATTTGACCAATAAAAAATGAGCCAAATTTTTTAGGAAAAGCTTTCATGTGGTAAACCCTTTTAATTTTTTAAAATATTAATATCAGTCTGTATTTTACTGTGGTGAGAATTTAGTCCATAAAATACCTGCCTAATAGAATAAAGGTTTTGTTTGAGCCTTTACAATTTTCATTTTTTTTTTAATTTTATTGAGTTTATTGGTACATTTTAGGGATACAGTACAGTTACATTCATTGTTGGGATCTTGTACCTCTACATGACAAGTCTTGATTCTCATTTTTTCCCCTTACCTCTGCCCTCCCGTCACCCCCTCCTCCCCTCCCCATCTACAAACACTTTATTTTCATCTTTTCATTCTCTCACATTTTTTTCTTTTCCCTTTTTGTTCTTCCCCTACGCATCACACCTTCCCTACACCTTTAGCTCCTTTCTTCAAATTTCTAAATGTCAGTAATCTTATTAGAATCTTATGCATTGTTGCAGAATATTCACACAAGGGAAACTACAATTTTCATTTTTTCTTCGTGTTTTCCTGGGGCCAACGAGGGCAGTGCTTTTTTTTTTTTGCATTGTAAGAAAAAAATGAGACTTACGTTACTGCTTTATTTACCTATACTGATCTGTTTTCCTCTCCTGTGGTGGGGACCTCGCCTGTTTCACTCACTGCGCATCTGCACCTACCGCGATCGGGTCGGGCCCAAAGCGAATGCCCCATAAAGACCTGCGGGAAGAATCGTTCTGCTGAGCAGGCTTATTCACTGGTATAAGTTTGCCGGCCACTTTTAAATTGTCTGCTTTACATACGCATAATTTAACAAGATATGCAAACTCCCAGTACTAGCGCATTCATTTACATCTCCTCCGGAGTCTTTTGTCTGGTGTTTTCTTAACACCTTAGCACCGAACTCAGAAGCGAAGGACACAGCCCTTCCGCAGCGATGGTGATGGCGGAAACGTGGCCAGACCTGGCCTCCGACAACAAACAGCAGGACACCAGAAAACTACATCTAAGACTCGGTTTCAGACATCGACAGCAGGAAGCCCAGGAAGGACCCCTCTGAGAAGGAAGTGACTGCTGCACGTGGGCACCTCAGGCAGAGCGCGTAGGTCCCACTGTGCTGGGGACACAGAAGCAGGTGCTCCTGGTCCAAGCAGTGGCTGGAATTTGCAGGATGCAACAGCACAAACAACAGCACAGTAGCCTCTTGCATCCTCTTGGGTTTCCTTGAGCCTGCGGCTGAATGCTGAGTACGCGGACAGAAGGCAGAGTTCAGAGGCCTCTCTGAAGCTCTAAGCCCTGTATCCCGAGGGCCTCCCAGTGCCGGGAGTCCCTCATGGGCCCGTGACCCCAAAGGCAGAGAACCAGGTGGATTCATGGCCCATTCAGCAAAACCCAGGGGTCTGAAGCTAACCGGGCCTCACTGTGAAGAACACTCGGGGCCTGTGCAAGACTGGTCTGGGCAGAAAGTGACACCAGTGCCACCAAAACAAAACCCAAACTCTCCCAGGGAAGACGCTAGACCACACTGGGGAGCAGACTGATGACAACGTCAAGCCTCCAACGAGAAATCAGTAAATATGTTAATCTCCAGAGAACAAGCCTGTAACTCCAGGAAAAAAATCAATCCAAAAAGAAAAAAAAAAGTACACAGAGATGTTGGGATTTGCAGACAGGGACAGTAAAACAGCTATTATGAATGCATTTGCAGGTTTACAGAGGAAAACATATGATCACAGTGAAGAGAGAAACACAGACCATAGTGAAAATACGGAAATATAATGACTCATTCAGAAAAATACAACTTCCACAATGAAATGATACACCGAGTGGAATTCCAAGCAGACGCCCCAGAGCAGAAACAAATAAAACAAACACTGCATGGTGAGCACCCAGAGCAAGGTATGGAGGAGAGAGGAAGACTGAAAGCCATTGCAGGGCCTCAGTGGTCTGTGTGCAGCATCTGTCCACAGGCCAGAGCTCGGACATTGGTATTCAGAAAATTCTTGATGACATCACGGACTTTTTCCTCTAAATCGAGTGAAACTTTAAATGTTCACCTGAAGATAAAGGTTCTTAGTGACCTGATAATTACAATTGATTGAAACACACCTCAAATGTAAAATTCACAGTATGCTTTTAAAAAATCTATTCCTAATCTGGGCCTTAGGGCACATGCCTGTGATTCTAGCTATTCAGAAGGGTGATGCAGGAAGACTGCAAGTTGAAGTCCAGACCAACAGCTTGGGGAGATTCTGTCTCAAAATAAAAAGGAGGACGGGGGTGGGGGGCTGGGGAGGCAGCTCAGTGGTAGAAGGTGCTTGAGTTCATTCTCTAGTACCACAAAAAAGTCTGACCTTGTTGGTCTAAATGAGAGAATGGAAGAACCAGATTTCGACCCAAAAATAAAGACAGCAAAATTTAAGTGTTTCTTTCTCTTTTTCATGAAAAATGAATGATAAAAAAATTTTGTCTAGAGAGAAATCCCAAGCATTACTCAGAAGTAAAGTTAGAATTGGAAATTTATCATTTTGCAACTCTTAATGGCATAATTGATCCACTCAATAACCATGCATGGTCAACTTCTCCAGTCCCCCTGCAAAATGGCAGCTGGTCATAGGGGTTGGGCCAGGCCCTAGCGGACTTGGTATCACTAAGACACTTGAGCTTCCTAGTGCAAAACTATGGCAAAGACACACACCACACTCTAGGACTGAACTGGCCTCAGATCCATCAGCAGCTTACATGAACACACATCAAATGACACCAACTTCAACAAAATGTCCCTGTGTCAAAAGGAAGGGGAACTGTGGTTGGAGGTAAAACCTGGAAATATGTAGCCACTATTTAAAAAGCCAGCTATTCACAGTCTGTAATAGCTAAAACTTGGAAACAACCTATTTGCCCATCACTTGGAAACTGGATAAAGAAGATGTGGTTTTTCTACAAAATGGAATACGACTCAGCCATAAAGAATGAGAAAGTAGAGTCATTCATAGGAAAATGGATACATATTGAGGATATACTCCTAAGTGAAATAAAAAGTCACACATGTGTAAATACCCAATAGTTTCTCTGGTGTGAAAAGCTATAATAGTACATAAGATCCTAATGATATAATTGACAGTGTGAAATAGGAAGAAAAGGGCTAAAGGTGTAGGGAAAGTGGGAAGAGTAGGAGAAAGGAATAAGGGAAAAGAAAAAATGTAAGAAAATTAAAAAATGGAAATAAAGTGTTTGTAAATCGGGAGGGGAGGAGGGGGTGAAGGGAGGGCAGGGACAAAGGGAAAAAATGAGAACCAAGACCTGTCATGTAAAGGTACGAGATCTCAATGATGAATGTAACTGTACTGTATACCTAGAATGTACCCATAAACTCAATGAGGAAAAAAATAAATAAAAAGCCAGTTATTACAAGACCCCTTGGAGGGCCAGGGATTTAGCTCAGTGGTTCCACCACTTGCCTTGCAAGCGCAAGGACCCGAGGTAGATCCCCGGTACAAAAAAAAAAGACCCCTTGGAGACAATGGCAAAAGTTTGAAAAATATAAAATAAAATATCAAGGAATTATTATAACTTTTGTCAGGTGTGATGATGGCAGGGTGCCTAGTGATGGATGGGAGGAGGAGAAGGATGGATGGACGGACAGATGGACAGACAGACGGATGGATGGACCGGTGGATGGATAGGAGGATTGATAAAGACACAATAGTGATAGATGATAGTTTATGCTTATCATTAAGTAAAAATGTACAATGAAGTATTTATGGTTGAAATAGACATGATATTCAGAGCATGATTCTAAATATTTGAGAAAAGACATAAGAGAAATGAAGAAATATTGGCACAGTGCTGATATTTTCTACTGATATGAGTGTGTACTTTGATATCAGAATATTGTTCTCTCCACTCTTTGAAATCTTGCAAAATAAAAAGTTAAGCTATTGTGATGAGTAAAAGAATGAATTCATAATTGTGCCACAGGGCTATGCAGAAGTGTCCACTTTGAGCAGGGCATGCTGTGGGCCATGACTATAATCTCAGCCCTCAGGAGGCTGAGGCAGGAAGATCATGAATGTGAAGTCAGCCTAGGTCACACAGTAGGATAGAGGCCAGCTTGGAGCATAGAGAGATGTTGTCTATAAGTAAATAAATGAAGAAAAATTTAAAAAAAAGAAATGTACACCTTGAATAAAAATAACTGGACATTGGTGAACATAATTAGTCACTAAAATTACTCTAGTCAACAAATCCATCCTGAGACTTTCACACTGAAGGCAGCACGATTCCCTGGAACAGGGCATAGGTGTGGAAAGACAGGCAAACTTGGATGAACAGTAAAAGGAACCGTCTTGGGTGGAAGGCTGGCACAGGGACCCCCGGGGCTAGAGGCTCCATCTGTCCTCAGTGTCCCTCCTCTGTGGGTTACGCTGTCTCCCCAAGCCCTGAGCAGGATACAGGGGTGCACGGCAGGGACTGTGCTCAGCCCCACTGGCCCTGGCTTGATGGGGACTGAGTATTTGCTGACAGACTGAGAGGATTTCCAGGTGCATGGAACCCGCAACTCTCAAGGACGCTATCGATGGGGCTGGTTTTGCTCAGAGAAGATTAGGAGGATGGAGAGAAGAGTCCTCCAAGTATTTGAAGAACTTTCAAGGAAAAGAAACAGTTCTCCTGGGTGAGTGCACGTGCGGTGTGTGCATGCATGCGGAGTGTGTGTGCCCACACCTTCAGGGGCTGCCCTGACATCTAAGAGTGTCGGGAGGTGAGAGAAAGATGACAGCGAACGGCTGTGTGACACTTCTTGTGTGAAAGTCGGTGCCTTCCGAGGTTATGCCTGATAGTAGCATCCAGCTCTGGTCTCAGTGGAGCACGAGAGAGTAGAAGCAGGAAAACCTCCACAGAGGCTGTATGAGAGGAGACCAAGGACAGGTCAGGCTCTCCAACTCAAGGCCCGCAGGAGAGGGCAGGAGAGGAAGAAGGGAGGGAAGACGGGCAGAAAGAGATTTTGTACAGGCTCCTTCTGGTCTCAGCCCTGGGTGTGCTAACACAACCCCCTTATTGACAGGTAAAGAAAAAAGTGAACCTGAGGGAGATGTGTAAAGCCAGCATAGCCTCAGGAAAACATCAGTAGATACCGATAAAACCCAGGAGAGCTTTTCTTAGGATCCTTTGACACCCAGTTCAAAGAATGCCCACAGAGAACCACACATGTGCTATGTTTCTGCATAGAAATCTAGGTACGATCCTTCCCCACTATTTTTGGACGGTAAATGTGGCTTGCATGGTCTCACTTCTTGTCTGTGTTGTATTAATAAATAATTGAGCAAGTGTGCTGGCTTCAGTCCCCGAATCCCTAATGCTAAGGATAATAAAATAGATGACATTACAAGAAGATGCATTATTAATCGGCAGCTACCATCTCAGTAATAGGCTGACAATCACTAAAGTGCAATGAATTAATCTCTCATAAATTCTTTGTTCTTCAATTTTTCAAGATCTCTTGATAAAGTCTCAGAGTGGCACCACGGGCAGCATCTTTCCCAGGACCTGGCTCTGCTTGGCTCTGTTCTGCCTCTGCGGCATACTTGGGGTCCCATGTCTGTCCCGGGGGCATCAGGAGCCCTGAAGTCAGTGGAAGCTCTCAGCCAGTGTGCCCTCGCCTGGGTCTGAACACAGCAGCAGGGGAAGCCCTCTCTTGCGACAGCATCGCTCAGGGGGACCCAGCTGCCTGATCCCGCAAGACTGCAGAGGGACCCTGCACCATCAGACCCTCCTACACCCAAAAGTGATGTGGACAGACCTTCCAGGGCACAGACAAGCAAAGCCACCAGGTCCGCTCAGCCACAGGGGAGCTGGCTCCCTTGCCCCTCTTCCCTCTGGCTGGTTCACATGCAAAGGGGCACCCAGCAGGGACCAGGAAGCTCCTGGAAGCAGCAGTGGGAAGGAGGGAGATGTCAGCCAGCCGCAGGCAGCATCCTCTGCCTGAGACTGCAACTGTGGTGGGATCCCCTGAAGAAAGTAGCCGGGGGCCGCCTGAGCTGGCCTAGGTGGGTAGAGGGTACTCAGAGACTGATCAAGTGGAAAGACTAACGCGGGTAGGGGACGCATCTCCCACAGGGGGGAAGCTGATGCCAAACAGTGACCGAGAAAGGTCTTTTCCCCCTACTGGACCCTGCAGCAAGGAACCCAGGTCTCTGAGGTCCTGCGGGCACCAGCACTAAGGCCAGCTCTCCCTCACCATCCAGAAACCTAGCTTTGTGTGCAGCTCTCAGCCAAGCACCTGACCCTCTTCCCCTTGAACTAACTCCAGTGTGCAGTGAAAACTCCCAGCAGCATGCTCCTGTGGTCCAACCCCACCCCACTGGATTCTCTTCCCTGCACACCTAGGGCCAGGGCAGGAGGGAGGAGCTACAATCCTCTCTTCTCCCAGGTTCTTGACCTCACTCCATGGTGCAACCCACTTGGAACAGCACCCCAGTGGTCAGGGAGGGGATTGGCAGCCATTGCAGATGGGAATTTGGTGCCTGAGATGGAGAAAAGTTGGTCAAGATGTTCTGAGAGCCTTTTTCATTATATTCATCCTGACGTGTTTATTAATTTAGTGGTCTTCTTAATTAAAGGCTCAATGAATAATTGAAACATAGTTTTTGATTATGCTGAAGTTGGTGCCATTTTGAGTTATAATTGTAACTAATAAATTAGTTAAATAGGTGAGGTGATGAAATCCTGTCTCAGGGGAACACTCATAATTTCAAGAATTTATCTACATGTCATTCAGAGGCTTTATGGAGAAAAAGTAGATGATCAAAAGAAACCTCCACACCCACTCCTTCTAATCAGCTACATCCTCGCTGTAAGTGTGGCGTTCCTAATAATTCACTGTACCTAGCATACGAGGAAGGGGACAACAGTGCTCCTCCCAGGACCCTCTCAGATTTTTTTCCTCCAGCAGAAGCCCTGGAGAGGAGAAGCAGAGCCTCTCTGGGTGTCCCAGACTCCAGGGCACCGGACAAACCCTGTGCCCCATGGCACAGCCCCTTCCCTAGGAGGCTGCTGTCTTCGTGGCCTCTCTCCCTGCTGTCCCCCCTCTCTACCTTGTCACTACGGTTTACCAGGCTTCTGCTCAAGCCAGGCGCCTGTGTGACAGCCGGCTGTGGTCCTGAGCCAGGCAGCCAGGCTGTGTCTCTTCTTTTACTCACTCAGTCATCAACAACCATGGATAATCGACAGATGTGCACCGAGTCTCACATTGGGCTCTAGGTTCAGCACAGGACCAGATGGGGAAGGCTCTGTCCTGAGAGGCTCACAGGGACCGCACAGGACCCGCCCTCCCACCTTCCTTCTGGGAGGAGCTGTCCTGACTCAGCAGACAAGGAAAGGAGCAGAAGTTCCACGGGGACACCCTGTGGGGCAGCAGGAGGATCAGAGTCCTTCCCTCTGATCAGGAGGCCAGGCCAGAAGCCACCCCTCTGCCGTCACCCCGACTGCATCCCTCCCTCCTGACCTGTGCCAGCCAGACCGACACACCCTCCTCCTGCCTGACTTCCCACTCAGCCCCACCCTCACTGTGGGAGAAGCTTCTGGCCAGCTCCTGTCCTTCCTTCCTGGGCAAACGACCCCAGGCCGGGGTGGGGCATCCATCTTCACAGTGACACATCCTGCTGCGAGGAGACCATCTGGCCATGGGAGGGGAGTGCAGGAAGCAGATGCACAGCCTTCTTCCCTGTGCTCGAGGTGCTACTCATCCTGGCCTGGCTCAGGCAAGGGCTACATCGCTGGCTGCTGCACAAGCTGATGAGGAAAGGGCCCAGGAGTTTCAGAATGAAGGCGGGTGGGGGCTGAAGCCACGGCCCCAGAGAAGATGCAGACACACAGCTCAGGATGGCCTTGAAGGGTGTGTCCAGCAGAGATGGCATGGCTTCACCCCTGCAGATGGCCAGGATGGGACTGTGGTGGACAGGGCTCCTGTCCTGCTGCGCCCCCTACAGGGAAAGCTTCTAAGTGCAGCATGGGAGGAGCAGACTGCCTCACAGAAGACTAAGGCGGAGCTTGGAAGATGGATGCTGAGCAGTGGGCCCTCCTCTGGGTCTGTCTGCCTGAAGCTCTGCTCCAGCTGCCTCTCACTGAAGCCCACACAGGAGGATGAGCTCAGCCTGCGAGTGCAGGCGGAGCTCAGCCCGGGCTGCTGAGGGACCTCAGCCCTTTCCTTGCTATCGCTCGGCCAGGAGCCCTCGGTTGCCCACAGCGTGGTCGTCGTTCAAGGCCAGCACTAGGGGGTCTCACGGCTCCTCCTCTGCCCTTGATCTGGGCCTCTGGTTAGTCAGGCCCACTAGGCAAGGCTCCAGGTGCTTGTGACACAACCACCGGACCCCAGCTCCCGTGGCGGACCCGTGCAGGGCAGTTGGCACTTCCACTACCCACGGCTTTCATTAAGAACAACTTCTCCGATTTACAGACGGCCTTTCCATTCTTCTCCTCAGATTTGTGGGACAACCCACGATGGTAGAGTTCCCAGATTCTATCTTTTCATATCAGGCTGCTGGATTAGGGAGTTTCGCACTCACAATCTAATATTTTCAAGTTCTCTCAGTGGCTAAGGGTGATCTGTTTTTGTAGCCTATTCAACTGATCAGACAAAATGTGATTTAAAAGAAAAAACATGAATCATGTGGCTTTGCTGACGATCCAGGTGCCCTGCGTTCCTTTACTTATCTCCCAGCAGAGGTGTTTGGTTCTGGAGGTGCCATCCAGTTTCCCATCATGTCTGGGTTTCTTCTTTTCCAGAAGTTTTTGCTCTTACATCAGCCGTCACACGTGGGCACTTACATCTATCACACAAACAGGGAAGCGTATTGGCACACAGTCCCTCTCTGGCCCCTTGGTGTGACGTTACCATCACCACCCGCTGTATCCAGCCTTCTTCTGAGCCCCTTCCTTTCTTAAGAACCACGGAGCTGATTTTGTTTCTGAGTCGGTCAGTCATCCTCTGCACTGGGAGGAGACCGTCTTCCCACACAGTAACATCTATTCATACCCTTGTTTTCATTTCTCCCTTTCACTTCTTTTATCTACCTTCCGCTCTACTGTTTTTGCTCCTTTTCTCAGTCTCTTCCTTACCATGGGGGGCTCCACTCATCCCCCTCTTCCGTCACACTGGGGGCTCCACGGTAGTCACCGCACCACCCTGGCCCTCGAGGCTGAGGCATTGTCACCCCACCCAGGGCAGTCAGTGTGGCCCAAGACTCACCAACGCCACACAGGGGACCGAGCCCAGTTTAGGGCTAAGCACTGCAGGCCAAGCACAGCCAAAGCTGCTGCCCTGGGGCAGATGAGGTTCCCGGGCTCACTAGCATGGGGACTCATTACGTAGCCACTGCTGACTGATGCTCCACCCACCAGGGCACCGTGACTACATCACACGGTGTGTCCACTGTGCTCAGACCTCGGAGGACTGGCTGGAAAGTCACTTATACAGTTTTGTCCATAAAGGAAATCAAACTGAAGTGCTTTATTTCTAGCCACCCATGGAGAAGGAAGTGAAACATGAATCTCAGTGTGGGCACCTGCCTGGTCACACAGAAGGGGCCCTCACTGCAGACCCACAATGCAGTCATGGTTTCTGTGATGTACAGACGGAACAGGACAGCATCGGAACCCAGTCCCAAACCTAAGCAGAGTTCAGACATTTTAAGGAGGCTTAAGGGGCTTACGGCTTTATCTCAAACTGGGAAAGTCAGTGAGCTTATTTATTGAATATTTGTTCGAATGAGAATGATGTCTTGACTTAGGCACCACAGGGAAGGCTTGAGGTAAGATTGCTCTTGGCCTGAAGGCTGTGCTGGGCAGCACAAGGCCTGGTTCCCAGAAAAGCCACCAAGGCCTCCTTAGAGGCCGAAGTGCTATGGTCTGGTGGCCTCGTAGTGGTGCCCAGGGACTAACAGGCCATGGCGCAAGGGCCCCTTGCCCCTCACCCTCTTGCACCTGGCACTATGCACAGGAAGAATGAGGTGCCAGCCAGGTCCTTGTGACTGAACCGAGAAGCACCCCAGGTCTGCAGCCACCCCCCACCTGCCCTGGCACCTCCC
>NW_022900931.1:977365-1066864 GCF_012274545.1 Fukomys damarensis | reverse complement strand
CCCCCACCCTCTCATCCCCCGCTTCTCAAGTGCTGCCTCCTCTCCTCCCAGCTGGAGGAGCCGAGCCTCCAGCCCATAACTGAGCCAAACCTGAGGCCACAAGGCAGCAAGTGAGTCCTTGGGGACAGGACCTTCATGGGAACTGGGACCCTCTCAGGGACTGGAAGTAGAGCAAAGCTCTACTGTTCCCACTGTCTCTGGGCTCCTGGGCACCAGGGAGGCCAGGCTGTCCCCACACACTCCCTTCCTCCCCACATGTGTCCAGTGCATTGTCCAGGAGCCACTTCAGACCAGCCGTGGTGGGAACTTGGGACCCAAGATGCACCCTAGGCCCTGAACCTGCCACTTGGCCTTCACTGAGTACTGCCTGGGGCCAGGATTTGGTTTCCCTCAGGACACAGTGACCAGTCTTGCTCGACAGGAAGCTGCATAGAGACAAAATGCCACAGCCCTCGACCCCTGCTGCACTGCGGTCAGACCTCAAGGGGTCTTGGCAGTGGGTGTCAGCCACGGTTTCTGCCAGGCCGACACAGGGCTCGTAGACAGGGAGACACCAGGGCCGGCAGCACATGGAGCCCAAGAGGCCCCTGCTACACCTGCCCAGTGAGAATGCATCCTGCCTCAGCCTTCTGCACAGCAGCAGCTCAGCTGAGCCACTGGGAAGTGGGAGAGGGAGAAGGAGAAACAGAGAGAGATAAGGAGACGGAGAGATAGAAAGATACAGAAATACAGAGAGATGGAGCAGTACAGACAGAGAGGCAGGCAAAGGGAGAGTCGGCGGGACAAAGACAAGAGAGAGAAACAGGGACAGGGCCAGCGTGCTCTAAGCCACCAGGAGCCATACATGAAAATCAGACGCTATAGGCTCCTCGGCCTCTCCACCATGCCGGGGCTGACACCACGCTGTGACAGGCCCTGGTGCACACACTGCTCTGCTGCTGTTCTATGGCCAGGGGTAACAGGCTCACCGCCTCCCGGTGGGTAAGTCAGGTGACTCTTGAACCTCGAGTGCAAGTGTTTTTTTTTTCTTGCTTATAAAAGTCAGGTGACATAAAAATATCCATTTTGAATCTGTTACATGTAAGACCACAAGGCCTGGAGAAATTCTGGAGCTAAGTTTTTGGTGAACAATTTCATCTGCTTTTGTAATCATTGCTCTGCTCTGCTCTGATTGGGGTCATCTAGTAGTCTATGTCTGCCTGGAAAACCGGACTCTTGGTCCAGATTCTAAAGCTTATGGAGTTTCTAGAGGTGTTCCCTCTTCACTTTTCCCATTTATGATTTTTAAAAGTTTGTTTTCAGGGCTGGGGATGGAAGCCAGGATCTTGCACACGCTAGAAAGTCACCGTACCCAGACTGCCTTGTGATTGTTTGATTCATACAGGTCCATCTCTCTTATTATATTGTCTAAAGAACATATTTCACTGATTTGTACAGGATTTTTTAAAAGTGGTAACTCATCCTTTTATCAACGGATAAAAGGACATAGTTGTATATACAGAGTGCGCCATGTATACCCACTTCAGAAAAAGAAAAACTTGTTTAAATATTTTAATGCTAAATTTATTGAGACAGCATGAAATTAATGCAAGTTACCTTTGGCCTCTACAATGACAAGAGGTGCTCACAGTGGTGGCCAATAGTTTCCAGACGTTTATTACTGCAGCAAGCTGCTGCTCGGAGAACCTTGGTCCACTGAGGTGGCCCCACATGCGTTTTCAGTTTCTTCTCTAAGGGCCGGCAGTGTAGTGGGTTTTCTGCAACACAGGACATCCTCTAGGGTCCCCATGACGAGGGTGACACCATCTGTTGAAAAAAAATCATACTGTTTTTCTTTTCCTGAAGTGTACATATGCTTTTTGGCAGACTCCAAATCTATGGGGTAAGATGTAACTTTTTTCTTTAGTGACTCCTACCCTGTCTCCCTAGAGATGACCGTTCTCTCCCTGACACCATTCCCCACACACCATGGGCACGGGGACAAAGCAGACAGGCAGGAGAGGCCACCTCAGGACATGCTCACCGCATGCAGCCCTGACTCCAGGCTGCAGTGTGAAGTCAAGGCGAGAGCACAGGCAGGGACTACAGGTAGATGAGGGGCTCAGTCCTCAAGACCACACAGGAAGGAGCCTGAGCAGCCTGCAGGACAACCCAGCCAAGGTCCCCAAAGGGAAGAGACGCCATCCTCAGCCTCCCAGCAGCCCCAAGATCACAAGCAGCAGCAGCAACTGTGGGCTCACTACTCACAGTGGGACTTCTGGTCACACACCCTGGATGGCTCCGTTGGGCTGAGCATCTCCTACTGAGATGGACTCCTCCTCAGAGTGGACTCCCATGTTATCTTATCATCCACACAGCCTACAAGAAACATCAAATCACGGCCCCAGGCTGCAGTGTCAAGACCTCTGCAACCAACGGCCAACAACTAAGTGCCCACTTGTCCCATGTGGGCGTCTGTCCCGGGCGGAGTGACTGAAAGCACACTGCCCAGCTACTTTTCAGCACACCGGGGAGGCCATGAAGGAACGTGTTATTATCCAATGACAGCCTGTGATCGTCAATTACTTAACTGAGAGAATCAAAGTACAAATTGCTGGGTTCGCTCAATTACTGCTAAAATGGTATAAAAGCATTTTAATTGTAATCAGAGCACACTCTCTCCAGTGTGGATATTAAAGGGAATAATGAGCAGTCATAAATACAGTGACCCATTTATCTCCTCATCCGCCCACCAAACAGAAGCACTGGTCCCAGCACACGGCACACAGAGCAGAACCAAGTTAATTAGGTTTGCTGAATTAGTGGAACATCTAAATTGGATTCCATTTCAGTGTTTAGTTGAAATTTATCTTAGCTTGGAGCTGGTTTTCTAGCTGAAAAACAAGTGACAAGGAAAATAATTAACCTAATACAAAATGATTTTCTTTTTTAAAAAGTTAAAGTAGGAAAAACGCATTGCTGAGACTTACCCAATATCTTTCTTTTTCCTTCTGCAAAGATGGTCTGAGATCCTCAGAGATAATTTCAGTTGCAGAGCCACATGCTTCATTACCCTCTTGTGATGTAGGATTCCCATCCCTCAGTGGCAGGAGGAGGGGCTGGTATTGTGGGCTTCAGTCTCTCGGGTTCAGGTTTTGGAACTAAGGATGTAAGGAGCCCTGGTGCCCAGGCATGGGCTGTTCCCTAAAGGTGCAGGCCGGTGACAGCCTCCTCTTCTGGGTATGTGCTGCACTAAGCTTAGGCCAGACCTGCGTTTAGGGTTAGGGGAGGGAAGGTGAAGCTCAGGTGGGAGGGGCTGCACTGTGGGAGCCCTGCCAAACCCTGCTGCCACCTCCTGGGGTGTCCTCTGAGCTCCTGAGCCTTGTTTTGCTCCCCAGATAACCCTAGGACCTGGTGAGAGCCCACAGATCAGGACTCTCACTGCTGTGTTCACTGGGTCTGAACCCTTCAAGATCCCTGGCCCTGGACGGTCAGAGAAGAGTCCACAACTCTCTGGCAGCACAGTGTGGCTGGCTCCCTACTTCCATGCCCCAGAGCAGAGGGCAGAGGGGACCTGTGTGACCAGCCAGGGGCCAGGGAACAGAGATGCAAGCTGCTGTCCACAGCATCGTGCTGCTCCTGGTCCTCTCCTACCAGGCCAGGCAAGGCAAGGAGGCAGAGGCAGGAAGGCCACAGCCAGCGAGGACAAGCAGAGACACAGGTGGGTGGCTGCTGTGGGCAGGTGGCCAGGCCATCCTCAGCACTCCCAGGAGGGTCGGAGGCAGGAGTACCAGGGCCCAGAGGGAGCAGATAGAGCTGTGGGGTGTGGGGACAGCAGGATGCAGCAGCAGGACAGGTCATCCTCCACAGTGTGTCACAGAGATCAGGCCTAGAGGACCATGCTGCAGCTCAGCAGCCCAGAGAAGAGAAGAGGTCATTGATCAGAAGACAAAGTTCTAGAGGAGGGGTACTGCAGAGTCAGGGAAAGTGGGGAAAGGAATCAGGCTGATAATGCTGGGGGCAGAAAAGAGCTCTAGTACCTCGATGCCAAGATCATCACTCATGAGCACAAGAGTGGAAGAGGAACTGGGGAGGAATCATTCACAGAAGAGGCTGATGGGGTCCTGGATGGACTTCACACTGCACATGGGTCACAGGTAGTCACCTTAGTGGACACTCAGATTTCTCAGGGGTTGGGAGGCAGGAGTGGGACCTTCCAGTGGGTGAGGGGTCCCCACAGTAAGCCTGGGTCTCTCTGCCCCTCCTAGGATCAGAGACCAGAGTTCAGTGAGCAAATAGTGAGACACAAATCAGAGGACTTTGTTATAAACAAAAAACAATGATGACTTCAGACAAATGATTAACCATAGTAACCCAGGAGCTGTGGGTCAGGGTGAATTTGGAAGAAAGTTAAAACTCACTTGTTTCTTTGCCACACACACACACACACACGCACACACACACACACAGAGAGGGAAAGAGAGAGAGAGAGAGACAGAGAGAGACAGAGACAGAGAACACACCTTCCTGGAAGAGCAAAGCAAACTGAACAGTGCTAAGAGCTCACGCACCCACGAGTCCTTCCCTGTGGATGAACTGCAGCTGAACACTATGCTTAAAACTTATTGCTGTCCTCATCAAAACAAAGGCAGGCCGGGGATTTAGCTCAGTGGTTCTGCCTCCTGCCTCGCAAGCACAAGGACCCGAGTTCGATCTCCGGTACAAAAAAAAGTCAGGTACAATTAAGGAAAAGTAGACTCTTGCTGTCACACTGCAAGGGAAACACAGGTCAGGGCAGGTTGGCGCCAAGGCAGAAGCAGCCCAGTGGCCATATCCACAGCAGCAGACCTGGAGCGGGCTGGCTTGTACCTGGCCACCAAACATACATTCTGTTCAGGCAGAGCTGTCCACACTGACCTGCTGACAGCTCAGGGCTCCCCGAGGAGCACAGCTCTCAGTCTGTGCGTCCCCTGGGACTGATGCCACCCAATGTGTCGGGGGAATGTGGTTGGCCGCAGATACATCTCCGTAGTCTCGGTTTCTAGTGCTCTTTAACATTCCCATTTAGAGGCAAGAGTGGAAAGCATCAAGGGAAGACGGATGGAGCGGTGCGCTGAGACTCAATGCTGGAATGCTCGCCCCAGAGGATGGAGGCCACTTCCATCTCCAGCTCTGATAGGAAGAAGGAAAAAAAGAAAGAAAGGAGGGAGGGAGAGAGGGAGGGAAAAAAGGCAAAACTAGGCATTGATACTCACAAAGTAAAAAGTAAATCGATGGAAACTGGTTCACATATTCAAGTGATACAATAAATATAAAGGAGTTAAATATAGTTCTTAAAAGAGATTGTCAAACAAATCAAGTTAATCCATTAAAGGCATACAGTGTTTAGAGGATACGTGTCTTTACAAAAGGATGCATATATTATACCACATGCAGATAGATATTTATAGAGAGAACCAGAGACAAAGACCAAGAAGAAGGTAGCTGTAGTATATTTAAAGCATATTAGTGAGAAAAACAACATTAAACACAAACAAAAGAAAGTCCCAACAGAAGAATTCATCCTGGAGATACAGCAATGCTGAGATGTAGCACAAGTAATGGCGTAGCTTCAGACCACAGTGACAGCAGGGTGTGGAGTTGGTGCCTTTTGCGGCTCCCCCATGGTGACAGAGCCTCACTGGTACAGGAGCCCAGTTCTGGACAGACAGCCCAGCCTCACGTCATCCCAGTCACTGGACCCCCCAATTCCTCTTTCTGACTCAGTCCGGCTTCTCCCTAAAGCTACTGGGCCCATCCTGGTCTCTACACTTTCAGCAAATTATGTTCAGCAAGGGAAGCTCAAAGACCCCCAAACGCAGGCGACACAACAGAACTGCTTGTCCGAAAGTCCACCATGAAGGTTTGGCTTCCTCACCTCTGCACCCTATATCCCCTCACAGGGTCTGTAGCCAGAGCTCTGTTACCTCTTCCCAGAACATCAACAGTTCCATGAACAGGAAGTCTGCCAGTGTTTGATGAGCAGAGGGCTCTGGCAGGTACCTTCTGGGAACTGGCCCTTGTGGTTTGGGAAGGTGGTAAGATAGCTATGGCTGCACACCTGTAAGGAGACACAAGTGTTGGAGTGCAGGGGAACTTCCGGAGCAGTGAGTCACCTGCTGCTCTTGGAAGCTACACGACAGGTGAGGGGAAATCCTGGGAAATTAGCTTGGAGCAAGAGGAGCTTGGTTTTACACTAGGCGAGGACTTCTAGCACCCTGAGGCCCAGGCTTGTGACTTCCCTGGGACACTCTGTCCCACCCCACCCAAGAGGCTGCTGGAGGCCCAGGACCACCAGGCCTGAGACCCTGGTCCTGCCCTATGAGAGGCTGCTGTCACCTCTGCCGAGGGGTAGGAGTCACCCCGGTCCCTGTGTGCAAAGGTTCACTGGAGCCACACAGAGCCCACCTGGGCCAGGCCCTAATAAAAGTTATTTTGTGGTTGTTTTAAAGCCATTCACAACAAATACTCATTACCTTTGGTGTGGGAGAAAGAATTCTTAATTACAACATTTCCAGAAGCACAACTTGGAGGATGCCAGCTCTGTTGTCCCTAAACTGGAAACTTTAATGCCATGTCCATGTTACGCCTTCAAGAAGTGGCATATACCTTCAAGGAAGAAACAAAGACCAAGATCTTCTCCAACCACATTTTTTTTTATTTTTTTTTGGTACCAGGGATCGAACTCACTTGCAAAGCAAATGGCAGAACCACTGAGCTAAATCCCCAGCCCCACCCACAATTATTTTTAATTTAAGACACAGAGTTTTCTTACAAATAAAGTCATTTTTAGAACAGTGACATTTGTTACTGGTGTGATCCGTTTGTTTAATATGACTGTAGACAGAAGGTAAGTTAGGCCTGTTATTTTTCCAGAAATTGAGAAAAGTACCATCCTTAAGACTAGGAAGAGGATGATCTGTCTCCATGTTTGGGGGACACGTAGGGTGAAGGAGAAGACTCACGGCTGGAAAACTCGGACACCACTGGAGGAACTGGAGATGCTCACAGGAGACCCCTCTTCCTCAAATATCATCTTTTTGGCCTGGAATTTTCACCCCAATGGGCAAGCACCAGAGGCTGTGCTTGACCTTGGTTCAGAACAGCTGAAATGACAGATCCTGGACTCTCAACCCTTTGTGTCTGGTAACACCTGACATGCAACACAATCATGTGGGCGCCACACTGCTGCCAGCCTCCGTGAGCTCCTGTGAGCTGGACAGATAGTGGCCAGAAGCGTGCTAACACAGTACACGTCATGTTGCCCACTCCTAAAGCACAGAGAGAATATCTATCATTCTCCTTGTGCACTTGCCCTTGAGCTGCTAATCCACATGGCCACACCCAGGGAGATTTGAACCCAGGTCCTAGAGTGCTGCTTAAGAAATTTCTCCTGGAAAGACCCTACCGCAAGGCCACCCACAGTGATGACTTTTCTACCCTGCCTGATTTCTCACGCCCTTGCCATATACTTCAAGTATAGGCTGCCTGTGGCTCTCTCATCAGACTTGCAGTCAACAGGTGACAGCTCCCAGGGTGTGGCTGAATGGATCTATAACAATCTTGTAACACCCTTACTTGGTCATGCACAAAGTCAACGTTTCAAAGAGGAATCGTGCAACAAGAATCGCTTGCAGCCTGGCCAAGAAGTGGAAATCCTCATGGAATTTCACCAGGGTTTGTGAAACCGTGGAAATCTGCCCCAAGAAGAGAGGACATCTGCCACGGCAGGCTTCACAAGGAAGGAAACGCTGCTCATAATGAGGTGGCAGCTTGCCACGGCTAAAAATGTTCAAAAAGTTAAAAAATGCCTCCAAGGAGAACTTGATCACCTTTAGAGATAAACACAACCTACCTGAGGATGAAGCACCCCACTTGGTATAAACACACCTGGCCTCCTCAGTGGAATGGAAACGTTTCCACTTCTCCACAGGCCCAGAGCCCCCTTTCCCTTAGCAGCTCTCTTCTCAGGCCATTTCTGAATATCTCTCCTTTACTTCCTTCCTCAGGAGGGCCCAGTGTGCAGAGCAGTAGGGGCTAGCATCAGCCACTCAAGCCACGGGTGTCTTCTCCTGTACGAAGAAGTACTATTGTAGGCATCCCACTGGCCTTCCAGCCAGGTGTGGCACAAGCAGTCAGACTTCAACACACACTTGAGCATCGAAAGCCACCATTGCCCTTGCCACCCTCAGTAGCTCCATAACAAAGGTTTCTTATAAAAAGGTGTCACAAAGGGTTGGGTGTGGCAGAATGTGCACAACCACCATGGCCCCACCGTATGTGGCCACTAGAAAGTTCCAGCAGGTGCAGCGCTGGCCTCCTATTGGCTCAGGTTTCTGTGACCCAGCCTTATCCCCTTTGTGTTCATGCTGCACTTCTGGGCTCCTGGGCTCAGTGTGTGTCCATAACTATGGTTACTGGTCCTCATGGCCCCTCTTCCAGTGTGAGCTTGATCCAACTCAACTCCAAACCCCTGGTTCAAATGAGTCATCATATTCCAGAAGTCTAATCTCCCACCAGAATTGCTCCATGCAGAGCAGGGCTTTGGTTGCCTGGGGTCCTCTGTACCCACCAAGACGTTGCCTCCACCTCAGGAGCTGACTATAGAGCCATTGTTGATGCAATACATTTACTGCTGCACAGCAGGGTCCACTTGACGAGCTTCCCAGGCAAGATAGGGTCGCAGAGGGGTTTCGATGCCAGATGGGAATTGGAATCAAGCTCCAGATCTGTCTCTTTGCTTTGAAAGGAAGATCAAGTCTTCACTCTGGATCAGGCTGCAGCCCACCAGAGTTCAAAAGCATCAGTCTGTTCCACCTCTGAAATGGAAGCTGAGGAACTCAGCTCTGGTGACTTGCTGAGGTAGCTGCTGGAACTCCATGTCAACTGGCAAAATCTGAGCTTCAGAGACAAAACTTGCAGGATGGCCGGATAGACCAGAGATTGGATATGGCTGACCATGACGACCTACATCTGCAATATCAGGAGAACCCAGAGGAGCCTCCAGAGCCCCTGAGCACATTGAATCATCTCAACTCCAGCAGGAGACCCAAACTCAACATCCAGGGAGTCACCAATCCAATCCACTACACCTCAGCAAGAAGCCCCAGGTCAACTCCCACAGTGCCTTGAGGAAACCAAATCTTCTTCAGCAGAAAGAGAGGTCTGGCTTAGCATGACCTTGCCTCTGAGGAGGATGCGGGTCAGGGCATGGGGAGGTAAAGGTTCCATGCCCAAGCAGGAGTGATGCTCATCACTTATACTTAACAAACGTCACCTTTAAACCTGTGGATATGGAGGTAATGGACACTATGGAGGCAGGGAAGGAGGCACAACCTGCCCCGAGCCAGCAGCAGTCCCCAGGGCAGCCACCAGCGAACCCTGAGGATGTGGAGCCTTTGCCAAACAGCAGGAGGCCCCGGCTCAGCCCCACTGTGGTTCTGTGGAGTCTGAACCTTCTCCCAGGCTGCTGAGGAGGTGAAATCTTCAGGGAGGGTTCCCAAAGCCAGTGCTTAGCCTGCAGAGCCCTGATGAATTAAAACCTCCAGTCCAGGAAGAGGCTCAAGCTCCTGAGTCCCTCTGCAAGAGTGTGGCTAAAGTACAGTGATGCTTTGATCTCCAGGTCAGAGCCAGTCTATTATAAGTCACTTAATGTTACACTTAAGCCTGAAATGTGGAAGTTACCCTCACTCCAGTGCCTACAAAGGAGGCTGAATCTGCTCCACCTCAGTAGAAGGCCCCAGCTCAGCCTCTCCATCCTCCTGCAGAAGGAGAAGCCAGCAGAAGGAGCCTGCTCAGCCCTTGAGTCTCATGAGAAGGCTGAACCTTTCTGAAGCCAGATGAGAGATTGAGCTCAGCCTGCAGAGTACACTGAGGAGGATGAACCATCTCTACCCACCAGGAGACCCCATCTCCACATACACACCCTCCTGTCCAGGCTCAACCTTCTCCCACTGAGCATGAAGGAATTTGAAACTCCAGGAAGGCAGCCTGAAGCCACTGCTCAGCCTACCAAGCCCCGTGATGAAGTCACCTTCTGTCCAGCAAGAGATTCACTATAAAGTGCCCTCAGAGGAGTACAGCTAAATCTCCACTAAATCTCCATTTAAAGTGACAATTCAACCTCCATGTGACCACTGTAACTCACCAAGTGGACCCTGCAGGTGTGGAACTCACCATAACCCCAGAGCCTAATAAGGAGGTGAATCTCCTTTGGCCCAGCAGGCAGTCTCAGCTCATCATCCAGAGTGTGCTGAGGATGTGGAACCTTCTCCAATTCCACAGGAGACTACAGTTCAACTTCCAGGCTTTTCTGAGGAAAGTAGTCCTTCTTCATTTGCAGGGAAGCCACCAGATCAACCTTCTGAATTTCCAAGGGTAGTTTCTAGAACTCTCCAGAACTTTCTGGAAGCTAGCTGGAAACCCTGAATTAGCTGTTAGAATGCTGAGAACATGAACCCTTTCCAACCTAGCAGAAGCAACCAGTTCAGTCTCCAGAGCATCATGAAGAGACACTTTCACGGCCAGGTCACCTCTGAGCTTAGCATTCAAACTTGCCCTCTGTGATCATTACCCTCCAGATCTGCAGCTGATCAGAATCCCAAAGCCCACTTCAGATGCAGCCTTCAGTTGAAATGAATGATGCAGAGCTTCCTGTAACCCAGCTGGAGACCCCCACCTTACCTCCAGGGCCTACCAAGGAGGTAGAATCCTTACAAATTCCACATTGAGAAACCAGCTTCACCACCATCCAGCTACCCAAGTTGAGAATTTGCAGACCTCTGAGGAAGCTGAATCTTCTTCAACCTGGCAAAATGCCACAGCTGAATTCCTGCAAACCACAAAGAGGCTGAACTTTCCTTGAGGAATCAGGGGGCTGCAGCTCAGCCTCTGGAGCTACCTGGTAAGGTTGGACCTCAGCCCTCAGAGCATCAGGCAGTGACAGTTTTTCTTCCAGGTCATGATCCAATTCAGCTTCCAATATGGCATAAAGTCACCGCTAAACTTCCAGAGTTCAAACAGAAACCTAACCCAGCAGGCTGCCCCAGCTCACCCCACAGTGTTTCGAATCTGGAGAGGTGAGCAAGAGGTTGAACTCGGAAGCCAAGCCCTCTTGTGATCAATGAACGCTCTCCAGATGATCAAGGATCAAAATCCAGCTTGAAGAGCTTTCTGAGGGACATTCTCTGAGCCAGCAGGGGGTTCCACTCTGCCCTCAAAGCCCACAGAGTTCAGATCAGCCTCCAGGACACTTGGAGGAGGGTAGTAGATCCTTTCCATTGACATACAACACTTCTGTCTCTAGATCTAGGATCAATATTCAGAAATCAGCATTCAATGTCACCTGAAACCACAGCTAAACATGTGGGTGCAGAGCTTCCCATAACTGCAAAGCCCACTCTGGAGATAGAACCATCCTCCTTCCTGCAGGAAGATGCCACTCACCCTATCGGTCCTGCTAAACAAGTTGCACTTTATCTGCTCCAGAATGATCACCTTCCCAGACTCCAGAGTTCCCTCCAAAGATTGCATCTTCTCCAGCCCAGAGAGAAGGGGCAGCTCAGGCTCCAACTACCCCTAAAGACGTTCACCCTCCAACTCAGCAGAGGCCCCAGGCCTGCTGCAAGAGCCCTGCTACCAGTACAAGTTTTCTTGAGCCTCTGGGACCATCTCCAGTGCTTCAGAGAAGGGAGAACTTCCTTCAAACTGGCCAGGGCTCCCATCTCAGCCTCCAAGACCACCTAAGAAGGCCATGGCTCAGCTAGCAACACCTCATGCAATGGCAACTCCAGCTCTTGAATCGTGTTGGAAAGCAAAATGACTAAGACGGGGATTAAGTCGGATCCATGTGCTGGGTGATCTAGACAGGAAGGCTGAACTCAGGGAGACCACCTAGAAATCTCTGGCAAACCCTGAGAATAAAATGAGAAGAAGCTGAGCCTGAGTGGTTGTGATGCAGGTGGAGAGAAAATCCTGGGATCATTGAGTGACTGAGCAGGCAATTAGAGGATGGAGGGTACTGAGGAAGGAGACACTGAATGGGTCCACAGTTTCTATCCTGGATGAAGACAAGACAAGTGGAGAACAATACAAGAGTCCTCTTTTCAGCCCATTCCTAAAATTCAACTTACAAAACTAAGTTGAAAAAGCTGCATTTTCTGGAAAATGTGCAGGATGTAGAAACTCGGGGAAAAATGATGATGTAAAAGAAAAACCGCCATGCTTATGCAGTCTAGGTGCTCGCAACCCTAATTTAAATGACAAGTCTCTCCAAAGAAATTGGAAAGGGCCCAAGCACAGGACAACGGCCTGACCGAGGTTGACTTAGAAGGAAAAGGCTTCAGACAGTGAAGGAAGTCAAGGGGTCAAAGGGTGCACGAAAAGGTCTCATCAAAGAAATCAAGGAAGAGAAGGTCCTGGTGAGGCAGAGGGCCCAGCCACTCTTAGGGAAGGGACATCCCCACAGAAAGAAGCCTCTTGAGCTGGAGCTCTGCTGGGGATGCCGATACCCAGGAAGTTGGCAGAAAACTCCTTCCACAGAGAAACATCGTTCACAGAAGACCGGAAGGCAGCAGCCTCCTCTCCCCTGAAACATGATGCCCTGGGCAGTGACAGAATACCACTGCCTCCTCCCTCCCTGCTGAAGTCCTGCCTCCCGTGGGAACAGAGCAAGGACTCTGCCTGGAGTGTGTCGCTGTTAGAGATGTACGCACTCACTAGGGCTAAAACTATGACGAGCGCCAATCACATATTCCTCAAATATCACCGCTTTCGTAAAACTCAATCTCTTGTGACCCACAAAACACCCAAGGCCAAACTGCAGCGAAAGTTGAGACAGGAAAACCTGCACCACAGACCAGCACTTGCAAAGAGGCCTCCGTCCTGGGCTGTGGAGCCTGGTAAATTCCCCTTCCCCACACTTTTCTCACCTGTGAGAGACCTGAGTGCAGAAACATCCGTCTCGGCCTGCAGACAAAACCCCTTCAGGGACCATCCCGGTGGAGAGGCTTTGGCGGGAAGTGTTTGCAGTAAACTTTAGTGTGCCAGAAGAAATCATCTCTGAAAATCCACAAGGATCCTGCTGCAGACTCTGCTGTGAATGCTTTCCACCTAACGCCAGCTGTGACCGGGCCCAGGTGCACAATGAGTGCACCCAACACAGGCACCGGCTCACCCCCAAGATGTCTCTTCCCCCATGCTGTCGTCCCTAAGTAATCCACTTAAAGCTCAACGAAACCTGCAGCCCTAGCAGCACGAGAGGAAACTCATTTCTCACACTATCTGTTAAAAACAGACTGGTCCAAGAGCACCTGGCTTATGACATGCTCATCCAGCATGATTCCCGGTGGAGAGGCTTTGGCGGGAAGTGTTTGCAGTAAACTTTAGTGTGCCAGAAGAAATCATCTCTGAAAATCCACAAGGATCCTGCTGCAGACTCTGCTGTGAATGCTTTCCACCTAACGCCAGCTGTGACCGGGCCCAGGTGCACAATGAGTGCACCCAACACAGGCACCGGCTCACCCCCAAGATGTCTCTTCCCCCATGCTGTCGTCCCTAAGTAATCCACTTAAAGCTCAACGAAACCTGCAGCCCTAGCAGCACGAGAGGAAACTCATTTCTCACACTATCTGTTAAAAACAGACTGGTCCAAGAGCCCCTGGCTTATGCCATGCTCATATCCAGCATGCGTCTCACGAGGAGCAGCAAGGAGCCACGGTGTCCAAGACCCCATAGGATACAGATCACTGGAAAAGTGAAAACCACACCGACTGGGGCATCAAGGCTTGGAAGAGTCAGGTAGGTGAAGACAGCGACACAACTTGAGGTTGTCCAGGGCTCCTGGTCTGCGTGTGTCTTAGTCAAGAAGAGGTCCCCTGCTGAGCTCCCCATGAGCTCCCCCCAGAGAACTGAGCAGACCTGACACACAAGGTAAGCAAAATTGCTTGCTTGCATGAGGAGATCTGCACACCTCCCATTTGTTTTTGCAAACAGGGAAGGCTGGAGGGGGTTAAGGGAGGGCTGGGGAATGGGGAAAAAGAACCAAGATAAGTCATGTGAAGGTACAAGATCCCAAAGATGAATGTAACTGTGTTTTACACCTAAAACGCGCCAATACACTTAATAAAGATTTTTTTAAAATGAGCTGCAAACTACTCACCGAAATAACCGGACTGGCGCAGTCTGCTTTTGTGCTTCTCATCTCTTCGTTAATAGCAAGTATTCTTTTTGTAAGCTTATGGAAGAAGTCCTAGGACACGGTCTCAAGAGCAAACTCATCTCGGCAATATCTGCAAAGGAGGTAATGATGATTTTGATAATTTTCTGTCTCAGTGGGGAAAGAACAACAATTAATTCAGGTTTCTTAAATGCATCCCGCCTTTGTGATAGATTCAGACCCTGTGAAATGAAATCCAAGCCACATTCCCCTCTCCCATTCGACCTTCCTCTTCAGTAACTGAGACTGAGCCATTCTTTGCTCTTTCACTGAAAGTGGTTTCCAGGGACTTTTAAAGGAACCCTGCTACTACCAGAGTCCATCGAGGAACTGACACCAAGATAGCAAGACACTCGACCGTCTTGAGAAGTTAAGTCTGTTGGCCAGAGATGACACATGAGAAAACTTCTCCAACCCACAGCTACAACCATGATGTGATCTCCTCGCCAGTCTTGCAGAACAAAGAACTATTGTCACCCTGGGGGGAAAGGACAGGGTCACAAGACACTCATGAGCACCTCAGCTTCCTGCAGCCTGCTCTTTGTCAAGAGCAGAAGCATCATTTACAAGGGCTCAGTTACAGCACCGCCACTGAATTCAACACGGGCTTCTCCCCAGCAGGTCAAGTTTATGGTGTTTCTTCCTGGAGATTAAGGCAACCTTTTTTTTGCCCGGTCACATAATGGTTTATTAGTTCTACTTTTCTCAAGAGGTAGACACTATGATACTAAAGAACTACTTGGTAAGGATCAAATTTAGACTAATTCCTAAAAATACAGCCCCAGGGTGAGTTGGAAGAGTAAAGGACATAAGACTTCTCTTTCGATCCCACCAGAAATGCTCTGTCTACCCAGAATCTTCCCTTAACAGTGCTGGTCTCAGAAACCTGTGAAACAAGCTCTAATCTAGGGCTTCCTCATGAAAAAGAGCCTCTGGCTCCCCAAAAGGAAACCTGGTCTCACCTCCCATGATGCCCACTGCCACAGCTACCCTGTGATTAGATCCAACCTGAGCAGGGGTAAAAACTTGTGAGCTGGCTACGTGTGCTGAGTGGCCACACCCTGGAGAGATGGGAACACAGTCACCTGTGAGTCTTCCAGATCAGGACACTCAAGCGAGAGTCCAGCAGCAGCAGAGACCTCGCAAGGGCAAGGGCTGCTAAGGGGGTCTTCATAAGGTGAGAGTTCACTGCCACCTGTGTGGTGTGCTGAGGGTGAGGGGTGCTGAAAGAAGAAAGCAGCCCTCTACCCTCACAAACTACACCAGGCTGCCCTCCTTTTGTGGCTGCCTTCATGTCCTGCCAGGGTATAGCCCCAGCTGGAGTCTTTCAGCTGCAGATGGAAAGTGAGACTTTCCACAGGGGCCAAAGCGACTCCTCAGCTCACAGCCTGAGGGGCTTCCACTTCGGGTCACACCCCAGAAGCCTTTGGGTCCCACTGTAGACTCCGGCACAGGGGTGGAACCTTCTCCCAAAGAGAGCTCCCTGCACCAAGACGCTGAGTGAGGTGTTACATGGAGGGCTGGTGATGCAGGTGGTAACGCCTGCACCAAGGTCCTCTGCGTCTTCCAGATGTTAGCCTCCCCTCGGAGTTGTGCACTCCTGGACAGACTCAGCTGGAGAGCAGCCCACAGAGCCCAGGGGAGTCACGTCTCCCCTCCCTCTGACAAATCTCCCAAGTCGAGCTGTTGGCAAGGATGAAGTGGTTTCTTCTATAACTACTTCGAGCTGAACGGGGGAAACATCGTCGGGGCCCCTTGTTGGCTGATCTACCAGGGGTTGTGATCTCATATGAAGTGCAAGCATGGAAGTGTCCAATGGCTCAGTCCAGGACAGTGCCCAGGGAGCCAGGTGATCACAAAGTCAGTGAACACGTGTATGTCCTCCTGGCTCCTAAAGCCCAAGCAAGAGTCTCCAACTGTGCTGTGCTGAGGTCCTCAGCAGGCCAGGATCCAGCAGCATTCTTGGTACCAGTCACAAGGGGACAATGGTCAGCTGAGGGAAGCCGAGCAACGGCCCCGAAGCCCTGCAGTTGGTGCCTAGGCTAAGTGAGGCTGGAGACCCAGGGCCAGACTTTACAAATGCACTCTCCTCAGTGCAGGGGTGGGAGACCTAGCCTCTCAGTCCTGGCTAGTGTCCTGGGGTCCTCAGCCACTGGTACTCAGCTCCTGCTACTAAGCATTGCCCTGCTCTTTGGGTCCTCAGGGCCTCGCTACTCATCTGTGGGCAGGAAGCCGTGAATGGAAAGCAAGGCTTTCTGCAGACCCCAGAGGGAACTCCTTAACTAGGACCTGATGGGCCACGGCGTTTGGTCATAGCCCAGAGGCCTTTGGGTCCCACTCTAGAATCTAGTGAGAAGGTCAGACCTCTCCCTCTATGCAGGAAGTCCTACCACACCTCCAGACGCATAGAAGGCCTGTGATTCTATCTCTGATGTATCATGAAGTGAGTTCTGTTTTCTAAGAGGACTCCTGGTTAAGGGGGCCCCTTTAGCTCTTGGATATGTATCATCTGATGCCCCCAGCAGCAGCTCACTCTTGACCCTCAAGATGACCACCTTGGAGAGCAGGCCTGGGCTCCAGGGGACTCTGGAAGCATCTGAGGAAAGATCCAAGGCGACCGGCAAGGAGGCCCCTCCTGGGGAGGCTGACAGAAATCATCTGCGAAGATGCAGCTCTTTCTTTCCTAGCCAAAAGATGTAAAGACAGAGGCTGTTTGGTTTTAAGTTGTTTTTCTTTAATGAAATATTTCATCCTATTAAAAAATAATATAACTTCAAAAATTATAGGGACAAATTAAGAGGATCCCAGGGGAACTTGGTGGATTCACTGCTATGGGGGAGGCTCTTAGCACTGCTCTGTTGGAAGCAAAGCGGAGAGCACCTAGGCAGCTGGAAGAGGGCACCTGGGAGGCTGCAAAGCACCCAGCAGTTTTGGGGTCCCCTCCCCACGCTCAATGCAGAGCCATAGCTGGTGGCAGCAGCTTGTGTATCTGTCCCTAAAGATCTAGTGGTGAGGCAGCAGGGTCAGGAAGGGAAGAAGCAGAGATGCTGGCCAGGGTCAGGTGACAGGAGGGAGGAGGTGAGGTAACCCTCGAGCCCCACATGCCTGGATCCTTTCCCCAGGCTAGTGATCAAGGGCCACACGTCTGTGCTTGGGCATGTGGAGCCTCGGCTGGTAGTTAGCTTAAGAGGAAATCACAATCTAATTAAAAAAAATAGATTTGCATTCTAAATTGAAAAATACAGTAGAAGTCTTAAAAAAGTAATAATTGAAGATAGAAAGTAAAAAATAAAAGATAAATGGTCCTAACTGTATCCAGTTTAGGATTGATTGGTAAATAAACAGAGTAATCATTCTAATCATTCCATTAAAAGACAGAATTATAACTGTGCATCTCGAGTGAAATGCGCCCTAACAACAAAAGCCACACAGAAATAGAAACCTCCACATCCTCAGTGTTGGCAGGGCTGAGGTTGAGTCTGAGACACCAGCTCATGCTGTGAGCAAAATCTTAGCAGAACCATGGAGAGATGGGATATTCCGCTTGAGCAGGAGACACAAATGCCCATTTATGAAATTAAATAAAGAACTCATAGCTCTGAATTTGAACAACCACCATCAGAGGAGCTCAGGGTGAATTTTCATCTTCAAAAGCCGTCTTCTTACCAATTCTGTCATTTGAAGATGCCTGGAATCACTGACCAACTCAGCAGCAAAGAGCATCTTTCATTGTCTTTAACATCACATCCCACCCTGGGGATTCACTGGTCCGTGGAGAAATGCTTGGAGCAGGATAGACTTTGCCAAAAATCCTTTATAGTGAGAAACGTAGCAGTGAGTGGAGCCTGAAAATGCCAAATCAAAGTGGGCAAGTGTGCGTTGTCATGCTTAAGGTCAGAACCATGAATTCATGATGAACTAAGCACAAAATCTCTTTGGTATCTCCCGAGGAATAGAGCTCAGCATTGACTGTTTAAATCCCAACGCATTAGGCTATCTAGGTACCTGTCCCCCAACGGGGGACAGCTGGAGTTTGTGAATCTGCTGGCTGAGTCAACCAGTGCATGTCCCCAGGTGGGATCACAAATACATGCACTGTCCCCTGCGGGAGTAGGTGCAAGAAAGGACGAGGCCACCAGCAGCACTACCCAGTCTGTGCTGTGCCTACAGGACAAGCAGCCAGTTTCTCCAACAGCAAAGTATAAAAGTGGCACCGGGAGAAAGAGGGGACATTTGTGGGCCAGGGTCCCTCGGTGGCATGGGAACTGGTCAGTTATTCAGGCCCGGTTTCCATTCATCAACCCAGAAAAGCTGCAAGGTGATCATGGGCTTGGGGTCTGATGATGTTAGAAATCACTATGAAATTTTAGGGACAGTTACATCAAAGCTGTGCTTTAAAAATAAAATTTACGTTTCAGAGACCAGTGTTGAAATACTTAGGAAATAAAAGAGGTCTGAAATTTACTGTAGGATCCTGGGGGAAGTGGGAAAGGACTGGCAGAGAGCAGACACCAGGCACCCAGGATGATGGCGGCCCTGACTACACAAGCATGGCGCTCAGTGTCTGTTGCCAGTTCTGGGTAAACACTCCCGTGCTGCCCAAGACGTCTCCACCAGCGACAGGCCTGGGCACATGGTGGTTCTGTGAGATTGAAAAAGACTTGGGATGTCTCCCTCACCTAGTGACAGGCAGCTGCCTCAGCCTCCCGGCACGGCCCACTCCATGGTGACCGTGGCGATGCTGTGTAAAGGAACCCCGTGTGCCGCCCCTCGGTGACAATACCCAACAGCGCGCCATGCGTGACGCTCAGTGATGACCCCGACGCCCCATCCTGCCTTTGAACCAACGCAGTAAAGGTAAAGGAAGGTGGACCACAGGCTCCCTGGAACTTCACCAGCCCCCTCAGCACATCCAGCGCTGTTTGCCAGCTGCCTGCACACAGCACAGGACACAGTACAGGTGAAACAGGACGGCAAGCATCCCTGGCACAGGGGCCCTCATCGGTGGTCCTTGTGGGGTGGGGCTGGGGAATGGGCCCCAGCGGAGAGGTGGCCGCATGCCTGAGCACCTCCAACTCCCTGCTGCATGTGCCAGGCTGAGTCTAGGAGGTGGCTCAGGTTCCCGCAGTGCAAGGCGCCCATCCCCAAGGATGGGTGGAGCCCAAGTCCATGGGGCTGAGGCTGCAGAACCCTGGTCTCTGCCAGGCACGGTACGGCACCGGCACACAACGGGCTCTGAGCAACAGTGTCCGGCGCAGTCCTGCAGGGAGAGGTCCAGGCCTGCAACAACCCGCAGGATAATCAGCACGGCCTAGGCAAGGGGCCGTCCCCACCTCAGAGCAGGGAGTTCCCGATCTCTGCTCTTTCCCTTGGAATCCCTTGGTTTAAAAATAAAGCAAAGAGTTCGTCAACTATCATCTGCATATTCCCAGAGGCCCTCACCCCTCCTGCAGGGGTCCACCTCTGAGACCACAGAATACGACACCAGGACCTCGGGGTCTTCTCCCTGTCCTCTGCAGCCCCGGCATTGCATCACGAAAGAATGCTGCACAAGCCGACAAGAAAGAAGTACGTCCCCAAGGATGGGTGGAGCCCAAGTCCATGGGGCTGAGGCTGCAGAACCCTGGTCTCTGCCAGGCACGGTACGGCACCGGCACACAACGGGCTCTGAGCAACAGTGTCCGGCGCAGTCCTGCAGGGAGAGGTCCAGGCCTGCAACAACCCGCAGGATAATCAGCACGGCCTAGGCAAGGGGCCGTCCCCACCTCAGAGCAGGGAGTTCCCGATCTCTGCTCTTTCCCTTGGAATCCCTTGGTTTAAAAATAAAGCAAAGAGTTCGTCAACTATCATCTGCATATTCCCAGAGGCCCTCACCCCTCCTGCAGGGGTCCACCTCTGAGACCACAGAATACGACACCAGGACCTCGGGGTCCTCTCCCTGTCCTCTGCAGCCCCGGCATTGCATCACGAAAGAATACTGTGCAAGCCGACAAGAAAGAAGTACAGCTCCACTCTTCCCGGACCTTCGCGGAGGACACGCTAGGGATACGGGCGGACAGGAAAAGCCTTCTGCGGTGTCTGGTGGGGTCGCGGGCAGCAGAGGATTTAATCACGAGTGTGTTATTATTATTTGGCCACTAGGACATCTCACAGCTCATTTGCCTTCGCCATCACTTGGTCTTACTGTGGAACCCTTTGCGGGGAAGGATGGATGACGAGTCTGTCACAGGAGTGAGAGACAAGGTGTCTTTGCCCAGAGATCCCCGGTGCATCTTCACCCTGTGCCTGAAGCTGACCTCTGTGTCTATCACCTCCTGGCTGCTGGGCTCTGGAGGTCCACGTCCCCAAAGGGACAGTGTTAAGAGGGAGAGGCTTGCCAAGGTGGGGCCCTCATAAGTGCAATCCGTCCCTTATAAACTCGGCTCCAGAAAGTTGCCCCATACCCTAGGGCAAAGCTAGGGGTCCTGCTCTTCATAGGAAGTGGGGCCTCCAGCACCTGGATCACACCCACCCCTGCAGGACCAAGAAAGATGAATTCCTGCTATTTACCAGCCAGTGACCCATAGGAACCCAGGCGGGCCATCACCCCACAATCATACACACTGTTCTGGAACCAAGCTGACTTATCTTACGGTAAGGGCGTGGAGCCAGACCATGTGCAATTTTAAAGTTTGTTTGTCTAAGATCCCAGACTACTTTAGCCTTCCCTGGTGGCCTGCACGGTCCATTCCATCTTCCACTCAGGCAGCCCAAAGCTCCTGGAGGGGTGGAGACCCCTCCTGCCTTCTCATCTGCAAATCCCTGCCAGCTCAAAAGGCTACAATAAACACAGCACTTCGAGCCAAAGATTCAGGGCAATTGCATTAGGGCCCGGCCAACCCAAATGTTTGGGGATCTGGGATACATAAAAGAGAAACCACTTGCAAAGTGGTCCCCAGTGTTCCACTCCTGGCTGGCTGAACCCTGCTACTTCATTTGCATGATTTACCAAAGGGAAGTTTGCACTGATCTGTAAGTAGTAAGGCAGGCAGTTTACCCTGGAAAGCAGAGGCAGGGGCCACAGCCCCTCTGTTTACAGACCCTGTGGGCCCTGGAAACACAGCAGCGATTATCGGACCCACAGTCTTGTAGCTCTGCTTCACCCAAGTGCTGCAGCAATCATCTACAATGCAACTGTGTTATCATTTGCATATGGTGCTCTCTGTTGAAGGTGTCTTCCAAATTTATTGGGCATTTTCATTTGCCCTCTGCGGTTGATTCTGGAAATCTGATATGTGCGTCTAGTAGACAACAGAGAAGAGCTCTGAGCTGAACCCTTGAAGACAAACAGCACCGCTGTGCCAGAAGGGGGGTGGGACGATTCTGAGCGTCATGGTCACAGCACTGCTGTGGGCATAGGACATTGTGGGGTACAGGGAGCTGTATGGTACAGAGTAGTAAGGTGCGTAGGGTGCTATGGGAAATAGAACACTGTGGGTCCAGTGTGTTCACACTGTCACAGGATATGCAATGTCCCTGCCATGCACAGACTGGGGACAGATGCCCCCAATATTTCTTAGATGCAACTTTGCTGCAGGAGAGGCCCAGAGAGAGGCTCTGGCACAAAAACCTTGTGTTCTTGACCCAGTGTCCACAGCAGCTGTGTGGCAGGGAGGTGGAGGTGAAGAGAAACCACGCGCTGTGTTTAGGAGCTGGGTGTGGAGTGAGAATTGGCACTGTTGCCTCAAGACTGGGATGGCTGGTGGCCACGCCGAGATCGAGATGCACTGCCATTGCCCAGAGACCAGAACAGGGTTGCCAGGAGCAGAGATTCACATGCTCCCTGTCTGCAATGTGTGTTCCTGCCTGGGTACACCAGGGACTCTGTGTGGGAACAGGACACGTGCAGGCCTCCCCAGGAGCTGCTCCCTCCATTCTTCCTGTCCGTTTAAAGACATCGGCTGCGTGCCCTTGACTGAGGTTGTGACTCACTGACTGATGCTGACCCTGGCATCGTGACCTCTGCCAGAGACCCACATCCTGGCAGGGTGGACATCCAATCACCTCCTGAAGAAGAGAAAGCCAGAGAAAATATTTTTGAGGAAAGTAAGTGCACCCATAAACACACACACACATAATACCTGAGCCAACAGCTAAGGGAAAACATACAAGAGAGGTGGACAACACTGGAGAGCCAGGTGTCACCTTGAGGTCCTTTGTGGTGAACTTGAATTTAAACTCATGGTGCCTGGAGGGAAGGAGGCAAAGCCAGAGCCTTCCCAAGAACAGGAACATCGCCCAGATCCCTAGCAGGTAAGTCGAGTAGGACACCCCAGCCCTAGGGGCAGCACAGGGTGTCGAGCAGAAGCTCTCTCAGGATTCTTGACAAACGACCAAACCCGACAAGCCACGCATTCATCCTGAAGGAGCTGTGGACCGTTTCTCCTCCAAGTCCCCAGAGGCAAACATTCATATTGTCTGGGGACTCTGTCCTTGGCCACAGGGATGTCACAGAGCCATGTGTTACTTGTGGCGAAGAACTCAGAAAGGAGACCAGGAAAGGGGAACGATGAGCACATGGGCAGGAAAACAAAGGACAGAAAGAGAAAAATGGACGAAAGGACCAAGGCCAGGAATGTTTCAAGAAGCAAAGAGATTTGTGAAACTGAACAATGAGCAAACAGATTTTTGAAAAAAGTAAATATAATTGTTAAAGGGGAAAATACAATATTTGAAATAATAATTCACCAAATGAACTCGACACCTGAATAGACTAAGCTGAGGAGAAAAGGAAAAGAAGAAGGGAGAAGGAATTTGTAGTTAGATCAGAATAAATCACCCACAAATCCATCAGGAAGGACAAAGAGAAAAATGCTAAGAGAACTCTAGAGGCAGGAAGGCTGAATGTGAGGTTCAACATGCAATTTTGGGGCTCCGGACAGAAAGGAAAAAGACAAGGGGATGGGGCAGTGTTTTAAAAGATGACGACTGATAAATTTCTCCCCAAAATTAAATTACTGATACCACTGATTCAAGAAGGCAAATTTCAAACAGAATAAATCTGAACAGAATTACGCACAGAAACATCATAGTGGAATTACAGAGCATCAAAGATAAAGAGAAGAATCAGAAGCGGCAGAAAAGAAGAGAGAAATTACCTTCAGAGGATCGCATTTACCCACAAAGCTGGCTCAACCTCAACATGCAGAGACAGCTGAACCACACCCACGGTGTGCTGAGATAAAACAACTGCAAACTTACAAGTCTGAGACTGGAATTAACATCTTTCAACCGTGGGATGAAATGAAGACTTCAGACACCTAACCCAGCCATGGCCAGCCCCATTTAAAATAAATTAAGCATCTCTCTCACATGGAAAGACAGAGATTGTAAAGGAAGATCTGGAAAGGGGAAAGAAATGAAGCGTAAAGAAATCAGCAAATAGAGGGAAAATGCTAAAAAGCAACTGTGTAAAAATAGAGTAATAATACCTTGTTAAAAAAAAAAAAAAAAAAAAGTTGAATTTGTAGCAGCAAAGGTAATACAATCAGAAGGAGGTAGTAAACACATCCCAGTGTCTGTACATCATGGAGAAGGTAAAGAGGCTGGCCAGTTTTATAATTTGATTAAGTACTGACCAAAGAAATTCTATATATTAACAAAATTGTTGGAGAAATTTTTGAAAAAGAAAAAAATCAATGTAGGGTGAAGCAATAGCAGAGAGAGAGAAAGAAATAAAGAAGATTAAGGAGGGAACAGAGCATAAGATAGCAATTATAAATCTAGATGTATCACACAAATGCACAGAGCTTAAAAACTCTGAAAGGCAGACAAAGCTACGTTTAATAAAATCTAACTCTACTCTGCTAACAAGAATCCCCCCTAAAAAGAGCAATTAAAAGTCCACAGAAAAAATTGAAAAACCAAAGTGTATAGTGAGTCTATTTATGTTAAAAACAGAAAGAAATACATTTGCACCAAAGCTGTTATAAGAATAAAGGAGAATCAGCACATGACATTCACATGTCCAAGTCACCAAGAAGTTGCATTTTTTTTTTTTGGTAGTAAAATTTCAGCTTTATTTGGCCAATGTGTTCAATTTCAGGGTTGTGCTGGAAATGCCTGAAGAATGGCCAACATCTGATCCAGCCCCCATATCCTGGGCCATCTCCTAGCCTGAGGATCAGGGTCCTGGTCCCCCAGCACAGGCCAAGGGCCATACTGGAAGAGAATCCAGGGGTCCCAGAGCAGGCCCATGGCAGGCAGGTCAGTGGTGTGGACAGGGGCCAGAGCTGTCCAGAGACCCTGCCTGGGCCTCCTGGGTGGCTACCATTTGTCCCCTTCTCCAAATGCACAGGGCTACCCTGTCTTTATTCCACTCATGATGTGACAAGAGGCAGAATGAAGGCAATGGGAGCCCTTCTGGGTACCTGCCAAGAAGAGCAGAAAAATAATCAGTAAGAAAACAAAATGCCTGGACAGCACAGCCCACAGTCAAAGTCACATTATCCTAGATGCACCAAGCATATTGGTGAAAGAGTAGCCCCACAAATCTTCAAACTGGTAAATCTAAACATTCAAGAAGCTCTGTGAGACACAAGCAGGAGAAATAAAAATGAAGCACTGACATCAAAATCAAATTCTGGAAATTCAAGGGCAGAGAGGATCCAGGAATAATGGGCGAGAAACACCACATAGCACCCAAGGGAGGAGACTGGCAGGGATGGTGCCTTCTGCCTTCATCAGTGCCTAGGGGACATTGAACATGCATATTATGGAGAAATAACTCAACACATGTATCTGTATGCAAAGAAAGTACACAGTGAAGATTAAGTAAGGCAAATAACTTTATATAAATCATAACTGAGAAAGTTAATTGCAGATAGAGTTTCCCTACAAGAAATGCATATGAAGGCTCTCAAGTGGAAAGAAATAACATCAATGGAAAACTCCAAACTGTCCAAAAGAAGAAAATTTCCAAAAATGAGAATTACCAAGGTGAAGGGAGGTCAGGGGCATGGGGAAAATATGAGTACCAAGATCTGCCATGTAAAGGTACAAGATCCCAATGATGAATGTAACTGTACTGTATACCTAAAATGTACCAATAAACTCAATAAAAAAATGAGAATTACAAAGGTGAATATGCAGGAATATGTACGCATGGGTCTGAGTTGGGCTCCTAAGCCACACCCAAGCAGCGTGACTCTTGGGGCATCACAGACTCAGGGAATGCTGTCATTGTCACGGTTACTGTCTCACAGCCAAAGAGGCAGCTGGTGCTGCAGTTAGGGTGTGTGGATCATAGGAGTTCCCAAGGGTTCACATGTTGGAAGCAGGTCCCCCACGTGGGGTTGTCATAGAGGACACGACCCCCGGAAGTGATATTTGTAGGACCCTGCTTATCTCCCAGGAGAGAGCTATTACAAAACAGCAAGGCCACTTCTCCTCCTTGGCATCCTGTCCTGTGATAACACCCTCCCCACAACTGTACACATTCACCTTGAGCTGCCCTTGACACTACAAGCTGTGGACTATGTGAACCTCTTTTCTCCATACATCACCTGGCTCACTTTGTTACAGTCACACTTGTTATAACCATGGAAAACAGCCAGGACCTGACTGATTCCAGCAAAAGAGTCCCAGAAACCCAGGCTCGGCCATCTTGTCACCTCGCAACATGGTGGCTTGGACAACCTTCTTCTCCAGCAAAGTGTGACACCACATGTCAAGTGTTGCCAGCCAGGGGAGCTCACTGTGTACACCTAGTATCCAGTTGACCCCAGGCCAGTTATGCAGCACAGAGTCACCCACGACAGAGCTAGGCTGCCCTTTCTTCTCTGGGACCCTCAGGGTCTCCTGACACAACAGGGCCTGGGCCCCAGGCTTTCATCTTAGTTCATTAGCTAGTCAGCTTTCTATCACTATGACAAAGCACCTGAGAAGACCAGCTTACGAGGAGGAAGGCTTATTTTTGGCTCCAGTTTGGGGGACTCTAGTCAGGTGGCCCTGTGGCGCTAGGCCTGGTGAGGCGCATACTGTGGTGGGAGTGGACAACAGAGCAAGTTGCTCACCTATGGAGGCTAAGAAGCCAAAAGAGAGTGGGGCTGGCATCCCACAGTCCCCTCCGGGATCCTCAGTGACCTGAAGATCACCCACTAGGCTCACCTCTTAAGATGGGTTCCACCACCACCCCAAAGTCAGGGCAGTCAAGCTAGGGTCACACAAACTGCACAGACATTGCTGTCTCATCAAGAAGACACGTGGCCCAGGCCGCTTCCATCAGGCAGGGATCCCAGCTCCACAGGTCATCTCCACGGGGAGCTGGGTCTTAGTCCTGAGGATAGGCCTGTGGCGGAGATACTTAGCCTGCACTGGGACCCTCTCCTGCAACATAGAAGGTAAGCTTGCACGCGCAGCTCCTTCTCTCCCCTTCGTCTATTTGAAAGAGGTAGAACAGCTTAAAGCAAAAACCTCAGTGAGGCTTGTGACCCATGCCAAAATGCTATGGCCCAAGAGCACAAAGGCCACCGTACTTTACCACAAGTTCTATAAACCTGCAGAGATGGCAGGAAGTGAAAGATGTACATATAGAATACTCACATCATGAGGCGATGAACGGTCTAAACATGGGGAAAAGACTCGAAAAGACAGAAGTAAATGAAGAGTAAACGGCAACAGAAGGAAGAAAAGCCATCTGGATTCATACATGTCATGATTTGTAATACAGAGACTCCTAAGGTTTCAATAAAAAAAAGCTCACAAAAATTAATCATTGAATTTGTCAAAGTCAGCATGCAAAAATAAACTGCACGTCTATATACAATGAATGAAAAACTAGAAGCAAACTTTTCCTAAAAATTGTCAAAAATACGTAATTCTGGGTGGGGGATTTAGCTCAGTGGTTCCGGCGCCTGCCTTGCAAGCACAAGGGCCCACGTTCAGTCCCCGGTACCAAAAAGGGAAAAAAATACGTAACCCTTAGTAATAAATTATCCAAAACACAGGCATAACTACCCTGAAAACAATAAAAGTTGGTAAGAGAAAATAAACAAGATCTAAATGAAAACAGACATTGTATTTTCATTGACTAGCTAAACAGTTCTAAGGTGTCAATTTTCCCTAAATTAACCTCAAGATTAATGTAATCTAGTATCTCAGCAACATTTTTTAAAAATAAAAACCAAGAACCTGCCTCTAAAATTTGTATGCAAATTTAAAGGACCGAGAGTAGCCAAACAAACTGTGTAAAGGACAAAGCTGGGGACTTAGACCTGCTGAATTTAGGATTTACTTTAAGCTAAATAAGATGTAAGGACAAAGATAGATCGATAGGACAGAATGTAGTCCAGAAATAGACAAATGATTATAAGGTCAATTGATTTTTTGGCAAAGGCAACAAAGCAATTCAAAGGGAGAAGACAAGTATGGTGTTCAGTCACTTGGACGTCCACATGGGTAATAAAAATGAGACCTCTGGTGTCCAGCCTGGCACATAAGGGCTTAGAAGTCAGCACTCCTGTTTCCATAAGGAGAAGAGAAAACACCTAATCGAACCAGAAATTAACAACTCTTCTTAGACATCCAAGAGTAGAGGACACAGAGAAAACTGCTGTCCCCAAAACTCAAGAGAAGACAAGCAGAGAAAGAGTTGGGACCTCTAGGGGCAAAGTCCACATGGGAACCCGGATGAGGTAGGAAGACGGAATCTGTTGTTTGCAATTGTTGAAGGGTCAGTATGGACAGGTCTGAGACTTAAAACTTCAAGGAGACCAGTTAGAGAGAAGCATCCACTCTTTTGCGAGTCTGATCTCCAAAAGCCCAGGTTCTCACAGAGAATACAGGAGAAAAAGCCTTCTTGCTCCCAGCAGGCACAGGGGAAAGCAGCCATTTTTAAATACACTGGAGCATTCTGCTCTCCAAGCGAGACCTGACCTGAAAAGGAACTCTTTTACCAGTTACCCCAACTGAGGGAGGAAAGTATCACCTAATAGCAAATCCGAAGGACCTTAAAGTGGCGAAGAGGATATACAAACTTGAGCTCAGCAAAATCCTGAGACCTAAACCTAGGACTGTAGAATTCTCCCTTCCACTCACACCCCACCATCCCATCAACAGGTCTCCCGCGTCATAACAGGGGGCCACCACTGAAAAAATCCTAAGTCTAAGACCCTGTTTGAGGAGGATCTCTAGGGACACCCAAAGGCAAGCAAGATGACAAAAAACAAAGTCACTAGGAGAGACATCCATCTCATACTCTAACAACTGCAGCCAATAGGAGTACAGCCTAAATACCAGCCCAAGAAACACAAAGTTTCACACTGAAGATCTGTCTGACTCGATTCTTTTTACTCAGTACTTGCTCAGCTTTTGACAAAACAATCACCAATCACACTGAAAGGCAGAAACACAGTAGGAAGAGCATGCTTCAGAACCAGAGGTGGAAAAGACTTTGGAGTTGTCAGGCTGTAAATTGAAAAGTATTATGATTAACGTGCTAAGGGGTCTCATGAGAAAGAGGTCAGCATGTCAGAAAAAAGGGTAATGTAAACAGAGAGATTCTAAAGCAGAACCAAGGCAGGGCATGGTGGTGCACACCTGTAATCCCAGCACTTGGGAAGCTGAGGCAGGAGGATCACTGTGAGCTCCGGACCAGCCTGGGCTACATAGTGAGTTCCAGGTCAGTCTCACTACATAGTGAGACACTGTCTCAAAAACCCAAAACTAAATAAAGAAAGAAAGAAAAGAAAAGAAAATACAGTGAATTTTTTTTAATTTTTAAAAGTATTATGGCAAAAAATGCATTGCTATAATACTCCAAACTGCTCCCTCTCATGTTGGGCACACGTGTCCTATTGTCCTTGCCACTTTCTGCAGCTGTTCTGGAGTCCTCTTCTCTGAGTGTCTTCAGTTACACTGTTCTGACCACTTCAATGTCATGAATGGATTCAAAATACCTACCTGTCATCATTGTGACTTTGGGAAAGAGCCAGAAGTCGCACAGTGCCAGATCCAGTGCATAGGTGCGAGACCACCATAACGTTATTAAAAGCAGGCCTTTCCATTGCGTGGCACTTGGCAGCCACATTCACCACAGTTTTTACCACACCTCATAAAGAGTCTTGAAAGAAGACATCCAGAGCTGTTTCAGAAAGTGAAAAGAACGATGGTGAGTTCAAAGTGGAAAGCGTTCAAAGAGGGGATTGTAATGGCAATGTCTTTTCGAGAAATAAATCTTTAAAATTTAAGCACTCGCCACTTTATTTCAATGTCCTTGGACTCAAAAAAGGGGAAGAAATGGAAGAACTACTTGGTGTGATGCGACAAAATCGATGACATATAGCAAATGACAAGACTTGGTAAGCTAGGAGAGCACCGCACAGGACAGACTCTGAACTGAGGCTTCACGTATTCACCCTGCAGATGATGAAAGCAGAGAAGGATCTGAAAGAAGGCTAGAGAGCACTTTCCCCAAAGGGGCAGGCGCAAGAACCAACCGGAGCTGTCTTCAAGACAAGTGCAAGGCAGGAGAGTGGACTGGCCAGTGTTACATGCTGGAGACCACCAACCTAGAACTGTGTCTCCAGCCAAGCTGTCTTGCAAGAGTGAAGGAGACAGAAGTTTTTCCCAAATAAATAAAATTTGGGGGAATTTGTTGCCAGTACATTTGCCTCGCCAGAAGGTTGCAAGGAAAGTTACATAGGTCAGATGCTTAGATTTACATGAGAGCCTTAGTAATGTGAAGATAAAATCAATTCTTCTTTCATGCTCTTAATGAGGTCGCAGATAATAGTCCGAAGCCGTAGCAACAGTGTAACCAGTGATGATGGCTCCAGGGAACGCAGAAAGGAGAGGGGAGGACTGGTGCTAACAGCACCTGGGAAAGAGTAGTGCGGTCTGGAAGTGGACTGCACTATTTGTAAATAAATACTGCAAACTCTGAAACAAAATTTTAGTACTACAACTAATAAGCTAAGACAGAACAGAATCAGACAAACTGCTCAATTAAAACCAGAGAAGGGCCGAGGATTTAGCTCAGTGGTTCCAGCGCCTGCTTTGCAAGCACAAGGACCCAAGTTCAATGCCCAGTACCAGAAGAAAAAAAACAGAGTAGAAGATAACAAAAAAGTAAGAAAGGAAGAACAAGGACAATCAAAGGAATAAGAACATAGGTTGTAGACATTAATCCAACTTGACAATAATCACTTTAAACATCTGTATGCTAAATAGAATTAAAAATGATTAAAACAACAGTTAAAAAACAGAAACTGCCAGAGTAAGGAGGAAACACAAGAATATTAAACAAACTAAGGCCCAACTGTATGTTTCCTAAAAGAAAACACTTTATATATAAAGACACAAACAGATTAAAAGCAAATTACTAGAGAAAGAGGCCCAGTGCTAACCTTAAGAGAAAGCTGAAGCAGATGAATTAATTTCAGACCTCACAGCAAGGAAAATTATTGGAGATAAAGAGGGACATGGAACAATGGGGAAAAGGTCACTTCTCCCAGGAGACTCAAGAACCCTTAAATATGCATGTGCTTAAATAACAAAGCCTCCAAGTACAGAGGCAGAAACTGGTAGAAACACAAGAAGAAATAAAGAAAAATAGCACCCATCCTTATCTCACACACAATGCATGAAAATTAATTTGAACTGCCAGTCACATAATTAAACATAATACAAAACCCTATAGCTATGAGATGCCTTACAATGGAACATCATTGCAGTGGGGGCATGTGGAGATTTCTTACACAGACCGCGGACAGCCATAGCAGCAGGAGAAAGCCTTGATGAATTAGAATGGTTGAAATGAAGAATCTCTGCTCATGGAAAGGTACTGCCAACAAGCAAAGAGGTAAGCAGAGAGTGAGGAGACCTCTCCGTAAAGCAGACATAGCTGACAAAGGATGTCAAGGGATCCGATCAGGATAAGGGGCACATATTTTCCATCATAAAATGGCAAGCCACCCAGTGAAAAGGGGGCAAAAGATGTTAACAGACACTTCACCCAGGAATCTCTATGAAGGGCCAACAGACACAACGTGCTCCAAAGCATTAGTCACCAGAAAGTGCCCACTAGACTGCAGTGGGTTTCCCCCCCCCACACCCCTGAGAAGGGCTGCATGGGGGAGGCTTGTGCCTCCCCAGGGGTGACATGCAGCCAACTTGGCCGTTGATGGGGTGCGGAGCCTCACAGGAATCTCACAGGAAGGTTAAGATCTCCCCGTGCAGGGCAGCGATTCTGCTGCTAGGTGTCCACCCACTAGTGGTGGAAACGGGCACCCATTGGAAGGAAGACTGCGAACACTGCTACTTTATTTGGAATTTGGAATTGTCCATCCAACACAATTGTCTACCAACAGGAGGGCAAATAAACATGTAAATTTCCGAGTTGAAAGCCCTGGCGAGGACACAGAGCAGCTGCTGTGTGCATCCACTGGCGGGAGAAGGTGGGAGCGATCGCTTTGAAAATAACTCATCTTGTCACCGGAGGTGCACCTGAGCTGCCGTACGATGAAGGAACTTGGGTCCAGACGCAGGCACCACCGCTCCTGTGGCCTGTGTGCAAAGAGGAAACCTACACGGAGACACCTACAGCCCCACCCTGTGCACCACAGCGTAAGACCAGGTGCCTACCAATCTTGGGGTAAAGAAATAAAATGCACTGTGCATTCGCGTGAGGGGGGCAGTGCATCAATGGGAATGAATTTCAATGACAGGCGACAACATCAGTAAACATCAGGAGCATAACAGGCTTAAGAATATATGTGAGTCTTAGAAATGGCTCCATTACTCCAATAGGATTCTGTTGTGTAAAATTCAAAAGCAAGAGAAAATCTGTAATACAGTCATGACTGTATATGCAGGCAGATAAACAGAGGCAGGGGTGAGACGCACAGCACCGGGATGTTAGCTGGTTTGACCGATGGGAGTGCAGATGCTGGGAGAGCCGTGGACCTGCTCATCCTGCGGTGTCCTGGGACAATGACGGTGCGGGACCGAGGGAGTGGGGTGTTGGCGGATGTATCTGTCAGCCTCTGCTGTGTGACAGGCAGCGGGTCCTCAGCCCACCGGGGCTCGGCACAGCTGCCCATGCCCTCATCCTCCTGGAGAGAGCAGCTCTCCCACCACAGGGAGGGTTCGGGTGGCTGGAATCCCCGGTGACCAGGGTTGGGGCGCCCACAGCGGGTGCAGGCCTGTTTCGGGCGTGGAATTAGCACCAGGATCCACACACAGAGCAAAGAGCTGCTCTCCCCATGTGGCAGCAGTGTCATCTGGGGGAAGCACAGCAGAGGCCGAGCAGGAAGGGCCTCTGTGGGGATCGAGGTGCCGCATCCAGGCCCCCGGCATCAGATGGCCGAGTCTCAGCCTTCAGAAGCCGGAACGGATCCCTTGGTAATTTTGTCCCCGCCCAGTCCTCAGACCACCATCTCTAAACTACTTGACAGCTTTCGCAGATCACCGACTCGGGGAGCACTTGTGCGGCACGTCTTTGCCTCTGGGCGCCCTCTTGGCCTGTTTCTCTGGAAATCCCTGGCCAATAAGGGAGACACAAGTGCGAAATCACATGGAGAAAGAGGCCGGGGACCAGAAGACCACAGGCCCGAGGACTGGGGCGCCAGGCTCCTGCCCGCTGCCCGGGGCTGCAGTGAGGCACAGCGGTCTCACCCCTGCATCCCTCCCCGCACACACGCATTCGTCCCAGCGAAGCCGGGTCCCTCTGGAGAGACCGAGAGGTGCACAGGGCACCAGTGGGTTCCTGATGGCCAGGCTCCCTAATGGCCCGGGTCCCACAGCCCGGGTTGCTGGGGGCCCAGTGTCCCCTGGTTCTCCTGGGAATCCACATCGCTGTGCTCAGCTCTGGGATGGACCCATCTGGGCCTCTTCACATTTGCACCAGCACCTGCTCTTCTGGAGTGGACAGCGCGTGTCCCCTCCCCGCCGTACTGACAGCTACCAGCCCAGGGCTTGCGTGGGTGCTGCACCAATGTCCTGACTGCAGAGGGCCGGCAGGACGATGTCCCCTGAAAGACAAGCCCTCATTTGAGCGTCAAAGTGGCCACTCTGAGAGGACAAATGGAGGACAGCCCTGCAGACGTCCCGGCAGCTCTGCCTATGGAGAGGGAACCCCCGGAGCAGATACTGCGCCCACAGGACACCAGGAACCGGGTCTCCGCAGGGGCCCCGAAAGACTGATTTTCATTCTTTAAAAACCTTCTCCTGAGCTCAGTTAATTACAAAACTAATTCACACTCGGTAATTTCGATTCGCCCCCACCTTCCGGGCCACGTAATTAGACTGTGGCAGTGAGGAGCAGCGGAGCGTGACCCGGCCCTGGGCGGCAGGGCTGACAGCGCAGTTGCAGGCACCGCCCTCCGCCTCCTCACTGGGGGCTGCGCTGGGACAGAACCCCGCAAATTAATTAACAATTAAAAACTTTATTTACAAAACCGATTCGTGAGTACACATCTTGTTAAAATGCAAGCTATTATTTCCAGATGATTTTTAAATAAGAAGTGAACAGAAATGCTAGCAGTTGACGGTATGAGGTGCAAGAACATCTTCAAAAACAATTTACTGAATATTAATGAACTGAAAATGTCATTTCTGGTCCAATTACTAGAAGTAATTAGTTTTTTTAATTATGGAGGAAGTGGAATTTTAATAAGGTCAATTTTACAATTACAGTTTAAAAAATACTAATTGTATTGTCATCACATCTTATATAATAAATGACATTAACTTGCTAACATCTGTTGATTTTCATGTAAATAAAGCAAAAATACCATTGCATGGGATTCCTTGGGGAGTGATATTCTAACGAGGTGAAGTTGTAACTGGGGAGGGGACAGCTGGGGCCCCCGTGGGCTGCAGGTGTCACAGGAGGACCTCAGGATTTGCCCGCTGAGCCCCAGTGGAAGCCATGGGGAAGGGCCCCATAGCCACTCCAGATGCACTTCAAACACAACCTCTCGGACCCAGCTCGGAGCCAGGGCTGGGGGGGCAGTGCTTGTGATGACACTGTCTCCTGCTGGGCACCTGGCAGTGGAGGTGTCCCATGCCCTGCCCATCCCTGTGCACGAAGACCCAGGAGCTTGGAGGGTGCAGGAGGCTCCCAGTTTCAGGGTGGCCACAGTCTACCATCTTCAGCACAGACTGCAGGATTGCTGGACCTGAAAGCCCAGAGCCCTCTCTACCCACCTGTCACCTGCTTGCTGACGCCCTGCAGTGCCCCACATATTTGGGCATGAGGACCTTGGCAGTGAAGGTGACACCACCATACCTGTCCAGTGTTCATTCTATTCTATGGTAACTGTGAAGTCTCATTCCGGGGGCTGGGGAGTCCTCTGATCCACATGGATGTGTCCCCTCTGGGGCTATGACAGACCAGGAGGACCCAGGTCACCTGCAGTGGCCCCATGGCACCCACACCTCAAATGCTGAACTGTAAGTTGGTCAGAGGGTGGAAGAGGAATTAACCATGGTATCCAGGTGGAGGGCACCCAGGAGATGATGAAGGTCAGGCAAGGTCATGTGGGCCATGACTGGACACTGGTGTGGCCTTGTAGGAAGAGCCAGAGAGACCAGAAGAAACCCTGTCCCTCCCTGGGACACATGTCAGCCAGGCCATCACAGGATAGGGCCCTTGACCTTGACCTCAAGAACTGTGAATGTAAATGAGTCTCTTTCTTCAGTGACACCAGTCTGAGATGTTGCATCGCTAATGACAAAGGACAAGCATCTGTCCCATGCCGGTGTCCTCACAGGCTCAGTGTCACATGCCTTCCTCCACACCGAGGCAGTGACCAGTGCAACCACAGAAAGGACAGGAGTAACTTGCTCCTGGGACAAGGTGGGGACAGCATCTCACAGCCCTCACAGCCCACCCCGGACCTGGCTGCCACCCCGAGGGACACGGAGGATGGTGCTTCTGCCTGACCCCACACCACCTGTGCACACTGACACAAGGGCCCTACAGCCTGGGAGTGACCAGAGGGGTGGAGAGCTGTTCTCAAAGCAAAATGCTGAGGCCCAAGGGCTGGACGGAGGCCTCGGGATCGGGGGAGGATGAGCCCAGTAGACACACAGAGGCAGAGACCGCTGTCCCCCATGGCCTGTGGAAAGGGGACCCTGAGCTACTGTGCCACTGGGCCACACGTGGGCCAGACCACAGCTCCACACCATGCTTACCCCACAGCAGCCAGAGATGTGTCCCATCGTTGTGCCCATTATAGACATGGGGACAGTGAGGACCAGCACAACCATGAGTTTCTGGGGCCAGACCACCCCTCGGCCCTGCCACTGGTCATTCCTGTTCCCACCCACTTGACACACCACTGGCACTGCTGAAACTGAGACGTCTCTAGGGGACATGAGGTACCAAGGCTGGGTGGTGGCTTCTGGCCACACCCCGAGGCACAGCTGGCTGAAATCAAAGGTACCAAGTAACCAAGAAAGCGGCCTACGCAGTGGCAGTGGCACTTAGGGGCTGAAGCCCCTGCCGCGACCCTCACAGCCCTGGCACTGAAACGTTATCTCCCACTCCCTGGGAGAGAATGTGCAGGGACTCATGGAGCCACACAGCAGGTGACCCCAACCTCTGTTCTCCCTGCAGGGATCTCGCAAAGGACACTAGATCTGTGAAACCCCAGGTGAACTCCGGCACAGGTGTAGCTGGGAGCCTGGCGCAGCCCTGCCCCCGTCCTGACCTCCTCAGGGAACGGCTTGCGGTCATTAAGATGGTTTGCGGGCACTGCTGATGTCCCAGAAGCATCTAGCTGAATTTTAATTACCCAGATTAAAATCTATTGATATAATTATTGAGATATATAAAAGTTTTATCTAAACATGAATATCCTAGAAATGAAGGCTCCCGAGACAATAAACGACTTCACTGCCTGGTGCTGGGAGTCCTTGCCGGCCCTGAGAACAGAAGCGTGGACATCCAAGGATGCTGCCTGGATCCCTGTCCTAGGCGCAGTGCCTGGGGGCCCCTCGGCAGAGGTCTGTGTCTGTATCCTGCAAGGCTTGGTCCCCATGACGATGCACACACAGGGTGCCCACCTGACACCTGACTGGGATCAGCCACGCCAGGCAGGTGCCACCTCTGAGGAGGCCAGAGCTTCCCCCAAATGACTGCCGGGCTGTGGAGAAGTGTGGGCAAGGTGACCCCAGCCTGGCCCAGGGCAAACGGCCCCTAGAGGCAATGGTGGGTGGGCACGTGGAGCCTCAGCAGCCTCACTGCCCGGAGCAGGTACAGTTTTAGGAACTCTGCCTGGAACCTGTTCTCAAAAACCTGAAAGGTTTCACCCAAGTGAAACTTGTGGTTAAGATTAAACAAAGCTTGGAGAAGCTGAGGGACAGGTGTGTGCATTTGAGTGGGGATCAGGGTGTGCAGTGTGTCTACGTCTGGGTGTGGTGGTGTGTGTTCCAGTGTGTGCACCACTCACAGGCTGCTGTGTGGTACAGGGTGATTCACGGGAGGCAGCCGTCCCTGCTTTCGGGAATCAGAGGTACTCATGGCTTGGACAGCTTGCTCCAGACACACAGATACATAGCATCTGATGAGAGGAGTCTAATGAACCTGGCTCGAGTTTCTGCCTTTAATTGGCATTTCCTGTCATAACAACAACCACAGCATCTGCCCAGGAGCCTGACACCACATAATTGTTTCCCTCTGCCGTGACACTGGGTGGGCACCACGCAGCTCACAGATGTCAATGTTCTTTGTCCTAACGAAGCAAATAATTTATAAATGCCAAAAGGAAGGATGTTAGTATTTATCGCCTCTTAAAGGATTGATCAGGTTTCAGATTTACACTTCTGTGGACCTGCATTTTTTTTTCTTTCCTGAATTGCTTGGTGTAAATTAAATAACAGTGACAGTCATTAAAATTCAATGATAATTTCTCACTGTTTCTCAGGATTAAGACAGGTAGATGGAGTCAGGCAAAGAGGATTCCAGGGACATTGGGATCTAAGTTTCACAATGCTCAGGAAGTGTTGCAATAAATTAAAAACTGCGTGGCTCTGGAATCCAGCATTAGCAGCTTCTCCATAGCCCATAGGCACATGCGTGTGCACACAGACGCACATGTGCAGTCACACGTGGGCAGGTATGTGCACAGTCGTACGCATGCACACACACGTGTCTACGGCCCAAGCTGACAGCATTCACTTCCGAATCTCAGCCCGCAGTCCTCATGGCCTGTGTGCGACGCTTGCTGGAGGAAATCTCTGCATTTCCAAAGGTCGTCCCTCCCTCTGCAAGAAGGACATGCTTCCCTGGCCGGAAGCACGATGACCCTGCACACACTGAGGCCCTGACTACTTCCTCAGTAAAGATTCTCCACCTGAACGCCACCTGCACCCTCTGTGCTCGGTGAGCAGTCTGATGGAGACCCTGACAGCCTCCTAAGAGGGAGGAAAGCCAGCTGACTACAGAAGACCTGTGCCAGTGGACACAAGATCCTGCCAACCCCAGCCCTGGGAACGTCTCACTGCACACACCCCACTCGTCCTGCCTGAGCAGAGGCTCTGCCCAGCCTACATCCACCCCGGAGAGCAGTGGGTCCCTTTGGAGGGCATGGGGGTCCCCCGCAGCAGGGGAGGGCCGCTGCCCCTTACTGGCTCACCGTGATCCTTCTTTACCAGGAACTTGGCTTGCATTTTGATGTCTTAGGGCCCTAAGTGTTTCCCAGCCTGGGAGCACGGTGGGGGTGTGGGCTCAGGACTGGCATCCCCAGCCTCAGTGCCACCCTGAGCTCTGCAGCCATCTCACCAAGGTGGCTCCATGGTCCTCTGCAGCCCACACCATCCCCAGCAGGACAGTGCTGGCCTCTCTCCTCAGGAACTCAGAGACAGAGAGTAAACACCACCCAGATGTTCAGATTCGGAGTCCTAACTTTCCGTGTCCAAACCGTTGACCTAGGGAAGTTCCAAAAGCAGGGCTATGCCCATGACCCATGGACACCTCTTCCCAAGGTGCACGCTGCTCTCTACATGCGTAGCTGCTCTACACAGTCCCTATGAGCCTAGCAGGATCATCCCTGGGTCCCAGGTTCCCATCAGCACAGAAAGATCACCCTTGGGTTGCTGAGGACCCTGCCACCATGCCCCACAGCAGACACCAAGCCCAGGGTCCTGACTCCCAGCGGCCTCAGGCTCACATTGGTCAGAGAGGCAGTTGGCCGTGCAACTGGAGCAGGACGGGAAGTCAGGCTGCTCGTGATCCCAGAGGGCCCTCTCCTGTCACATCCTCGCCCCTGCTCCCAGCCTCTCTGGGACCGTTGTCTGGGCCTCACTTGTGGACAGAGGGTCCAGCTGCATAGAGCTGGCTCCCTGTACCAAGCTGTGTTCAGAGATGGGTTGAGGAACAGAGCTGCATCCCAGCTCTGTAGCACCTGAGGGAGGGGACCCCTGTTGGTCACACTCCCTGGGTCCCCTGAGCCAACATGTCAGGTCCCTGAGCCAGCAAAGGCCTGGCCCTGGGCCTCCTGAACAACTCAGAGTGAGTGAGATCCCCATGAAGGCGACGGTGCTGGGGACACCCTGCATCTCAGGTACTCGCCACCAGCCTGGGGAAGATGACTGTGAAGGATCCTGGGGTCCTGCACTTCCTGTCCCTGCGTCCTCCACCAGGTGCTCAGCTTGGCCAGCACAGAGCAGCATGGGAGCTTGAGGTGGAGCTGTAAGCGGTGGAGCCAGCTGGACCCCAGCAGGGCCCGCACGCCCTGAGGAAGGGGCCAGTGGGCAGCATCCCTGTCTGTGCCTGCTCAGCAGCAGCCCAACCGGAGACTGTCATGGACCCTGCTTCCCTCACTGTGCATTTTATCATCTCAACCCTCTGCCCCTCCATCCTTAATTGTTCAACTATTTATTATTCTTAGGGAATAAAATCCTGCATTTCTCTATCTTCTGTGCAGCTAACGTTTTACTAATAACGGATTTCTCTTTCCAGCTTTCATAATGTTCTTCAGAAGGAAAGCATCACGCCCCATGCTGGGATACAGAGGGGCTGAGAGCCGGCATCATCAGCCTCCAGCCACCTCCCATTAGTCTGCGAGGAGGTTGCGCTGGCTACACTGGGGTCGGCATGGCTGGCCTGTCCCTGCAGGAGATACCGAGTGACCATGACCCCATCTACCTGGCCACCGCCTGACCCTGCCCAGCATGGCATTTGATGAGGTGTGCAGGGCCAGGTGGGCCAAATGTGAACAGGTTCATTTATACAACACTGACTGCCCCATAGGCACACCTGTACCTCAGAGTCCTTCTAATGTATCTGGTCATCGGGTCCTGGTGGTCAGAGTGTAGACCAAGGGCCTTCAGGCAAAGGATTTCAGCAGGAGCCTGGCAGAGACCCTATGACAATTAGAAGAATACGGACCTCCTCAGCTCTACACAAGAGCAGCTTCGTTATTCTGTGAATCGTGCCTGGCAGGGAGTGCACCAAAGAACCGGTTTAGTTTTTCTTCAGTTTTCTTTTCCTTCCTCTCACCCCAAGCACCTGAGTTCCAGGGCCCACACTCTGAGCAGGAGCAAACTTCTCATCCCCTCATGAGTGCTGTCTGCCTTTGGGGGACCTCATCAAGGTGACCCTCTGCAAGCCAGCCACAGTGCCCTTCCCTTACATGGGGATAGAAGCCAACAGGCACTGCTTGGCTCTGTGACAGCTCTGCAGCCCCAGGTACTGCTGCTACCCAACTCCAGCAGCCAAATGGGCTTCACAGCAAACATTCATTACAGGACCCACCACACCGCGACATTAGCCCTGCGCTGAGGAATCTCACTGCACAGGTGACCTTCAGGGCCCAGGCACCCACAGCTGGGCCAGGACCCCAGGGGTACTGGAGAGGACTTGCAAGCACCATCTTCCAGCAGTTAAAATCTCCTTCTCGCTTTACTGGAGTTTTCTCATCTGGGACCTCCCTAAAGACAGGAGCACTGGCCAAGCTGAAAGGGCTCTGTTGGGTAGCTCATCCAGGATAAAGGTACCCCAAGGAGAAGCCTCTGGGATGCTGAGCTGAGCCAAGGACACAGTGATGTCACCCACCTTGAAAAGGGTATTAAGATCCAAGCAACAAGGGATTCCGCCAATCGTGGACTGAGAGTATTTGAGAACTATTTGGCAAAACTGTCTCTCTTTCCTTTTTGTAGTCCTGCATACAGAACCCAGGGCCTCTTGCTTGCCGGGAAAGCACTGTCTTTTAAAAAGGGCAGGGCGTAGCTCACTGGAGTGGGGCTGGCCAGGGTGCCCAAGGAGGGTGGGCAGGGCTGATGCCCTGTGGGAACTGGCTCATCCTCCAGGACTGAACCAAGGACAGCAGCCCAGGGCCAATGCTGGGGACAATTGAGGGCTGGCGTGCGGGGCTGATGACAGACCAGCAGTAGGCTCAGGACCCCTGCAGAAGATGCCCTCCAGGGTGAGGTCCTGCATTTGCAGACCCAGAGGACAGAACCAGTTAATAAGCAGCTCAGGTCGGATACGGCCTTCCTTCCCCTCCTACGACTCCTCTGTCAGATGTGTGAGGGACAACGAGACAGAGATGCCTGTGAGCAGACGAGAGCCCCAACTGGGTGCAGCCAATGAGATGGAGCAGCGCACAATGCCAAGGAGTTCAGGAAACCTCTGACTGGGTGAGCACAGGTCCCTGGGCTGTGGGCTGAGCCTGAGCAAGTGGGTTGTCCTTATTCCCTCAGCAGCACACAAACAACTACGCACACGTGGTGTTGTCCTCGAGAGGTGTGGGGGACAAGCAAAACGACCTCATTCTAAACGAGACTCTGAGCATTGTGGATTTCAGTGTCCAAAGGTGACGGTTACCGGATGTGTCCCTGGAACCGATTCTGACAGATGCGCAAGAACGTCAGTACAGTGCCTACGTCCATCATAAGCAAACTGCGAAAAGCAAAAGCAGAAGACAAAGACACTGCACTCCGGACTTTCAGGCAACAATCCCCTCCTGGAATCTGTCAGAGGACGAGCCCCAAGACACTCACTGCAAGGGACAAATGTTTGGACAGGAACTCGACCTCAGCCAGGCATTCTTGGAACTAAGCCATCAGGGCGTAGCCCATGACAGACTGACAGGGGTGGAGGGAACGCGAGGGTGACTGGCTCCGTCTGCAACAGGAAAAGGAAGAGACTGCGTCCTCAGCGGGCTGAACACCGTGACATCCTCAAGACCAGGGAAACACAGAAACTGACAGCGAATCGATGTGGCGCTCAGATGGAGCTGGGATGGCTCTGTCATGTGAGAAATGCAAATCTGATAAATATAGATTTTAGTTAAATAAACCATTAGGCAAATTGATAATTAAGCCAATTAGTTTTAGGTGATTTGACAGTTAGTGATTTGACTCCAAGGGATCTGGCTTTGTCCCAGCTGGTGCTCAGCAGCCAGGCTCAGGGGGGTCATAGGTGGCAGGAGCAGGGCCCCTGGTGAGCAGGCGGGGATCCCAGCCAGTGCAGGGGCACAGGGCAGGTCCTGCAGCCACCCCGGGCCAGGGTGAGGGAACAGTGGAAACCCAGGATCTGCCATCCCACCCACCCCACCAGCAGCACCATGTGACTCCGGGCTAGTGAGATCTTTGGAAGGCCAGAGGGAGTGTGGACCAGAGGACTCCATCAGCCAGGGCAGGATGCAAACTGTCCCACCCCACTGTGCTTAGCCAGCATCCGGGCCTCCCGATGGCAACTCACCAGCCTCAGTTTCCTCCTTGTTGGCCTTGGGGACTACTGAGGTCTAGCTGTGACCTAACAGCTCAGCAATGGACCTCCCTGCTTCCCCTCCCTCCCTCTTGGTCTCGGAGGCTAGACGTTCAACACTACCTCCTCACTTGGTCCTCCCTGGCCTTCTCTGTGCTGGGGCCTCCTCGGGTCCCCTCCTCTCCTTGTAAAGCCCCCAGTGGTGTTGGAGCAGGCACCAACAGGTCACGCAGGTCACCTTGGTGGTCTCCACATAGCCACAGTGGGGTGATGGCTTCGACACACAGCTCTGTCTGCAACCACACCTGCCAGAGGCCAAGGTCCTTGCTGCTGGGCACCCCTGGCATCAGAGCAGATTTCAGAGGTGACAGAGAAGACCAGAAAGGCAGCAGAGTTGGATGCGGGAAACCCAGACCAGGTGCAGCTCTCAGGAGCACAAGGCCGCTGGTTCTCCACAGTTCCTGAAGATTGGAACATCACTTGCCAGGAACTTCACACCCAACTTAGTGTGAACAAACACCAAAGCGCAGGGAGACGAGTACATCGTGCAGCTCATGGGCTCAGAGGCTCCTCCCTCGAAGATGCACTGCTCCTCTACCTCTCTCCCTGGCTCTCAGGCAACAGAGATGATCAGCAGGATTCCTGTTCGTTTTCCATTTGCTCCTCAGCCCTGCTGTGGGTGAATTCTGCCATCGTTAAAATAGAACCATTGAAAGTGGATCTGCCTGGGTCAGGCATGACTAGAAGACCTTGGGGCTGCAACACTCCCTGCCCCTTCCTGGCTGGCTCCCAACAAGGTGTCTCCAGACAGCCAAGTGCTGTCCCCATCTCCGGGTGGATGTGGCGCTGGGCCCCCTTGTCTGGAGGCGTGAGTCTCCTCTGAGGCAGCTGCGAGCTGGGTGTGGGAATCCGGACTCATTCCGCGTGAGACTGCGGAGGTCACAGGAAGTCACAGCTCACAGGCTGTGGAAAGCGGGCTCCCCCGGCTGCCTCTGGCTTCGTGGATGAGTAACCTGGAGGCAGGCAGGGAGCAAGCAAGAAGCCCAGAGAGGCACCCTGGACAGTGGAGCAATGGACCCAGCACAGGTGGGCTGGAGTCTCCCTTGTTTCCCTGTGTGCCTCAGAGTGACCACGGGCAATGCTAAGACTGGTGCACACCTAGGTAGGACAGGTGCAGCTGAAGCCAGTCTTTCCAGGAAGGCCTTGAAGGGCCTCCATGCCCCCCTTCAATGGTAGAGGTTCAAAATAAGGGCTACAGCACTCGGTGGTCCGCACATTACGGAAGCTAAACAGAAAAACATTCTGAGGCAGTTCTTATAACGGATAAAAGCCAACCATTAATTTGCCAATGAAGTAGCCAAGATCCTCAAAGAATTGGACAATTCTGCACACAGCGCCAGCAGCTTTCTGAGCCAAGCGCTGGAGAGAACACAATTGGGGACCAAGCAGGAGTGTAAAAGGGCAGCACAGGGCCCCAAGCCCTCATCCAGGTACAGGGCAGAAAAGCTGTCCACAGGGGCCCTCGCCCATTTGCCTGTCCTGCAGCAGAGCAGCTCCAGCCGGAGAAGGGCATTGTAATTCAGGGGCCCAGTTGTTGCCTGTGTTCTTGGCGTTCCTCATCTTCCAGGTTATACTAGAGGCAAATTGTGTTACAAAAGGAGATCTCTTCTTGTTCTTCGAACTTTGTTTCTTAAGCACACCCTAAGTGTCTGAGAGGCGCCCTGGTAGTGTGTCCCTTGGAATGTGCTCCCTGACTCCTATGCTTGGCATCAAAAAACCTTGGCTTGTGATAATTTGGCCACTCCCTAGGGTAAGAGAGCCATAGCAACCAGATACCAAAAGGAAAGGGTCCTTCATACAACGCAGCCCCAGCACCTCAGAGACAGAATCACAGGAAAGACAGGGAGACTCAACTGCATGACACAAGTTTCAGGGCCAACATTTCCCTGGAGAAGCACATGATCCAATGCGACAGCCACAAATCCTCTCCTCAGAAACAACAGCATTTCCACATCTACTGAGATTGTCATGTGGCACGACTTTCTCCTTTACTCTGTTACTGTGGTGAGTGGCAGGGGTGGCTTTGAGTGTCAAAGCCCCTCCTGAGATAATCCCGGTCATGCAGGGCACTGCACACTGGCAGAGATGGCCTTGTGGGTTAGCCTTTCCTTCAGCCTCTGGTCTGCGATCGCCAGAGATGTGGTGTACAGTTTATGCTTTGCGGACGTTTCTCCAGTACTGTGATGCTGTCTGTCCTCCTTGTGGGTTAGCCTTTCCTTCAGCCTCTGGTCTGCGATCGCCAGAGATGTGGTGTACAGTTTGTGTTTTGCGGATGTTGCTCCAGTACTGTGATGCTGTCCTACTGGCCTCGAGAACCAGATGGGAGTTGTGCATTTCTGAAAGAGACTGAGTCTCAGCATCTGCTTCTCCCAAAACTGGATGGGGTTCACCAGAGTAAGCTACAGCTGCAATTTCTTTCTGAGCCGTTTCTGTTTGGTTGGTTCAGTTTTTACAGGTTCAATTTCTTTTGTTGATGTGGTAGTATTTAAATTTTCTGTTTCTGTCTTGTGAGAGTTTTGGCAATGTGTTCTTTTCAAAGAACCTGTCCCTGGCATCTAAGGTGTGGAATTACCAGAAGAAAATTGTCCATGATGTTTCTATTAGCATAGGATTACATTCTCTTTTCTCCTTTTTTGTTCTCATTTGAATTCTGGCGCTCTCTCTCTCTCTCTCTCTCTCTCTATCTTCTTTGATCAGATCAGCCTCACCAGGAATTTATATATTTCACCCTTTTAAAGAAACAACCGATCGACCCTGAAAATTTTTTATTTCTGATTTTTACTAATTTCTGCTCTCTGTTGCCACCTCTGCTCCGCTGTGATGTAAACCCTCTCTTTTGTTCGGTTTCTTAAAGTGAAACCTTAATCACATATTTTACATCCTCTTCTCTTATAGAACAGGAATTAGAGCTGTGAGTCTCCCTCTAGACTCTATTTCAGCTGCACCTCCCAAATATTAATTTGTTGTGTTTGTATTATTATTCAAAATATTAAAATTGCTTTAAATGTCTTTTCCGGTTCTACCTTCATTTGCAAGCTCCTTCTGAATGAGTTTATTAATTTGCAAATATTCGGTAATTTTCTTGACAGCTACTTTTTGTCAGTAGCTAATTGGATAGCCATGCGCCAGATGTATTTATGAACCATCATTCGGTCTGTCTCACTAAATGCTCTCTACACACTTGCAAAGTACGTTTTCCCCCATCCCTGCCTGTAATGTCTACAGTGTCACTCACAGTTCAGTTCGCGAATTTAATTCGCTTCAGGATTGTGGGGAAGGAGGCCCTGGTCACGTTCATCACCTGGGGTGAAGCTGTGGAATGGAAGCAAAGTTCTGCCAGAGGCTTCTCTTTGTGAACCAAGTTGTTTGCGAACAGAAAAGCATTCATGAACCGAGATACATCAGTTGGTCGATTCTGGTGTTCAATTTTTGGATACGCTTACTGTTCCTCTGTATCAGCATGTCCTAGTAATTACTGAAAGAGAATCCTAAAATCTTCAACGACGATTGTAGGTTTGTCTGTTGCTCCCATAGCTCCGTCAGTTTTTGCTATGTGTGTTAAAGCTCTGTCACGAGCTGCCAACGCCTTGACAGCTGTTCCGTCTTCTTGCCCGGGGGGCCGTTCTGTCTTGGGGCCAGAACGGTCTCTCTGCCCCTCCCCTGGTTTGTCTCCTGACTCCACACAGCACAGCCCTATTTTGCTTTACCGTCTGACAGTTTCTGCTTTCTGTGTGCGGTGTCTGCTCTGTTTATCGTTAGCGCTTTTCTTGGTAAGATTGTGTTTAAAGCTGTCACCTCAGTGGGTGTTTGTCCTGTTTGAGTTTTGCCCACTTTCCTTTCTTGCTTCCTTGGGGTTGGTCAAGTACATTTAACATGCCGAATTCTCCTAAGTTAACTCTTTAGCTATACCTGTCTGCACTATTCTTTCTAGTTATTTCTGCAGATGCCCCCATCCCAAGACCGTGATGGCTGTGCTTTTCAGTAAAGCCCTCAGCAAGAAATGCACTGGGGAACTGTGCCCACTGTGACCTGAGTGTGTAGTGGTGTCATGAGCTTGGCTGCTGGCTCCTCTCTACCACATTCGATAGCACAGTTCCAGAGGTCATGTCTGTCATCTGACCAGATGACATTGTGACACCACAATGTAAACCCTGGAACAGTAAAATCCAAAATCCAGTGTACGCCCTGTATGAATGTTGTGCCCTTTGCCATCTAGTCTCCTATTTCGACTTCTCCTCTTGTGCATTGTGAAATTTTCTTTAAGCAGTCAAATGAGGAGGGGGCGTGCGGGTCGGAAGGCAGCTCACACCTGCCCACTCGCCGCCCGGGTTTTGCTCTTTGTTTGTTCACACTCCCCTCTGGAATCTTCACGTTCAGCCCGAAAAGTATCCACACTGCGGAAATTAAAGAGAGATCAGGCTGCATATGGGTAACTTTTGTAATTACAGAGAAGGCACACCAAATGGCAACAGCTAAAATCAAAAAGACAACAAAGTTCCCTGATGCCAAAAAATTTTTTATAAAATTAAAGGATTTGTTCTCTTTCAGGCAAAATAAGAAAGACCAATATTTAGGGATAGAAGTGCTTGATTTCTTTTGTTCCAACAACAGACCCTCACTGATGAAATGAACGCGTTCCTTTCAGAGGAAGATGCCCAAGGGCCCGACCTGATTTCTTGATGGCCTCGATGGCAGCGCAGCAGATCCTAGTTCTGAAGTTGAATTTGTGGCCTCCAATTTCTCAGCCCCCACACCAAGGGCCAGGAGCAACCCGAGTGAGACGCAGGTGACTGAGCTATATGGTGTCCTCATAGGAAAAGGTACCCAGGTACACATTCCTATTGATCCACTGATCGACCAGGGTAGAGATCTCAAGGTAGGGCACGGTATAGAATAAGACAAACACGTTAGTAAACACTGATACTGAAATAGAACTGGCTCACAGGTTAATCGAAGTTTTAATTACACAAATGTTGGATGCTCTAATAATAAAACAACAGTAAAGCCATAAGTATGTAATAAAGTGACATGACCCCCAGCAAGTCCTAGGCATTCCGAGTTGACAGAACTTTGGCCCTGTTTTTTAATGTTGCATGAGAAATACCCGCCTTGAGACCATAATGTTAAGCGAAACCAGTCAGACACACAAGCTTAAGTATATCATGAGAAACCAAAGTACAAAATAAACTAAAGAGCAAAATAAAAAGAGAGGTAATGGGAAACAGGGAGATAGACCTTTTGCTCGTGAAAAGGGGATCAAGAAGTGGAGGGGGGATGCAAGAGGCAGAGAAGGGAATGAAAACAGAATTGAGATGCGTCACGTACATGGACTTAACTCCCCATGAGGAATGTGATCATTATGTACTGTAAACTTGTGCTGATAAAAATAAAAATTTAAAACAAATAAAGAAGGAAATGGGGGGATGCAAGAGGCAGAGAAGGGAATGAAAACAGAATTGAGATGCGTCACGTACATGGACTAACTCCCCATGAGGAATGTGATCATTATGTACTGTAAACCTGTGCTGATAAAAATAAAAATTTAAAACAAATAAAGAAGGAAGCACTCATAGAGCCTCTGGAGCACCCAGGACCCACGAGAGCAGAGGAAGAGGCTGTGGCCAGGGGGAATCCCAGGATCTGTGTACACCATGGGGCTGGCGCTGTGGGATCTTTGAGAGACCCAGAGAAATGTGGAAATGAAAGGTCATCCCAGCATCCCCTTGGTGGGAAGCGTATGGAAGCATCAGGCTATGATGCATTGTGAGGGCAACCGTTACAGAGCCCAGCAGCCAGACAGACGGATTAAGAGGGAGGCTGCAAAAACTGAAAACCTTCAAGCTAAAATCAGGAAAGAGACAAGGATGCCCACTGTCACCACTCCTGTTCAATATCATTTTTGAAACATTAGCCACAGCAATTAGATGAGAGAAAGAAATAAAAGCAATAAAGATAGGAAAGGAAGAAGTAAAACTACACAAATTACAGTCTCACTGAGAGTCAAGTTAGGGAAACAATCCCTTTCACGGTAGCATCCAAAAAACTGAAATATCTAGGAATCAATCTAATGAAGGAGACAGAAGACCTCTACACTGAAAACTACAGCACTCTAAAAAAGAGAGAGAGATTGAAGAGGATGTAAGAAAATGGAAAAACATCCCTTGTTCCAGGTAAGAAGAACCAATACAATGAAAATGGCTATACTTCCAAAACTGCTATACAAATTCAATGCAATCCCTATTAAAATCCCAAAAGTTTATTTCATAGAACTAGAGAAAACAATCCAAAAATTCATTTGGAATCAGAAAAGACGTAGAATGACAAAAGAAATTCTAAGCAACAGAGATATGGCAGGGGGTGTCACAATCCCCAATTTGAAATTATACTGCAAAGCCACTGTGATAAAAACAGAGTGGTACTGGCAAAGAAATAGACCTAAGGATCAGTGGAGTAGATTAGAAGATGCAGAAACATCTCCTGACATGCTCAACTACCTTATCTTTGACAAAGGAGCCAACCATCCTCTCTGGAGGAAAGACAGCCTCTTTAATAGATGCTGTTGGAAAAACTGGATTTCAATTTGTCAAAGATTAAAACTAGACCCATGTCTTTCACCATGTGCTAAACTAAAATCCAAGTGGATTAAAGATACAAATATTAAAACAGAAACACTAAATTTGCTGGAAGATAGGTAGAACTCTTGGAGATATCAGCGTAGGAAAATACTTTATGAAAAATTCCACAGTAGCACAGGAACCAACACAAAGAATCAACAGTTGGGATCTCATCTCTTTAAAAAGCTTCTGCACTGCAAGAGAAATCACAAGCACAGCTAAGAGACAACCCACAATGTGGGAAAAAAAATTTTACCAGCTGTTCCTCAGACAAAGGTCTACTATCTAGAATATATGAAGAATTCAAAAAATCAGGCCCCCCAAATATAAAGACCCAATTCAAAAATGGGCATCTGAAATGAACAGACATTTTTCAGACAGAGAAGTAAAAGCAGCAAATAATCATATGAAAAATGTTCAACATTACTGGTCCTTGAAGAGATGGATGCAGATGAGGGCCGGGGATTTAGCTTAGTAGTTTGGCCGCCTGGCTTGCAAGCACAAGGACCCTAGTTTGATTCCCCATCCCAAAAAAAAAAAAAAAAAGAGATGCAGTTGAAAACAACACTGAGATTCCACTTCACCCCAGTAAGAATGGCTGCTATCAAGACATCAACCAAAAAACAAATGCTGGTGGGGTTGTGGGGAGGTAGAAACTCTTCTTCATTGTTGGTGGGAGTGCAGACTGGTGCAACCACTGTGGAAATCAATATGGAGATACCTCAAACAATTAGTATTAGAGGTCCCATTTGACCCAGCTATTCCTCTGCTGGGTATCTTCCCCAAAGAATTCAAAGAATCATATCACAGTGATATATGTGTACCCATGTTTATAGTAGCACAGTTTGTAATAGCTAAAACTTGGAAACAGTCCAATTGCCCATCAACTGGAGACTGGATAAAGAATTTTTTTAATAAAATGGAGTACTACTCAACCATAAATAATGAGAAACTAGAGATTTATAGCTAAGTGGATGCACATTAAGGCCATACTCTTAAGTGAAACGAATAAGTTACACGTGTAAACACTGAATTGTTTCTCTGGCATGAAAAAGTAAAAGTGTAAATACAGATTAAAATGTATAATTGATATTGTGTAATAGAAAGAAGAGTCTAAAAGAGTAGAAGTGGGAGGGGTAGAGGAAAGGGAAAAAGGGAAAAGAAAAAATTTGTGAAAAGGAAAAACATGGAAACAATGTCATTGTAAACATGGAAGGGTGGAGGGACTGAAGGGAGAGCCAGGGAATGGGGAAAAATAAGAACTGAGATACGTTATGCATAGGTACAAGATCCCAGTGATAAATGTAACTGTGTTGTATACCTAATGTGTACCAATAAATTTAATAAAGAAAAAAGAGAGAGTGGCTGAAAAGAGGTCACTCCCTCATGAATGGGAGGGAGGCTCTTATGAAAGAGGCCTCACTCAGCACAGCACCAAGTCTCTTGCCCTCTGCCCCTGTCACGTGAGGACCTGGCCTTCATCCGCTGACTCTGCCTGACGTGCCATCTTGAAGTCAGAGTGCAGCCCTCACTCAACCCTGAAACTGCCAGGCCCTGACTCCAGAACTGTGCGAAATAAATTCCTGTTCTTTATAGGTCCCCAGTCTCCGGTGTTTTATTATAGCAGCACATATAGACTAAGACAGGCTGACAGTCACGTATGAAAGACAGATTTCAAATCCAGGTGAACACAGCCAATGCAGTCAAGTAGACCCAATCCAGGAAAGGAGTTTGGGGGTGACAGTGGGAGGGCCACCCTGGGTCTGGTGCCAACACTGGACCACTCAGGAACCTCTGATGCACATGGCCTAGAATCCTGGAGTTGGGGCAGCATGGCAGCAAGGGGAGGAGGTCGGTATGGCTGGAGCAGAGCAGGCAAGAGGAGGGCACCACTCAGGAGCACTGAGGCCATCAGAGGTCAGAGCAGGGGCGAAGTGGAGGTCGAGGTCGGCAAAAGAAGCTGGTGTGAAGGTGAGAGTGATGTGTGACACCATTTAGAATTTCTTCGTTTAGCTCACGCCGACTTTGGGGATGGAAACATTTGCAGTTGCCAAGATGCCTACCTAGATGTTAATCTCCATTTACAGCTCAAACCAACTCCATTAATTGAAAGGCAATCACAGTATTAGCTCCTGGGCTGACACCTTGATCCATGATATTTTACCCTGAAGCAAAAATTTTATTGGTGCGTTATAAAGTCTTTAAAAATACCGTTTCTCATAGATGTACTTGACAGTAGCTACAAAATATGTGCAAGCATAATTATATTCCCAGAGACTGGTGGAGAGGGTATCTTAAAGTCAGGAAGCAGTTATTTTCTACATTGCTATTTTCATTTCTCTTTGAATAAATGTTTATATACCTCATAAAGCCTGTTTCCATGTAAATATACATGCTTTTAGCTGCAAAAAATCAAGCACCAGAAATCAGGACACAGGCAGTGGGTGCTGGGTCACTGCGAGGTCAGGACGAGGCGCTGTGACCCACTGCGAGGACTGCCCTTACCTGCCCGTCCGCTGTGCTGTGGGCCACAGTTCTGTGCTCAGGAGACCAGGGATCGAGGGCGCGTGCCCATGACCAGAAGAGAGCTGCTAAAATGTGAGTCTGGACCCAGTGAGAGGAAACAAGGTTCCCCCCAACCGCCCTGCACAAGCTGAAAGCAATTTCTGATTACAAATGGAATTTTATATTTACCGAGTCTCGTGTGTTCATGGATGTGGACTCCAGAGCCTACTATTGCTGGCAATTTTGAGAAGTACTGATGTCTCTTTTCTACGGCACTATAGTTTCCTCGAGGAGGTCTGTTTCCCACTGCCCACGATTTAGCCTCCTGGCGTGATTGTCATCGTCGCCCTCACCCTGCTCCGAAGCAGCAGCCCCCCCCCCACCGTCACTGTCACCCCATCGCCATGGCCGCCATGACAGTGTCTTCCTCTTCCCACCAGTACCACAAACTCCGTCATCACTGGTTTATTCCCCAGGTCGGGGCTGACCTATCATCCAGCTCCCGGAACTTCTTTCTTTGGCGGGAGCGGGGTGCCGGGGTTCAAACCCCTGACCTTGTGTTTGTGGGGCCGGAAGCACAGCCACTGCGCTCAATCCCCAGCCCTCCAGGAACTATTTTGAGCGCGGTAGACACCATTCTGCCTGATGTCTCTGCAGCCAGGGCGCCCACAGAAAGAAGGCTCAAGCTGCAGGCATCTGAAAGCCTCACTCTCCCAGCCCAGCTGTGCCACAGTCGAGGAGCAGGGGCCTGCAGACACTCAGACACTGAGCCATCCCTGACCCCTGTGGAGGTGCCCCTCACCCTGGCCCCCAAGCTGCACCTCTAGGAATTCCCTGGGGTCTCAATGACTTTCTAGCCTCTTCTCCATCCAGCTCCCCTTCAACTCAGCACCACAGACTCATGGAAACCCTGTGGGCATAGTGTGTGCTAGGCGTGATCATGCCCTTGTTATGAGCAAGGGGCAGCGCTGCCCTGGGTGTCCTGACGCCCGCCGGTGTACACAGCACAGGAGAACACAGGAGCAGCCCCAGGACAGGCCACGTGTGACTGGCCCACCTTGCGCCAGCCGGGCCTATCCCCCCCTCACTCCTGTCCACTCTGCTCCAGGTCCCGGTTACAGCTCTGGACCGAGGGTCTTAGCCAGCTCCATGTGCTGTGCAGGTGAGAAGGCAGCCGAGAGCCAGAACAAAACCCAGAGCAAGGATCGCCAGGTCTCCTCTCCCAGCGTCCGGGTGGGAGCCAGTGTCATGTAGGCAGTGATAGGTTTCCGTGAGGAACCGTGACACCACCTGCCCTGGGTCTCCTGTGGCTTGGTAGCAACTGTGAAGCCCACTTGCTAACACAGGGATCCCGGCATAAACGCAGCAGGAGGGGCAGCGGCCCTGGGAGGCCCAACTGTGGAGCAGGTATGTATGAGCAGGAAGACCCAGCGCCGCCCTGGGATGTTGCCCACGCCAGCACTGCTGTGCCCATAACTCAGCCCTGGCTCCTGGTGAGGCGGTGGGCTCTGTGCTGGACCCCCCTGACCCAGCCCATCTCCTTCAGTCCACATGGGCAAGGGGATCTCACGGAGGCACCCTGGTGCTTCCAGGCCGGCTCTCACCACCTCCTCTCCACACACCCCACACCCCAGGTGACCAATCTCCAAGGAGGCTCTGCCCTGTTTCATAGGTGGGGTTTTCCTCCCAGATTCAGGGAATGACTCTAGAAGACTGTCAGGGGGCCTGCAGGCTGATGACCAGCTGGGATGCCTTCACACTCCCTAGCAGGGACCTGTCACCAGCACCAGGTGTCGATATGGGGTGAACCACGGGGAGAAGCCTGGTGGAGATTCTCAGAGTCCAGGAGGTGCCACACCAGGCTCCCACGTCCACGTTGGCTGCCTCTAAGGCACAGCTGAAGAGACCCTGCAGCCACCGAGTGGACCGCAAGGACAGGGGCCACAATGCGTTAGCCGTATCCAGCAGACACTTACTAGGCACCAACTGTGTACCAGGCACTGGCCCAGGCACCACAGATTCCAAGCTGCAGGAGCAGGACCTCGGTGTCTACATGGGGACAGATAAGCAGGGACCACTGATGCCCTGGTCTGGCCAGGTCTGCCCCACCTGCTGGAGAAGAGTTAGGGACAACAGTAAGGCTGGGCACAGCCCACACAGGATGGGAACAGGCAGAGGGCAGGGAAAGTCTCCATGCCGTGGCACTGACTGGTGACCAGGCAGCCTGAGGTGAACGTGGCCAACAAGACCCGAGAGTGTGTTTCTTATATTTATGGACTATGCTCACTTTGATTTAAGCGCTAAGAATTATTTAAAGTTTCAATTTTTAGAAAAAAGGCTCCTGAGGTCAAAAGCAGGGCTTGACAAGCTAATAAAATGGGATTGTAAAAGTCTGGATCTGTCATCCACTTGGAGACACAGGCTGTGGGAACAGCTGGGCCCAAAGAAAACAGAGCCCCTGTGACACACACACTGCCAGCCCCAGGTGGCACCTTTGCAGGGAGGAAGTATGCACCGGACTGAGGACAAGGCCCACCCAGATGAGGTGCAGCAGATGGAAATCACCTTGCCGGCCATGGGGATGAACAGCATGCAGGGCCTACACACTCAGTCCTTCTGTGTCTTTCTCCTTAGTGCAAACTCAGCCTGTAAGAAGCCTCTAGGCCTGACTCACCGCAGGAAAGGACCTGCCTAAGCCGATGCCTGCACCAGACACACCTAGTCAGGTGGCCAGCATTGCTCTGGCTCCCAAGCCGGTTGTTTGGGGGACACATGAGCAAACAGCAGAGTTTGCCAAAGTAAAAATGCAAACAGACACCTGGATGCTAGAATGTCCCGTGACCGGCCCCTGGATGGCACCACCCACTGCCACGTGGCCCACGTGTGGCTGTGGGGAGAGCAAGCGTCCTGCCCAGGCCAGACCAGGAGCCCAGGAGCAAGGGAGAGGCTCAGGCTGGAACCCAGAAGCTGGGCAGGAGCATCAGGTGTGCCCTGCCAAACCAGAGATCCAGAGGCGACCTCACAGCCCTGCAACTCGGTTCCCTGTGAATTGAGTTCCCACAGCTGGTGCACACACACCCTGAGCAGGTTCTGTGGAATGAACCCATGGTTCACAGTCAGCTCTGCCTTCTACAAGCTCCTAAGAAAGAGCAGGGAAAGGGCCAGGGATCTAGCTCAGTAGTGCCAGTGCCTGCTTTGCAAGCGCAAGGACCCGAGTTCTATCCCCAGTACCAAAAAAAAACAGAAAGAGCAGGGAAGAAGCACCAGTTTGTTGCATGCTGATCTTACTGCATGACTCTTTTGCTTTCCTAAATCATTCCTTCCAAGGAAAAGTCAGCGCACATCTATGGTGCCCCGCACCAGATAGACAAGGATGGGCCCCACCTCTGTCCTCCATGGCTACCTCCCTCTTGGGGCCTGCACCTCCATCCATCTCCCTAGGCCTTGTCAGGACACTGCCTTCTGCCGGCCCTGCGCTGGATCAGCAGAGTCGTTATCGGCACAGGTGCCTCCCGACCTCCTGCTTGAGGTCTGATGAAAAAGAACCACAAAAATTTAAAAAACAAATATTTAAAATGTATTTCAGTACACCTGTGCAAGAACAATCGCCTGGCCATTTTCTTGTTTTCCTTTTCCTTTCATGGAGCTGGCATCATTCTCTTCCCTGGCTTCCTCCACCAAACTACATAGCCGGTCTCATGTGTCAGTCCCCAGTTCGCAGCTGATAACTCTGCTGGACTCTGGCTGCTTGAATCCAGCAAGGCCCAGGGCATCATGGAGAGTCTCCAACTAAAGCCACTTCCTGGTTCTACTTCTCCTGGGGTGGACACAGCCTGGAGAGCTCATCCTGCCCTGGTATAAGAAAACCAGGTAAACTGTGAAGTGGGCACTTTCCTGACCCCTCCTGAGCCTTGGGACAACCAGGCCACCAGCACCTATGAGGACCAGGTCGTCTGGTGGCGTGGTCACCCTATGACCAGCAGGAAGGGGCCATCACAGCAGGGTGCCTGGGGGTCTTCTGACCTCCTCCGGCTGTGCAGCTAAGTGAGGCCATGACTGCCTGGACCCTCAGGATCTCAAGTGAGCACAGGACACTCCAGCTGCCAGCCTGGGGAGCATGGGAGTACAGAGTCCTGTGCCAGCCCAGCCAGACCCACTTGAACTCTAGCCCAGATGCCCCGCCATTGAGGGGCTGCATGCAGTGAAACATCCAGATGCCTCTGCCACAGCTCTAAGACCCTCCAAGGGCCTCCACCTCGGTCTTGGCACCCCTCCCTGCCCTGGCTCTACCTCAGGCAGACTCTGGGCTCTGCTGCTCACTCGCCCTGCCACCACCGCTCATTGACCTGCATCCCACCTGCAGCCCCTTTGGACACAAAGGCTGGTCCTCCTGCAGTGCGTGTGGGTGACCCTCACTGAGTGGAGGGACAGCCGTCCCCTTGTGATACAAAGACCCGGAGCTGGACCCAGAGGGAGGATGGTTCCGGAAGACCACAGTATGACATCTAGGCAAGTCCCGGACTGCACTGAGCCTTGGTCTCTGTCAGCTCCAAAGTGGGCATGGCACTGGGCATGGTCAGCTGAACAGAGATGTCCTTGTCCCAGTCCCAGACACAGAAAGTCATCCCTTGCCTGCTCAGAGATGACCAAGAGAGTAGCCTAGGGGTGGGAGGTGACTTTGGATCTTCTGGGTGGCCACATGTCAGCACTAGGGTCCTTGGAAGGGTAGGAGAAGGGCTGGACTCAGAGGTCACAGGAAGTCCCCAGAAGAAGGGGCCAGGAAAGTGCTTCTCCTACACAGCCAGGCGAGGGCTCAGCCAAGCCCTGTCAGACTCCCAACCCCAGGCTGTGCAGCAGTTGTGGCATTTCAAGCCATGACAGTGTGGCACCAGTGACAGCAGCTGCGGGGGTAGCACACGGAAGAGAACCTCTCAGCGTGGCATGAAGACTGAAGGGAAGACTAAAGCCATTCTCCCAAGCTGTCCCCAGGAGCCTGCACTGTGCTCCTCCTCCTCTGCTCCATGGCTCCACCCAGCATCACCAGGTGGGGTGGCTGGTGGCCCAGAGTCGGGGTACACGAAGGGTTCAGAGAGGGACATGGAAAAGGGGCATCCACACTGAGGTGGGCAGTGCTGTGCAAACCTCGTCACAGGTGTGAAGGACCCCTCCTGGCCCATCCCCACCCACCAGGCTCAGGACGTGCTGGCCCCAGCCTTCCCTCTCCTGTCCCCATGGTGTTCACTCTCCAGGCATCTCTGTGACATCTGTTCTGTGATACATTTCCTATCTATGAAAGCTGCTGGGATATCTCCGGTTGAAAGGAAGTTTTCCATCTAAGATGAGTGCACTGCCCTTTTCCATGACTCCCCATCGTGGAGGGCTCCACGGTGGTCAGTGCAGACTCGAGGGCTCCGAAAGTTCCTCAGAAGCAGACAGAGCCCACAGTGTTAGGCGCCTGTGGGTAGGAGTTGCTCCAAAGGCAAAGTGGCAGCAAGGCACCCCAGGGCAAAGTGTAGTTGCTTTGTAGGGGAACTGGGCTCATGGTCGGAGAGGGAAGCCAAGTTTGCAAGCTGCCTCAGTTTACCCAGGAGTCCCATTCTGAGAGCAGGTGCAGGGTGGGAACCATAGGTCCAAAGCCAGAACAACCTCTGCAGCCTCCAGCAGGTGCAGGAGAGGGGCTCTGCCTGAAGCCCTCAGCCCTACTCCACAGTCTCTGGGGCAGCAGATCTGCAGGGCTCGGTGTCTGGTAAAAGAGCCAAAAGCCAAGACCAGATGAGAACCACAACAAGCCTTTCTTGTACGGACAATCTGCTGGGCTGTCTCCGAAAAAAGGAGAGACAGCGATATGGCCTGGACAGGGAGAGCTTCTTACAGGAGCCGGGGTGGGGTTTGTAGGAGCTTGGGTGGGGTTGAGTGATGTAGTGGCTAGGACTGGAGGAGCGTGTGACCTCACTACTTAGCTAGGAGGTAGCTAGTATCAGGTTACTCTTTGGGTGGGAAAAGGGGCATGCTGGGAAGAAGGTCGTCTTTAGGTGGGTGAAGCCATATTTTTAAGTGGGAAGCAGGGCATTATGGGAAGGAGAAGGCTGTTATTTTATGTAGCAGCCATCTTAAGGCGGGGGGGAATCTAACACTCTGGTGGGCCATTGGGTACGGAGGTGAACAGTAGGCCACAGTGACACTGTAGGCAGAGAGGGAGGCAAGAAGACCTGGTGAGGACTCAGCTGGCCCTACACTTGGGGACCCCAGTATAACTGTCTTCTGCCGACTCCAAGAATCATGAAGGAGTTCCAGGTCCCCACTTGGGGCACACAGTGTCCCCAGGCAGGATGGGGATATCTGTCCACAGGGCAGCCCTGTCTGGAGGAACCCGTGGTGAGGATGAAGCCCAGGGCCAGTGCCAGAGGAGACCAAGCCTTCTGCAGTGACCCGTGGTGGCACTGAGGTGGAAGGGAGAGGGGACAGCCTCATACCTAGGACCGGTTCTTATGTGATTCCCATGGTGACTGCAGGCTGTGTCCCGGGCAGAGCAGAAGCAAGTGAGCAGGGAGGTGTGAGGACAGCAGCAAGGACAGTCCCTAAGCTTAGTCCAGAGTGTGGCCTGGGCCAAGAGAGAGCCAGCTGCCTGCCCTGACCCCATCCCTGCAGGGTGAGTTCAAGGGCGCAGAGTCCCCAGCACTCTGTGCAGGTGAAGGGCACAGCCCCTGTGCACAGTGATGGCTCCACAAAGGCAGGAGTGGGCCTGCACCTCCGGCCCTGCCAGGGCTGGCCTGCTGCCTGCCCCATGGTCTGCGGGAAGCCAGGAAGCAGAGAAGGGAGCTGGGGCCCAGATCCCTCCTGTCCACCTGGCCCGGAAGATGCAGTGCCAGACCAGACCCCTCTTCCGAGCCCCTTGCTCAGCCTCGGGATGGCATGGAGCTGCAGGATCTGTGGACTCAGCCTGCTTGGGGCCACCTGCCATTTCGTGCCAGCCAGTGGACACCTCCTACTTGCGCCACAGCCCAGAATGACAAGGAGCCGTGGGCCCGGGAGATTTATTAAAGACCCGAGCATAATTTTCCATTAACATTTCCTATTTTGGCATCTTAAAGAGAGTGGAAGTTGATTTCGGTTCAACATCCTGTGGGGAAATTAGCTCATTTTGCTAACGTATCTTAATAATTACAGTGACATCAAGGTTAATTGCTTAATCTGGTTGCCACGGTGCAGGCCACAAACTCCCCACACAATCTGTGCTATAATTAGTGCCAGGGCGTTGGTGTTGGGAAGCCATTTTCATGGGAACCACAGAATCAGGCGAGCAGGGAGGTGAGAGAGAGGACCTCGTGGCCGACTCTCCACATAGCCAGCGAGCCGCGGAGCAGCTGGGGTGTACGTGGATGTCCATGTTACAGTGTCTGGCTGTCCTCCCGCACCTGCTCTTTGCAGGGGGACCAGGGGAGGGATTCTGTCCCCAAGCCCCATGTGCTCACTCCCGTCCATCCCACATGGCAATGCCCTCCCCACAGAGCCCGGTGCAGGGAGAGACAAGGACTCAGGAACATGGAGCCCCAGGCAGCACCTCAGACGTACACTGAGGATGTCGAATCGTCTCGAGAGAAAGTGAGGACATATGGCCCAGGCCCTGGCCACCTGCAGACTCAGACAGGACCCCAGTGGTTCCTGCCAGAGGACACTTGGTCAAAGTGAGGTGGCAGGAGAAGCAGAATAGGGCAGAGTCTGGGGCTCCACTCGGGCACACAGGGAGGTCCTGGACCGGTCCGGGAGGCCTGGCGGAGCCTGGATTCACCTCCCACTGTGCTCAGCAGCCGCACTCACCTGGGACAAGGGCTCCGGCTGCCTATGTGAGAAGGGGCGCCAGACCCTACCTCCGCACTCCCAGGTTGCCTGCGGGAAGGCAGGGAAGTGTCTGTTCTCCACCAGCTGCAATGTTGCTCAAGACTTTTTATAGATCCCTGTTATGGACTGCACTGTGTCCTGCCTCAACGTTCCGACATGGATGCCCTAAACCTACTACAACTGCTGAGATGGGTCCATTCTAGAGGGGCCCAAGGCACAGTACAGTCACAAGGGCAGAGTCTGGTGGACAGGGTGACATCCTCGTCAGAGGGGAGAGACAGTGGAGAACGTGAGCTGTCTTTATCTTTCTCTGTCTCTGTCTCCCTCTCCCCTTCCCCCCTTCCTCTCTCTGTCTCTCCCTCTCTCTCCTTCCGTCTCTCTAAGCACTCAGAGGAAAGGCTGCGTGAAGACACGGAGCAGTGAGAAGTTTGCTGTCTGCAAGCTGGGTCCAGGCTCCTCCCCCACTAGCCTGCCCGGCACCCTGACCTTAGACTTCTGGCCTCCAGGATTGTGAGGAATCAGCCCACCCTGGAGCCTTGCGTTCTGGCAGCCCAGGATGACCGAGGCAGTGGCATTCATCATCTAAGGGAATTTCTTTTTTTATTCTTGTTTTGCTGGGTTTATTTCTTGTTTTAATTGTGGATGGATGCCGGATTTCATCAAACGCTTTCTCCGTATCATTTGAGAAGATTGTAAGCTAATGATTTAATCTTGACCAGTCTGAACTCCAGAAGAACCCTCCAGACAGCAGGAGGCATCACCCTTTGCACACACACTCTTGCACACACCTCTATCTCCTGGCTGTGTCCGCCTCTCTGGCTCCCTGACCAAAGTCCGAGCCCACCTCACTACTTTCACATGTATGAACCCTCCTTTCAACTCGGGGAATGTCCTCTCCTCGCTCGAATGTTTGGCCTCGGCAAACCAAAACCACTCTAGTTTTAGGGCTGTCGTTCCAGCTTTGACTGCAAAAGCTTGGTTTCAAAGTCAGTGCCCACATTTAGGTGAGGGCTGCTCTGCCCTCCTCTTTCTCACAGGCACACTATCTGTGCCAGCGGGATAGCTGCCTTAGGGCTGGGGTGGGGCGGGGCATCGAGGAGGGAATGCTTACCGGGCCCCCACACTGCTGCGGCTTTTCCTGTCCCGGACTGATGCAGATGCTGACCTCCTCAAAGTTCCCTGAAAATCAGGCTCTGCCAGTTTATCCACCCAGCCACACACTTACCCATCCAAATGTCTATCCACCATGCATCTAACCTCCCATCATCCATCTCCTCATCCACCCATCTACCCACCCATCCACCACTCATTTATCCATCTGTTCATCCACCCACCCAGCCAACTACCCCACAGGTGCAGCGTGCACTCTGACGAGGCGTGGCAGCAGGGAGGAGGTAGCACCTGGCTATGGAGCTGCCTCCTGGGCCTTGTCTCTGGGCAGATTTGGTATAAACCCAGCGACTGTCCCCACCCTGGCCTGTGGTGGGCACCAGTTGTGGGCACACAGACTGTGTCCTTCCTTCAGAGAAGCAGTAAGATGCTGCTGTCCTGGAAGAGCTGTGTCTCAGGGGAAGGCTCAGCAGCTCTTGCATTGATGAAGATGGACACACAGCCCTGGGATCACTGGCGCTTTCCCAGGCAGTGTCCATGGCAACAGAAAAGAGCAAACAGAAGCATCCTTCCACAGCCAACAGGAAATTCATTTTTAAGATCAACACCTTTCCAGAGGTCCAGATGCTTCTGGGTTCTCAACAGCATGGATTCATATGTCTCTACCTGTCTCCTTCCATGCAGAAAGTAGCGGAGAGCCTAAAACAATTTCTAAGTGGAATCCATAGAGTTGTATTCTTTGCTGAGGCCCAGGCTGTGCGCTTACTGTGACGCTGAGACTAACACAGGTGGTGAGCTGTTCATTTCCAGGGAATGTTCTGGAAAGATCCCTGTCAGATTGGAAAGCCCAAGGGGTCTCTGTCTCTTGGACACAGGAATAGTGATGTGCCTGTCATGAATCAAAGGTTTCCGAGAGAAACTCCCAGGTGAAGACCCACTCCTTGCTGATCTGCAGACCTGTGGCCTCTCTCCAGACTCACTGGGAAGGAGTCTCACCAGGGTGGAGCTTTGAGGCTGGCCTTGGCCTCTCCCCTCCGGGTGACACAAGGACTTAGCTTGCTAATGTCCTTGGGACACTTAAAAGCATTTATTATGTCCATGAAATTGTGAAATGCCAATAAATACCTACCGATTTGAAATACCACGAGCAGCTTTCTCTGAGGATGATTTAGTAAACACAAACTTAGCCACCAAACAGCTGCCATGGTTGTCTTCCACTGAGCTGATGTCAGTAGAAGTTTCCCAGGTGCCACGGAGTTGTTGCCCTGCTCAGAGAGGGAGAAGCAAGGGTGATGGTCAGACAGACTCGACTCGAGCCCCAGCACTGACCCGACCCACTGGGCTGGGTGAGCACGCCTCTTCTTGGACAGATGACCCTGTCGCACATCCTGTGGAGTTACCCAGACTGAATGAGTCTATGTCTATACGTGGCACCATTCATTGCTCTCACAACACAGGGCGCCCAGCACCCTCTGAACACATGCATGCACCCAGTCGGTGCCTGCTCAGGGTCTGGAGCACTGTGTGTCCTCTGGAGACAGTTAAGGCACTGCTTGGGCAGTAGTTCTTTCTCCTCCTCCAGGCCGCTGTGAGTTTCATTGCATCTATGTTCCCTAAAAGTGTTTGTTTCCATGAAACTCTGCACCGACCTCCTCTCGTCCATCTTTAATCTGGTTTGTGACGGAAACCATGCTGCTCGTTCCCCTCTGATGAGAACGGCCTGACAGCTGGACCATTGATCTGTGTCCTACCTTCCCCTCAGTGGTTGCCCATCACCAGCACCTGGCCAGAGCTTCAGCTGTGAAGGTGGGTTTACAGCCCCATTGCCTCTTATTTAAGTGTTCTCTCTACAGGGCCAGGGCCCTGAGACTGGGGTCTCCAAGGACAGCTTCAAGGTTCCCATTGCTGCAGCCTCGCAGGAAGCCACACTCCTGCACAGCTGCTGGTGGCTATGGGCAGGGCCTGAGCTAAGCACAGTCCTGTCCTTCCCTTAGGGACACAAGAAAGGTGGGCAGGGCCCTGGGCATCCACTTGGCCTTGGCTTCTGTCTCTTCAGCCCACGGACATGGAGAACGCAGGCAGCGCCACTTGGTGTCTGGAACAAAGAGACTGCATTGGCTCCATTTGTCCTTGCTCCAAAGGGTCCAGGAGGGAGAACTATCCCCTGGGCCCCGGGAGAGGGACAGGCTGCTTCTGTCACTGCTCCACAGCTGCTGGCGTTGGTCCCCACCCATCCCACATCCCCCAGTTCCCACCCTCCCTGTCCACCAGCATGGCCTGGACCCACCAGGTCTCCCTCAGCCCGATCTGGGAACCAAAACCCCTTGGCCATCACCTCCAGAGCCTAGTTCTTCCTGTCTCAGTTTCCCAGGCAGCCTGAGGATGAGAGTCAGGAGACCAAGGCATGATGGAAGAGGTTTGGGGTCCCAGGGCCTCTGAGGGACACCTCACTGCTTCCCCAGCCTCACCTAAGAGCCTATGTTGATAGCGAGAGTGGAGGAGGTGGTGAGGGTCAAGTAGGGAGGCAGCGTCGCAGCAAGTGGAAAAGCAGACAAGGCTCACATGAACAGGGAATGGCCTGTGAGGACCCGGAAGTGCCTGGGTCAGGATCGGGGTGTGGGCAGGAAGAACGTCAGCAGCAGATACAGCAAGACCACATGTCCAGCTTCGGGAGTGTCTGGACCAAGAGGCCAAGGCCACCCCACCCTCTGTTCCCAGGAACCCCAGAAAGCAGTGATATCACCCCATCTTCCCAGGGGCAGCTGGAAGGGGCCCCACAACCCCACATGGCTGACCACAGGGTGTCCTCTTCAAGCCACAACCTGCGAAGTTGCCAGGGTCCTGGATGTGGACTCAAAATCTCTTCCTGAACAGGGAGATTGGATCACAAAAACTGTCCACAAAAGAAGCTACAAACAATCTGTCACCCCAAGGAGAATAATTAATCAAATGCCAAATGGGGAAAACCAAGAGTTTTGAATAAATGTAGAGATACAGTTATAAGAGCAAAATATTATCATTTGTCCAACATAATTATTTTCTTGGAAACCATCGATGATTAATAAGCCACATTATAAATATGCTCCTGAGCCTCAATTTCATCTCTCCAGTCTAATTAACATGCTAGGGAATTGCTCTTTTGGTGGGCAAAGACATTTAAAATATATATTTCATGAAATCCAAGTTATTTGTCATAAGCTCCAAGAGTAAAAAATAAAATATGGAGAATGCTACAGTCATTTGAATACTTTATGATGTGACTGTGTTCACATACCCGAGTTCTTCTGACTCTGGAAGCTCAGGACTTTGAGCCAGAACCCTGTGGCCTGCGCCTCACCACACTCCTGGCCTTTTTTCACACCTGCTGCTTCCAAAGTGCCAAGTCCACAGGGCGGGGCCACCTCAGGAATGATGGTGTTTGCTTGGGCCTTCCAGGTGCCCCTGCACCTGGGTGTTGGGCTTTCTGCTTGGTCCCACCTGGGACGGATTGCGTGCTGGGGACACAGGTGCCAAGGGTGACCTAGTTCCAGCAGAGCCGCTGCTGTGGGCCAGAAGCCATCCTTCCCTGCGAGGCTGGTGCTGGAGCCACTCCAGCAGCACAGCCAGGCTGACCATCAGTGCCCAGGTCAGTGCCCGGGTCAGTGCCCGGGTCAGTGCCCAGGTCAGTGCCCAGTGCTCTAGCAGAGACACAGCCCACCAAGCTGCTGAAGAGAAAAGCCACAAGTGTGCAGAGACCCCACGACCCAGGGACACAGATGCCCTCCACTATCTTCCTGTGGGTACCCCAGACTTCCTCCTCCCCCTACAACCACCCTGTGCCTCCCCAAACCATGTAGTGGCTGTAAAGTGTCCCCAAGACAAAACCCAATGCTGGGATTTAGACTAAAGGAGGTGATTGGGGGGCCCTGGGGCCTGAGAGACCAGAGGGCTGTGGGGGATCTGGGGACCTAGGGACCTGGGGGCCACCTCTGATCTCCTCTCAACCTCGTTTTCTTCTTCCCTTTTGTATTATCTCTTTTTATTCAACTGCACCCCTTCTTCCTTGTCCCCAGATCAGTTTCCCAGCGCTTGCATGTCCTCTTGGCCCCACCAGAGACAAACCTGGAAACTCCTTGAATCCTTGCAAGATGGGCTGAACTAGGCTGAGGGTGCCACAGGCCACACACCTGCTCCCCCAGGTCTGCGGGGCCAAGGGATCAGGACAGGCTGCCCGCTGCAGGGTCCTCATACAAAAGCATGGCAAACCACTCAGAATCGGAAGGCTGGTCCAGTCCGTACTCATTCCGTCTTCCGGGGCCATCCTAGGTGACTCTGGACCTGCAGCGCCAAAGGCTGATGAGCACAAGTCCTGGACACCTGATGTCACCCCCCCACCCTGGACAGAGGCCAAGGCTGTGGGCATCTTCCAGCCTCTCTGCCTGGCCCCTGGCTCCCTGGGCAGGGATGTCTGGCCAGAGGCAGCAGGGAGGGGGTCACATAGGCCCATGGCAGAGGGACCCCTCTCCAGTGGCCGTGCCAGGTGGCGAGGCTGGACGTCACCGTTGCAGAATTTCCTGGGAGGAAAGTGCATTCTGCCCTATGAAGCCCACTTGACATAAATGAAGGCAGATATCAGAGGCCTCCCTCTTTAAAAAGCCCAATAATCATCCCATAGAGCAACACAGCACTAGAGAATGCAAAGCACAGATTCTCCCAAACAGGAAAAATGAGGTGATTCAGTGAAGAAAAGTGTAGAAATCACAATAAATCTGCAGCTGCTCTAAACTTGCTTAACAAAAATGAATAAAAATTCACAAAGCAAAAGACATTTGAAAGAGTAGCAAAATGATAAAAGCCCAGTATCAGGTAGAGGTTTTACCACTCTCTCTCTTTTTCTGCCAGTTTATGCAGAAAAATACAAAGCTACATCATAGGATATATGAACACCAAGATAAATTCTTGGGTTTATTATATATTTATCAAATACACCCTGATAACTAAAAAGAGTCTGTTTTCCAGCACCCCAAGAACATTCACCAGCAAAGAGCTCATATTAACCAACAAAGCCTCTCAATAAATCCTGAACAACGAGCCCCATGAGACAGATTTGCTGAGCCCAGCAGAACGAAATCAGAATGATTAGAGGCAAATTACAAACAGAAAACTCTTAGAAGTTGCCAAAAAAATTGCCCCGTACCATTCCTGGGTGGGAGAGAAAACAAAATTCTGATCAGACAGGCTGTCTCGCGATGAAGGACAAAAGAACGGTACCTTCACAGCACTGCAGAGTGACCACCGTGTCTTAGTCGCTTTTCTCATTGCTGGGACAAGCTAAGGAGAAGAGAGGTTTATTTTGACTCACATTTCAGTCCATGGCTGGCTGGTTCCAAGGCAGGATGGTGTGGCACAGGGGCCTGGCGGAGGAGAGCTGCTCACTGCATGGAGGACAGGAAGAGTGGGAGGGGGAGCTGGGGAGAGAGAGGACCCCTTCCAACCAGACCCCACCTCCTAACTGCACATCAGCAGTCAGCCCCCATAATCCAACCGCCTCCCTAAGGGCCCACCCATGAGACCACGAGGCTCTGGGGCCCGTGTTCATATGAACCGTAACACAGAATCAGTGCCCAGGTACGGCAAGGATCCCGGAGTGCTGTGGCACAGGGGGCTGAGTTCCAAAGTCTTTCTCCTGAGAACCCACAGCCCAGCCCAACCATGACAGAAACACCAGAAAAGTCCAGGTGAGGGACATTCTGCAGAACCCTGAAACAGAATTCTTCAGAACCATCCAGAGCACAGAACAGGAAATTAAGAACTGTCACAACCAAGGCCATGTGAGTACTAAGCAGGAAGACAATGGGTAAAGACAGAGAGCCTGAACAAGCCATGGATTTCAGTTGATAAGAATGTACAAGAACTGGTTCATTAACTGGGACAAATGTTCCATGCAAGAACAGGGGAGCTTGGGATGGGGCCGGAGGGATACTGTGCGACTGTCTCGGTTTCTCTGTAAACCTATATTTGTTCTAAAAATTAAAGTCTGGAGAAAATTAAGGGCAATGAGAAAGATTAATCACATTATTACGATCTGTATTGTGGAATAGCATGGATCATTAAAAATGGGTTAAACTTCAAGTATTGATGGAAAAGGAAACCCACAGTATGATGTTAAGTAAAAAAAAAATATTAATAATATGCAAGGTGGTGTTTAGACTGTGGCCTCCTCTTCATTTAGAATGCCTGTGGCTGGGTCCAACTTGTCCTTGCGCAGATGTAGGGTCAGTGACAGTCACCCATGTGCTTCCAGTGTTCACACGTCCCAACCTGTGCCCGGGCAGGAAGCACCACACCATGAGAAGGGAGGGAGGGTTGTGTAGGGTCAGAATCCCTTACTCAAAGCATGCTGGAGTCGTATCACCCTTTAAAAGTCACTTCAAGCATGCAACATTATGTGACCACACAGAACAGCTCTGTGGCATGGCTCAGAGGAAACTCATAGCCAGGAACCCCGGTCGTTAATTGGGGCAATGAAGAAAGATCAACCAATGATCAGCTCTCCCAGGGCTCATCCGTGAGACCTGAGCTTGGAGTCACCAGCACCCCGAGATGAGTCTCCTTTCTGGTATCCTTAAGGGGCCTCAGGGCCGAGGTGGCTGCTGAAAACAGGCCTGGGGTGGCATGGAGCCCCAGAATCAAACCAGTTCTTCATTAGTGGTGGGAACCCAGACACAGTTAAATCCCCCACAGTGAGGTCTGTACGTGAGACCTGGGAGAGGTGTTTGCAGGACGACTTCAAGGGAACCTGCGGCCACACCTAGTCAGGACAGAAGCAAACTGAGAGGTGTCCCATGGAGGCAACTGCACTCACAGGTGACAGAATAAATTCAAATAAAGGAAACCACAGAATCCAGAATGAAAATAATAAAGCAGAAAATGCACCTACAAGAGAACCCAACCAGATAATGCTTTGAAAATACTTTCAAAATATCACCTGAAAACACTACAGAGGTACATTAAAGGCAAATCGATAAGCAGCCCAGAGCTTAAGTGAATTTGCGTGTGGGGGTGGTACTGGGGATTGAACTCGGGACCTTATGCTTACAAGGCAGGTGGCAGCACCCTGAGCTAAATCCCCGGCCCTTAAGTTAATTTTTTTTTTGGTACCGGGGATCAAACTCGGGTCCACAGGCCACCAAACCACTGAGCTAAATCCCAGCCCCTAAGTTAATTATTTTAAATGTTCAAAATAGTTGAGCCTTTGGGCAAAATGGGACAACTCCATAGAAAACTGTAACTTGGCAAAACTGAGTCAAGGAGGAAAATATAGGAAGATGGAGTAGCTGTAAAACTTTTAAAAAATTAAAGCAAAAGCTAAAAATGTTCTCATCAGTGATCACAGAGCCCAGATGACTCTTGTATAAACCCAACTACTTCTATGTGAGCCACACAACTTGACCCAAACCCAGAACACACAGGGGGGATGAGCCACAGATCCATCACGCACCCGTGGACTCAGATGCCAAAACCTGAACCAAACATTAGAGCAAAAGGCGAGGGGCGGACAGGAGCAGGGCGGTGGGGAAGGCTGGGGAGGGAGAGGCAGAGACAAACGTACTGAACGCCACCGAGCTGCGCACTTAGAGCAGCTAGCAGGGCAAATTGCTCTCCTATTAAACCGCGATAAAAAGAACAGCAACCAAATGCCCTGGATGGTCCTGTCCTCCTACAGGCTCACTCGCAGCTCGAGGCACTGACGGCTGCTGACGCTGGAGCCCCTGTGCATCCCCAGATGAGGAGTCGTCATCGCACTGCGCTCCCATACGCCACTGCATGGGTTCACTGAGTGATCAGCACTATAAATGGAGAGGGGTGAAAAAAAAACAGACATCATAAAATGCAGGAGTGCGAAGGAAGAAAAGACTGTCACTTATCAATTATGCAATTACCTAAATTTAAAACATATGTAATATCCAAAATTGCCAGAATGAATGAGTTCTTAAAATTACCGGATTTGAAAAATCAGTGTGGCCAGGCAAATTTCATTTTCGCACATCAGTAAAAAACAAATATGAATTTTATAAAAGTCAACTTTCATAATAGCAAGCCCAACTGTAGGAATAAACCTAGCAGCACTACCCAAAGCCCGTCTGCACAAAGCCGCGAAGCTCCACAGGAAGATGTGAAAGAATCCAGGTAGCAGGGGTGGAAAACTCCTCCACGGCCCCAGCCCCACCGGCTCCCACCCCGTGCAGATGGGGGTCACAGCCTCACTGCGAAGCCTCTGAGCCCCACGGCCTCCCATCAGCGTCTTCAGAGAGCGGTCTCCCCGTGCGAGGGCAGCAGGACAAAAGGCCAAAGGTCCGGTGTGCAGCAGAACTTGCCCCAGAAGGCAGCAAATGATTGGGACCTGCGGTGTGGCCCCTCCTGGGCAAACAGCGCCCTTTGCTGCATCATCGTGACACACAGGCACGCTGCCAGGCCTGCCGGGATTGTGGCTGCAAGGGGCAAGTAGGGAGATGAAGCAGAACCAGAAACCAAGTGTCTGTGCAGGGTCTGCCTTCCCAGGGAGATGAAGAGAAGGGTCTGACATGAGGCTGTCTCCCCTCCAGCTCCTTGCAGCCCAGGGGACCCCCAGAGCCTGCCCTGCCCCACCGGGGCCTGCCCACCAACGCTCACCCTTCACACGCCGTGCCGGTGCCTAGTCCTGACGTCTCCCGTGAGCGGTGCAGTGCTGGCCCCTGGCCTAGCTGCACCGGCTTGGTCCAGGCCTTTCACCCTGCTGCTCTCCCAGAGATGGGCCTGTTAGGATAAGTGACTGAACAGCTGGTGCAGCAGGGTGACCCGCACCAGAGCCGACCTGGCTTCTACGCGTCCCCAGCACTAGAGGGCGCTCAAGTCCCCTCAGCCCCGCTGCTGGCGTCCTGACAGTGGAGACCAGGAGGACGAGATGGTGCTGCTCCCTGGACCCAGCCTTGATGGCGGACTCTCAGTCAGCTACTGGGGCGTGAGGTGCAGGCCGTTCGATTAAATGCCACTCTGCAAGTGTCTGTAGGGCGCTCCTTTGGTTGATGGACGGCGTGAGCTCTGGCCTCCCGGGGTGGGCGGCCCTGTCCAATCCTGGAGGCCTGTACAGAGTTAAAGGGAGGAAGCAGGGACTCTGACCTCTCAGTGCCCTGTTTGGGTTGGGGCAGGGTCTCCTACCCTCAGGGCTCCTGGTCTGCAGCCTGCAGACAGGCCGGTCCTCTGACCTCAGGACAGCTCCGCTAAGTCAGAAACACCATTCAGCATGACACCACACTGTGCAGAGGCAGCCAGCTCGGAGCCCACCCCCCACTGCGCCCGTGATGACACCACGGTGTATCTGAGTCCCCCTGAGCATGTTGACCAAACCAGGCCCCAGTAGGCACTGGGTACCGTGTTGAGCCAGGAATCGCAGGAGAGAAGCAAGCACCCTGGAGCCCACCCACAGAGCAAAGACGCCCACCTGGGCTGCTGTCCTCTTGCAGAAACCATGTCATCTGGCATTGCAGGAGGCCGGGGACACCCGAAGGACCACGCAGACACTTCTGGGAGGCAAAGTGAAAGCACGAAGCACATCCTCAACCGCAGCATTCCGAACCTGGCCTTGTCTCCTCTCCCTGCAATGAGGCAACCTGGTTTCCTGGGGCGCCCCACCGCTCACCCTGTGTGGTGAGGCCGACTTCCCACCACAGTGCACCCAGACATCTTCTTGCTCAGGAGAAGGAGCAGCCACCCAGAGCTGGGGCAGCCTCCCTACCCTACTGCTGATGGTTGGAAACAGAGGCCTGTCCAGTCGAGAGGGACACAGATTTGGGGCTGAGTGCTAAGCACCTGCAAACCCTGCCCTGCACTGAGAGGCCCAGGGAGTTTTCTTAAATGAAATTCTCTGGAGCCATCTCCTCAGTCACCCCTGTGAGATGAAACCGAGATCTTAGTGCGACTGCCCTGACCCTGCCCTGCGTGAACTTCCTCTCCCAGATGGGGAGTGAGCTCCGTCATCTCACAGACAGAACCCACGCAGCCACACAGCTCACTGTCCCCCAGACCCAAGTCACAGCCCTCGCAAGGCCCAGGGCCTCCCAATGTCACAGCCACCATGGAACAGCCAGGGCTCAAGCCCTGAGCCAGCAGCCACCCCCAGACCAGCCTCCTCCAGCTGACAGGCAGCAGGATCTGCCCAAAACACACTGCCTTGGCACAAAGATTTTTTTTTTTTAATTGAAAGCGATTAGGAAAAGCAGCTCTAAGAAAAGCCACGTGCCCCAACGCAGGACATGGATATACATCAGTCCCAGGGGACAGACCTGTCATAGTGTTGGTGCCATAACAGAGCAGAAATAAACACATCACACAGGTGCATAATTAAAATCACATCTTCTAACAACACGCTGGAGACGCTGACATGTCAGGGTAAGCAGAGGCCAGCTCACCGTGCCACTGCACTTAAGCATTTATCACTCCCGAGTTTGACTGGTGCCCCAGACTCCTGCTGTGCACAGCCACCTCTCTTTTCTGCTGGTGACAAGATGCCCTTGCTGAGGAACCATGGACAAGGACGGTTGACCAGGTGATGCGTGCACGGAGTAGACACGTCCTGCAGCCCGAGAAGGGCTCGTCCCCTCTCTCGGGCAGCAGCCCCTGGGTCACCCCCGCACCGCTGATTCACAGATTCTACCTCAGGGATCCCTCATGCCTCCAGGTGGTCCTGGACAGCTTCCACCCTAGTGAAAACCCGGAAAGAACGACTCTAGAGGACTTGACTGTTTTCACCCCCAATCAGGTGGCCCCTGATTTATCTGGGGAACCCAGATGACACCCACCGCCCACTGGCTTCTGAGACATCCGTCTTGCCACCCGTCCACCCCCTTGGTTCCTTTAGGGACTGGGCTCCCGGACAGGGCCAGGCTCCGTGGCGCCCAGCACTATTCTCTCTGGGGAGGAGAGTTCCATGCTATCTGCTGGGTGCCGCTGAGCCACCGCCTTTGTGGATAGCAGGACGTGGGACTCTAACGTCAGCCCACATCCCACGCTCCAGACCAGCAGTGTTGAGCAGGACTGTGGATTCGCCGTCACATTACCCATGATGTATTTCTGTCTGTGAGAGAACAGAGCCCACTTGCTGCACTGTAGAGCAAGGCTAGTGAGGTCTGTTTGGGCAGCTGAGGCAGAGGACGTTCTCACCAGCAGCCTCCTCCACGAGGTCCAAACACAGGACTGGACTTCTCATTTCATCCATGGACACAGAGCTCAGGGTCCATGCCTGGGAAGTGGGGGTCAGACCCAGCCAAGTGGTCACGCAAAACAGTGGAACATGGGACAAGCTCCAAGAGGGAGGCTCCTGTGGGCATGGATGGCATCGGGGACCGGGAACCGGGCTGAGCCCCGAAGCACACACGCCACCTGCTGGCTTAGTGTCACCTCGTCCCATGGCTTCACCCACCCAGAGCCCGGGGTCCTCTACCCCCAGTGAGCCCTGAAGCCCCACCCCCATGGAGACCTTGGTGAAGCCACACCAAGCACTACACTAACGTGACACAGTGACATCTATGACGAGTCAGACAATGGGGTCTGAAGGCTTGGTAGTGTGGGCCCCGCCCTGAAGGCAGGGACCCTACCCCTACCCCAGGTCCTGTCCTCCCCTGGGATCAGGGCTCTGAAAGACTCCACAGCCTGATAGAGTTGCTTTGCTCCTGGGGACAGCAGAGGGCACTATCTCACCTGGGTCCTTGGCCACCTGTGGCTCAGTGTCCCCTCTCAGGAGCCCAGGATCCCAGAGAGGATAGGACCTTGCTGTAGTGGGTGAATGCTTCCCACCCATGTCTGAACCCCCAGAGCTGGGCCCCCTGGACCTCACTTCTGGCACCAGCCGTAGCCCTCCCAGGCCTTCCACCTTCTCCTCGGTTTCTGCCTTAACAAATCTGAATGCACCACTGACCACAGCCAGCATGGGCCTTGGTCCATGGCCTGGAGGCCCCTACATTCCTGTGGCTTCAGGGCACGGGGACAGGGTGGCAGCACGTGGCTGTGCGTGAGGACCACAGATGGGTGCACTTGCCCAAGCTAGCTCCCTGGGGAGGCCTGGACTCTGAGTCTGGGGACAACAGGGGCAGTCAGGTGCCACTCCAGAATGCTGAGAAGTCATTTCTGTCATTTCTAAGCCACTTGGTTTGGGAGGTTTTGCTATGGTAGCCAGAACGGGTGGGCCAGCAGGTGTGTGCATAAGTACTGCATGGCTTAGGTCTGAAGCGTCCCGAAAGGTTCTCGGTGTTGGAACTGCTCTTGCTTAAGATGGTCAGATGCAAGGGCTCCAGCTTCACCAGTGGATCCATCTACGGGCGGCCTTCCTGGGAGGCACTGGAAACAGGGGGCAGGTCTGGGTGAAGGGACTGAGTCGAGGGGCCGTGGCCTTGGCGACCCTAGCTGGTCCTTGGTCCCTCCTCTCTTGCTTTTTCTCTCCCGCCTCCTGGCAGCTTTTCCCCCATGCCTTCTGCCATGATGTTTTCTCCTCCCTGAGGGTGTGGACAGTGGAAGCAGCCAACCATGGACTGAAGCCAGAAGTCAAGATAAACCTCTCCTCCTTAGAGTAGCTTTCCTTGGGTATTTTGTCACAGTGACGAAAACTTGACTAACGTGTGTATTATGTTATGGATGTGCGTGCAGGCCGGGTGTGGTGGCTCATGCCTGTAATCCCAGCACTTGGAAGGCTGAGGCAGGAGGATCCCTGTGAGTTCGAGACCAGCCTGGGCTGCATAGTGAGTTCCAGGTCAGCCTCAAATACATGTGAGACTACTGTCTCAAAAAAACAAAAAAAAGATGTGTGTGTAGATACATTTCCTATATGCATGCTTGTGTCTGTGTGTCTTAGCAGAGAATACAAATGCTGTGGAATAAACTGTCAAATCATTCTAATTCTTTTCAGACCATTTTGAACCCGCTTCACTGTAATTAGGCAATATAAGGACACCCACTTTAAGAGCCAAGTCCATGAGTTTTGCCTGATGTGTTTGTGACATGCCCAGCACCAGCATTAAGAAATGGAACACATTTCACCCCCAAGGTTGCCCCAGTCCCCTCTCCAGCTGCCTCCCTCAAGCAAAGATTTGCTTTCTGTCACTGTGACTTGGATTTCTCTCAAGCATAATGCAGATAGAACCATGGGTGTACACTCTCGCCTCAGGCTTCTGTCACACAACATGCTTTGAAAATCATGGTGTCACTACATGTATTAGCGTATTCATCACTTTCCCATTGCTGTGACAAAACACCTGACCTCTGAAATGGAAAGGAGAAGAGGTTTAATGTGGCTCACAGTGTGGGGGATTCGGTCCATGGTCACTTTGCTCCCAGGTAGAAATGGCACGGCGGAGGGGACTGGTGAAGGAAAGCTGGAGACAGGAAGCAGAGAGAGACAGGAGGAAGGGAGGAGCTGGGGTGAGCATACACCCTTCGGTTACCCCCTCCTCCAACCGGGTCCTGACAGCACATCCAGCCAGGAGCTCATCAGTGGATCAGTCCACTGGCGTGTAGATCCACCTGTGACCTGGTCATCCCCCTAAAACCTCACCTCAAAACATATGGGACCTTTAGGAGGACAATTTAGATCTAACTGTAGCACTGCATTTAAATCCTTTTCATTTCTGAGTAGTTTTGTTACAGCGACACAGACCAATCCTCTGTGGAGACACAGTCGCCGTTAATAGTCATGCGGATTCTTTGCAGCTTTTAGCTCTTTGGACAAATCTCTTGTGTTTTCTTTTTTCTGGAGTAAATGTCTAGGAATGTAACTGCTATGCTGCAGATGGCAGGGTGTGTGTTTATCTTTGTAAGAAAATAGCCAACCCTTTCCCAAGGGTATGAGCCCTGTACACCCGATGATGGTCTTACACCAAACTTGTCTCACCGCTTCTATATTCTAGACAGTGCTTGGTTGAGTTAAACTTTTAAAGTCTGCCCATACTAATGGATATATAATGGTATCTCATCATTGCATTATTTTCCCTAACAATGATGTTGAGTAGTTTCATATGCCTTTTCTTTTAGTAATGTTACTGTTCTAGTTTTTCCATGTAGATCTGTGATCTCGTTTTTGGTCAGTGTTAAAACTCATTTTTCTTCCATGAAAATACCACTTTTAAGCATAATTATGGACTCTGTTCTGTTGATTTGTCCTTATGCCACCATCACACTGTCTTATTTACTGTGGTTTTACACCAAATCTTCAAAACAGGCAGTATGAGGCTCCAACTCTGAATTTTCTTTCCAAAATGTTTTCTCTGTTTTAAATCCTTTGCATGTCTTAATAGATTTTAGAATCAGGTTGTCATTTCTATTGTTTTTTAAAAAGGCTTCTCAGATTTAGTTGGGATTATATTGAGTCTGTAGACCAGCGGGGCAGCCTGGAGATCTTAGCTGTGCTAAGTCTTGGGGTCCAGGAAGATTCTATTTCCTTTGGTCTGTTCAGTTCTTTCTTAAGCTTCTCTCAGGACATTGCTCTTGTGGAGGAAATGTCTTCAGCATATTTGTTCTCAAGTAGTTCTTGTTTGAGATGCTGTTATAAGTGAGTTTCTTGTCTGAAATTGTTAATGTCATCTTTGTCGGCTGCGGCTGTCACTGCCAGCTAAATGATGACCCATCAGAGATGCCTTTTGACACAGGGACCTGCAGCAAAGTTTTCCAAAATTATACAGTGGGACAGATGGTCAGCAGGTCCCGGCCGCAGGCAAAGCACAGCTCACCGTCACATCCAAGTGCAGAGTCACACGGCTTGGGCCGGGGGTCTCAGCCCCAGCCCTCCACACTCACACTGAGCTCTGCCCGCGTCCCCCAGCTGCACACCCCCCCCCACCCCGGCCTTTCCCGTGCAATCTGTGACCCCTGCCTCCCCCAGCACAGCTACAGACTCCTCCTCCTACCACCTCACACCACATTTGTCCTACGAGGAAAGAGTTCATGTTCGTGGTGCAATCTGCTCTCTGCTTCCCCTGAACTAACAGCAGTTACATCCCAAATTGTCCTTAAACTGTTCGCACTACCTAGGAATTCTGTATGTTCAATAATGCTCTGATTGACTGAAACCACAAAGTCACCAGAGTCTCACTTCTCAGGGTCACTGAGACCCCCACAATGCTGACCTGAATGAATAAGATCACATCAGAGGCTGTGTTGCTAGGTAATGCTGCTGGTCACCCCAGCTGTGGTCGTGGTATCGGCCAACTGACCTAGAGTCATTTGATCGCTTAACAGGAGGTACAGCCACAGGAGCGTGGGCACCAGGAGGTGACCAGGACCAGTGAGGAATAGCCACCCTCCTCCAGGTGAGTGATCTTCCTGTGCCCCAGAGAGATCTGAGTACACTGCCAGGATGAAGACCTCACGCCTCAATGTAGGAGGCACCTCGGCATCCGAGCCATTCCGGGGAAACAAGCTGACCCCAAAAGGAGACTCACGGGCTCCCACACTGGGTGCCATCCCTCACCTGAAATGCCCCATCCTGGAAGCGGATGCTGGACTGGCTCCTGGCTGGTGGCCCCAGTGTGGGCAGGAGCCAGCGAGGGGTATAGAAGAAATTGGTGTGCAGCCCGGCCTCTCTAATTGCCTTCTGCTGGGCTGTCCTGCTGCAAGCTGGCCTGGAGTTAAATAATTAATCTCCTCTTCCTAGAGGTCTCCGGCAGTGCATAGGGTCCTCACGTCCTGACTTGCTCATATAGGGCAGCTGCTGACTAAGCCCCATGCCTTGCATTCTTCAAAAGTTAAACTTACCAAGCAGCCACGCAGCACAATGGGCAGGCTTTGTACTTCGTTTTAATTGGGGAACAATCGAGGAGTGGGAGAAATTCATTTGTATTCATGGCATCAATAATTTAATATGAAAAGAGCAGACAAGAAGAGAATACACATCCACACATGCAAATCTGGCTAGAATATACGATTCCCGTAATGAAAAAACTTTTAATTAGGAATTCACGATTCCATTTTAAAAGCAGGGGTGGACCTGGGACACCACTGCTGTATTCTCTACATAACAATCTTGAAAAGATACAACTTTAGGAAGGAAATACATCAAAAAAATTAACAGAAGTTGTCTCTGGGCAGCCACGCTGTGGACGGTTTATTTTTACTTTTCTTCTTTGTGTGTTTCGGTGTCTTGCAAACCCTCTCTAATGAGCATTTTTTAGTTTTATAATAAAGCCATGCTTTTAAACAGATAGCGAGTCGAAGTTGAAGTCTACGTGTTAACATAGTCTGTGCTGGTCCGAGAGAGCTTGGCGCCCGTGCATGTTTCTTGGGGAGCTGGGGAGTGCTTGGAGGTAGTCCCTGGAAGGGGCAGCTCCCTCCCTGACTCCTCCGTTCCCTCTCTGCTTCCTGGTCACCACGACAAGAGCAGCCGTTTGTCCACAAGGCCCCTTTGCCTTACTGTTTCTGATTTGCAGCCAACTGACCATGGACTGAAACTTCTAAAATCCGTGAGCCAAAATAAACCTGTGTTTCTTTAAATTGTGGATTTGGGGTATTTTGTCCCCATGGTGGAAAAGTGACTAAGACAGACATGTAGCTTGTTCCAGCTTATCCACTGCTACCTTTGCAGGCCAGGACTCAGGATCTGGTGAGATCTGAAGCCGTGATCCCCATAGGCATGGAGGAGGCAGAGGAGGCAGGCAGGGGAACAACCACGCAGACGCCACAGGTCCAGGGAGAGCCCACTGTCAGGTCTTGGCTGTGCCCACGTGACACAAGAGGAGGACAAGGATTGTGCACATGAGGAAGCCCCAGGCCACAGAGCATCTCCCCAAGGCGGATGGGGATACGTCTCGGTGGGGCAGGCTGCACTCTGGTTTCTTCCTTTCCCTTTTTCCCCAGGCTTTCTGTGGTCAGACGTGGGATTTTCATACATGCACACCTTGTAAAATGTCTCACAAGCAAGCTAATTGGCACATCGGTCACGGCCCACAGCCACTCCCTTGTGTGCCTGGTGAGGACACCAGAGATCCCCTCTCCAGCCAATTCCACATCCACAACAGCAACGGCAACCGTCACGTGGGCTGAAGGTGCCCAGGACCCACCCGCCTGCTGTGACCTCTGCCCAGGCCGTCCCACCCTGGTGACCGCCATTCTCCTCGGTGATTCTGGGCATGACTGTGCTGGTCCTCCACTGCATGCCAGCCACACCTCCTGTGTACATCTGTCAGTCAGTGATCCCGCTGGCCTCCAGAGGATCTCGGGTCCTAGACCACGTGCAATCGCTCAGTTTCAGTCTTCAAGCGGGCAGCTCTGCAGCTCCTACCCAGCCGTGCTAGAGACACCAAGTGAATCCCATGGGGCTCACAAGGTGGAGAGTGGGGGCACGGTGTACAGGGAAACTGAGTCACAAGACCTGAATGCAGAGCATGCAGAAGCTCCAGCTGGGATTCAAGAAGACTCCTGAGGGTTCATCTGGGTGAGGCCCAGCTTCACGCGCAGCTCTTAGAACCAGTTCCGACCTTCTGTGCTCCAACAGGAAGTTCCTCCGTGACAGAGAGCAAGAGCTTCCCAACTCTCCCATTAATTCTGCAAGAGAACCTTCCCTCCCCTGCTCCGAGGCACTGTCTCCAAGCAAAGTGGCTAATTAGACAATTGGCCAGACTATTTAAAATGCACTTCAGAAGAACAAGCAATCACAATATTAAAAAAAAAAAAAATTGCAGCATTTCTAATACCTTAACCTATTTTTCCATCATATTTTTAGAAAAATGGATTCACATAATTTATTAATGCACCTCTTTTAATTTTGTTCACAAATAAGAAGCTGCAATTTCACTCCCACCTGAGCCATCCGAAAGGTTGTCAGCACCGGACAGCGGGCGAATTGCTACAGCGTGTGGAGGAGGATGGTGAGAGGCAGGTGGATGGCCTGGGACACTCTGTGGGACAGTGCTGGGTGGGGTCCTGCACCGTCCACGCCTCGGGGCCCTGACCGCGTCCTGCTGGATCAGTGACCGCTTTGTAAACATTAACCAAAGAGAAGAAAGGCCCAGGCACTGGGCACCCTGGCAATTTTGCAGCTTCCCTCTCAGGGAGATTCCTTCTGCTAAAGCGAGCACCCTGGCTGGGTGACCTTGATCGCATCCAAGGTGAAGGCTCTGTCATGAACACCTGATAGCCAGTATCTCTCCTCCCCACCCCGGGCCTCGGTGCAGGGACAGGGACAGCAGGCAGAGGTCCCTGAGACCCTGAAGCCCCATCCTGTCTGGAGTTGGCGCAGGCATCTTTGAGACCTGCAAGATGCGCCTGTGGCCTCGGTTGTGTGTGCTCGCTGACGGCGGTGAGGCCATAACCTAGCGCAACACAGCTCAGAGCGCTCAGCTGAAGGGCACAGCTCCAGGGGTGCTCAGCCAAGACAACCAGGAGCCAGCACAGGCCAGGGTGGGACTGAGGCCCAGACACGGCCACACTGGGTGAACCTAGAGTCAGTGCAAGGGACCCTGCATGGACCACAATGACGAGCGGCCGCCATCCCTGGCACCTGGGCAGCCACGTCCATGAGGCCTGCTCTTCTCCTGGGATGCCATGGAAACAGGCACTGGGACTGGTGTTCCCTCTCGGGGACTTCACTCAGACCCACTTTTGGGGGCCTCCTCCGAGGCCTCGCAGGATTCCCCAGAGCCCAGGCAGGGGCACAGACAAAAGCTGTGCCTGTTGCAGCCACTTGGTGTCCAGGAGAGCAGTGCTCACCGGGGCTGTAGGCCAGGGGCTAGCCCTCGGGGACAGACACAGCCTGCCTACATCCCCAACCCGCACAACTACCCACACCCCATGCCCGGCAGGGCCAGCGCCACACCAAGCACCAGAAGCTGCCCCTGAGCTCGCCAGGAGGAAGCTGGGCCCTCCAGGATGTTGGGGAGCAGGGTGATGGCCACTAGGCCCTCAGGAGGAGCTCTGGGGCAGAGCCAGAGGAACTAAGTATGCAGCAGTTTGCTCAAGTCAGTCAGTGAGTGGAGGCTAGACTGGAAAGGGCTGGCACAGGAGCAGCCTCAAAGGACCAAGAGGGAGGTGATAGCCAGGGTCAGGGAGGTAACGTGACCTGCGGTCCTGGAGGTGTGATGCTGAGCCTCTCAGAGACCGATGGGCCCAGCCACCCCAGGGACAGAGACATGAGAGCCCAGGAGGGCCCTGTCTGGCTGTCAGCTCCTGCCCAGGTGGATATGAGCTGGTCCTGCCCCACACCCCACCCCCGCCAGACAGGGAACCCTGGGGAGAGGACTGGATGGGGGTGCGTCCCCAAGGCAGCGGGACACTCCTGCCTCTATGTCTGCAAGGTTGGTGATGATGGAGACCCAGGGCCTCGAGAGCTCACTAACTGTGGGCCATCCACACAGCTCCTGTGCCAGCACAACCCCTGATGAGCAGTTCTGCAGCGCCAATGACTTGCATCATGGAACTTGGCAGACCCAGGCACACCTCTATCTTGAGGACAGCCTGTGCATGTGCGTGTGCGTGTGCGTATGTCTTAGGTGCTCACAGAAGCTTTGCACCCAGAGAGTGATGTGCACCCTGTGTTCTGTCCTGAGCCTGGGGAAGATGCCCCAGGCAGGGCACAGCAGAGCTCCAAGGTAGCCTGGCTCCCTCACAGCCTGCCAGTCGGCTCCTGGCGCCAGGGCCAAGGACAGAGGTGCAGGCATCCAGCAGAGCCTCAGCTTCAGCCGCTCGGACCCTCTCTGCCCCCTGCCCAGGCCGGGAGGGACCCTGCTCTTCCCAGGTGGGGGATGTGTTAGAGACCAGGCGACAAGAAACAGCCAAACCCAGGTGTTCACCACAGAGCCCTTGCGGGGAACATCTCAAGTCTGGAAGGCCGCAAAGCCGCTTTTACGTATTTACCTAATTTTAAATTAGGCTTCCCAGTCCCTAATCCTACAGCGGGTGCTATAAACTGCTGCCTATGAAGAAACAACGCCTGACGATGGGAGGGGTGGGGGGAGAGGGAAAGGACTGAGCACGGGGTCACCTCCCCTCCCCAGCTGCCAGCAGCCACAGGCCAGCAACCCCCACTCGGAGAGGGAGCTCAGTGACCCAGGGAGCACGGTGAGGCGGGCATCACTCAGGACAGATCGCCTGCAGGGACCCACCCCAGGCCTCGCCCTTGGGTGACCTCTGCCTGGGCCACAGCTGACTCACCCTGACCCTAAACCCCCAGAGTGCCACCCAAGTGATTAGCAGTCCTGCAGCGCCGACAACTTGGAACATGTGGCTTGGCAGATCCGAGCTGGCCTCCATTTTGAGGACAGCTTGTGCGTGTCTCAGCCAGTGCCCCTCCTGGGACTCTGAGGGACCCTCTGAACTAGGGGTCCCCTTGGCCCCTGACCCGATGCTCTTCTGGACTCTGCTCAGACCTGCACCCCACAATTCCCACCTCCAGGGGAGGGGACACAGGTCCCTGGTCAGCGTGGCTCGCTGCATTTTCAGGAGGCACCCCTGTGCCACTTGACCCTTGAGTCCCGGAGACAGGACCACCGTGGCCTCTTGCGGAGTCTCTGACACCCCGTCCCCTACCATCTGGGACTTCCTGGCCCTGAGCAGCGATGCTGAGGCCCCAAGTGGGGCTGCCGAGCTGCCACTGTCCACCCTGGTATAGCTCAGGCTCGCTCACACCAGACGCAGGCCCCAGCCAGCGGGCTCCAGCTCTGCACCTCCCCGGCTCTTCGCGTAGCCCTGTACGTCTCTGGACAGCGGGTTGCAGCCCGCTTGGCCTTCCCACTGATTCCCACGCCCTGCACGGATAGTGCAGACACCAAGAGCTACCTCCACACAGTGCAGCCTCCCAGACCCAGCAGTGGAGTCACCTGCCTGAAGAACATTTGCTCACGGGTCCCTCTAACCCTCCACTGGGGCCCAGAGGTGACTAAACCTCTATTTGCATTCATGGCTCTTGTCCACTAGAGGGCGGTCTCCATCTGAAGACCCCACTGGAATGGGTTGGGTCTCTCTCATTTTCTTCTCTGGCCTATTTTTCCCTCTGCTCTTCTGAGCTTGTGACCTGCATTCTTGGCCCCCAGGAGGCTTGTTCACAAAGTCACTCTTAGGAGTCAGGCACAGTGGTGCTACCTGTAGTCCCAGTTACTTGGGAGGCTGAGGCAGGAGGATTGCTTGAGTCAGTTTAAAGCCAACCTGGGCAACATCATGAACATGGCCTCAAAACAAACAACAGTGCCCGAGCTGGGACCCGGGATTCACTTCCTGGAAGAAAAGAAGAAAGGAAGCAGGAGGAAGAGGGTTAAGAGACAGCCGCTGCCTGGCCATGCACATCTGTCTCAGAGGGCCTGAACCCACCACAGTGTCTCATGTCGCTCAGCCCTGACAAGAGCGCCAGGAGCAGAGCAGGGCAGGCTACACCCTGGGCTGCTTCTGAGACAGCACTTCCCTGGCCGTCTGGTCTCCTAAGGACACCAGGCCCAGCCCTGTGTGCAGACCCTGGGCTCCAGGAGAGATTTCAGTGCCCTCCAGCTCAACCCCAAGGTGCCTCTGCCACTCTCTGTGCCTTCACAGGCCTGGGCGCCCAGCACTGTGCTCCCTGAAGGCAGAGATGCCGCATCGAGTCTTCCACGGCCCCTCAGCTGCCTTCCTCAACTGCCCCTTGTTAGACTCCATATTCGGAAATTAACCCGAGACAGCCCGAACTTAACCTGCAGGATTGAAAGTCCCCGAAGAGAGCGGAGGAGGAGCGCGCACAAGGCTGGAAGCAGCTGTGATTGCTTGGATATGACAGCAAAAGCACAGGAAATAACAGAAAGATCAGACTTCATCAAAACGCAGAGCCTTTTGTCCACCGAAGGACGCTATCAACACAGTGAAGACAGCCGGTAGATGGGGGAAGATGTCTGCACAACACACACTTGCGGGCATCTAATACCTGGAGTGCAGAAAGAGCCCAGCAGCAAAAGCCCAGCACCCGAGCCCACCAGGGAATTGGCGTCTGATCCTGCGTGTAGCCTGCGGGGGCCCAGCTCCAAATCCATGGTGCGTGGGATTTGGGAGGTGCTGGGGTCTGACGGGGTCTGGAGCATGGGGTTTGTGCTAAGGCTGAGGCAGGAGGATCAAAAGTTGGAGCCCAGCCTGTGCAACTTAGTGACTTTGAGAATCAGACCCTGCATTAAACTTTTTAAAATTGTAAAGGGCTGTGGGGAAGCAGCTCAGTGTAAAGGCCTGGGAGAGGAAGGAAGGAAGGTAGACAGATAGATAATGAGATTGGCAGCCTTGTGAGAACAGGACCCCTGAAAGCTCTGCCTCCATCTCTCAGCCAGGGGAGGACACCATGAGGCGGTGGCCAGCACCGGTCAGCAGAGCCTGTTTTGGAACCAGCTCTCAGACTTCCAGAGTCTGGTACCCGGAGAGCGGCACCTGCTGCTCAGTCCTTCAGCCCCGGCGTCTCGCTCTGTACATCAGCACTCTGTACAGCCGCGCTGACCTAGACACACTGAAGTAGACACAAACGGGGCCAGCTAGCGCGGCCCAGTTCACAGAACTGTGAGTCAAAGCCTCCATAACGTCTCTTTCCCACCAGTCAGGACAGCTACTATTGCTCTATAGAAAATAACAAATGCGGCAAGACGCGGAGAGAGAAAACACTGCGTAGCGCTGGGATATCAGTACCAAGGGAAATAATCTGCCGGGCCCCCAAAATAAAAACAGAATCACCCTGTTATCCATCAAATTCGCTTTGGGCTGTGCACGCAGAGGTGAAGGCTCCTCCATGAAGAGATATACACAAAGTTCTGAGGCAGCACCACTCACCGCTGCTGATAGCTGCTACTGATGAACAGGATGTGATCTGTCCACGCCAGGGAATAGTGCTCAGCCTTGAAGAGGAAGGGAATCCAGCATAACCAGAGCACAGGTATGCATGAAGAATGTACCAAGAGGGACAGATGCTGGGCGAGTCCACTTTTATGAGGCCCCTGGGGGTGGAAGTCGGAGACAGAGCAGGGTGGGGTTCACGGGGGCAGAAGGGCCTCTTTAACACGGATGGAGATTCAGTCCGGGGAGAGGAGGGGGTTCTGGAGATGGCGATGGTGATGGAGTGCAGCACCGAATGCACTGACCCTGCTGAGCGGTGTCCCCAGACGGTGAAGAAGGTCTGGGGTTCAGCTCTACCACGAGCACTGGCCTAGCATGGGAGATCCCCTGGGTTGTCCCAGCAGCGCCCCAGAGAAGGCCAAGATGGCGAATTATATGTCAGGTGTATTTTGTCACAACTCAGAAATAAAGTAAATGTGCTTTTTATTGATCTTACATGCTGGGGATTACCCAGAATAAGAGGGGTGGCTCTTGGTGTCATTTAGAAAACGTTCCCACCTAGGACTTTTCCAGGTGTCTAAAGAAGATGAAACTCATTTTGTGTAAGACCCAGGTGTGACAGAAAGGGATGCTGGCAGCACTGGGTGGCTCTGCCTGCTCTGGGACCTGCAAGGTGAGAGCCTGCAGGCCAGCGTTCTGGATATGTGAGCCCCACACCCTTCTGCCTCAGCCTGCCCCGGCCCGTGAATGGCTGAGAGGTTCAGGGTCCCCCATCCTGGGGACCATCCGCCATCCTCCCTCTTGGTGCCAGGGAGATTCCAGCTCCTGCAGAGCTGTGGGTCACTCGCTAACACCACCCAGCCTTCTTCCTGGGGGCTTCCCAGTGATGGCAGTGAGCTCTACACCCACCTGCAGGCCCAGGGACAGGGGCAGGTGAGGTCTCAGGCTGTCTATGCCACACGCACCATCCTGGGGCCCAAGAGCTGGGGCAGCAAAGGCCCCCATACATGCACGGGAAGGGTGATGAGACCCAGGGTTGGGTGGCTCTGCCCGGCTGCTCCAGACCCGCCCGTGTCCATTGTCCCAGGAGGCACCCGAGACCCGAGCCTGAGAAACACCCCCGTCAACTTCCTGCCAACATGGGAGTCTGCTGCCAGGGTTCAGGCAACCACCTGGCCCAGCCACGTCCTCTGCAGGGCTCTGTACCCCATCTGGGTCTCCGGGCCGACACCTGTCTCAGGGATCTTCTCCTAGGTGAGGCATGGGTGATGGCACTGGTGGCCACGGTGTACCCAGACCCTTGAAGCAAGGGCAGAGAAGTTCATCGAGTCCCCAGGTGAGTCCATTTATGACCTACCAAGAACGTCTTAGTCTCTGGTGGCTCGAAACTTTTTCATTTTCCCGTTTAAGAAACCTGGAGCAGCTCACAGCTGCAGTCAGGTGGAACACATTTTCTCTACATGACTCTCCACAGGGCCTAGAATCGGGGACCAGGGCCGAGCACCCTGACTCCACCATGCCCAGGCCCAGCAGCACTGGGCGCCTCCAGCAAGATCCTTCCTCTAGGTCCCTTCCAGTCTAGGATAGGGATACCACCGCCCCCTTCCCAGGTACTCCAATGCCAGCCCATCCAAAAGCCGCCAGGCATGGGAGCTCATCTCTACCCCAGGACGGTGCCTGGCCAAGTCTGTGGACATGTGCCCAGTTTCTTCTGGGTTGACCTGAGTACTGGTCCCTCTGACCCGCAGCTGGGCAGCCCAGCAGCTGTCAACCAACACAATGAGGCAGAGAGGTCCGCATCAGGCCCAAGGCCACACGGCTCAGAAGTCAGAACGTGGGCCCAGGGTGCAGCAAAGGGCCTGCTCCAGTGAGGGATGAAGGCATCTGGAGAAGGTGACCTGGGTGACCGGGATGCTAGGATGCACCTCAAGAGGCCCTGTTGACTCTGAGCAGCTGCAGGAAGAAAACAGGGCCTTGAGTTTTAATAAATGGAAAACAAAACTTTAAGCTCCAGGCCCCCTGGGGAAACTTTTCCTGGGAATTAATTTCTAAGATAAATTGTTTTGGAATTGCTTGGCCCATCTCCTGTAAGCCCCCAATGTTTTTCTGATTAGACATTTTCATCTCAATAACAGCCAGCTGAGTGGCACCTCCTCCGGCCGGGCTGACACCTGCCAGGCTGAGGTTTATGGGAAAAGGATGAGTCCTCCAAGGAGCTGTGCTCTCTGGAATAAGATTAGCATGGGCGGGCGGGGGCCTGGCCCAGGGGAGCCCTGTAACCTTGCGGGCACACAAAACCAGGCTTTGTGGGTGCACCTGCATCTGCCCGACAGCAGGAGTAGGGTGCCAGACTGCTATACCCAGCTTCCTGCACCTGTGCACCTGACCACTGTGCAAGTGGCTCAGCTCAGGGTGGGTGGACTGGGGAGGGGCAGTACGTGGGGTGCCTATGCGGGGGCCAGGAAGCGCACAGGGACGGATGGGGACGTCCAGCAGCAGCACAGGAACCCAAGCAGGCAGGGGGGAGAGTGGGGTCCTGAGAGCAGGAAAAGTGGTAACTGGTGCTCCAGACCTGGCATCCAGCTCACCTAATGATGTGTGTGACAAGGCCCTTCCTGCCTGTGGCCAGGGCTCCTGGCTGGGGAGGGACACCCCAGAGCCACCTCCCAGCTGCAGGGACCAAGAGAAGTCAGCTGAGCAGGAGGGACCAGGGCTCTGCCCAGGTGGGAGCCCCCGGCATGTGGTGCCGCTGTCTTCCCTGTGGGGTTTGTCCTAATCTGGCCCAGAAGCCAGGCCAGGCCTCTCCTAGACTCCATCCAGGGTGGGGGGTCCCCTTCCCAGAAGGAATTTAGAAAGTGAACATGAACAGGCACCATGAAGGGGCTCTACCGAGAGGGATGAGGAGGATGTGCAGGCTCCTGTAGGCGGGAGACCCCTGAGCCAGGGAGACCCACACCCAGGAGCATGGGGGGATGTCCCCCACACTGACCTCTACCTGTCACCTTCCCCAGCACAAGTGCAAGAGGGACTCAAGGGCTTGCAGGAGGAGTGAGGCCTAAGTCGGTCCTGAGGCTACAGGATGGCACAGAGTGAGGGTCACGGATGGACCTTTGAGCTGAGAACCCACATTTCTACACACTCAGGTGAGGCTCACCTGCTGCTGGGGGGAAGCTTCCAGAATCCCTGGTTCTGTCATCCTCTGCATGGCTCCAGAGCTCCTGGGCTCCCTACTGTCACCTGACACCCATCCTCCCCAGGTCTGGGTACAGGGACCACAATGCAGCCACCAGCTCTCCACATTCCAGATGCAGGCGCTCCCAGCAGACAGGAGAGACTTTAATTAAAACCACTGGATACAAATGCAATAAGCCAGATGCGAGCCTCACTCGTGCCAGCCGGGGAACCCCAGAGGCAGCCGGACAATCGCTCTTCCTTACCCGAGTCGAAGGGAAGAGGGTTGAGAGGCAGCAGAGATGTTTATGGGATGGCTGTACCCATCAGAATCACAGTGGCTCAGCTGGGCCCGGCCCCACAGCTGGAAGGGACTTCCAGCCACACGGGGTACAGGCCATGGCTCCCTAAGGGCGGCAGCCCCATGCCGTCCACGCACAGCTCAGGAGGCAGTTGTAGCCCCGTGTAGGGCTTAGATCTAGAATGTCCCTCCAAACTCTATGCTCTCGAGAGCAGGATGTGGGAAGGTGACTGAATCAAGGGCCACTGTACTCCCTGGTTGATTCGCCCATTGGTGAATTCATGGCTGCCTGTGCCATGACCTCATGGCCTGGTCAGAGATGTCCCTGGGGCTGTGTCTCCAGTTCCTCCCTTCTCTCTCTGCTTCCTGGCTACCACGATGCATGCATTTTTCTTTCCGCCTTGTCCTTCCTGCCTTGGAGCAGCTGTCCATGAACTGAACCACTGGAAACTGAGCCAAAAGTAAACTCTCCTCAAGTTCTGGGCATCAGGTATTGTGACCCAGTGACAAGAAAGTGACTAAGACACCCTAGCTGCCCTTGTGAGGACACAGCCGAGGGTTCCTCCCCTGCAGTGTCGCAAGGGGAGGTGAGGCCAAGACCCCAGCGCCTGACTCAGGCGGCCCCAGCTGTGTGGTCAGACGCCTCTGTCCAGGGCAGAGCGACACGGCTGCCTGCTCCTCCTCCACCCAGCTCGGCAGGGAGGACTCCCATGTCCTCAGCGGCAGCAGGTCCCCGACTTCCCAGACCCATCTGCTATCTGCCCCAGACACCTGTCAGTCAGCCCAGCACAGGCAGCAAAGCTCCTTGTTTGCTGGTGTGAATTGCAGTGACTTTCCGGAAGTGGCCGACTTCTCTGAGGACGGGCGCACAACTGAAATGCTGGAGATGACACTGGAGCCAGGTGCTGTGGAGGACAGGAGGGGACAGAACTCGAGACAGGATGAGGGAAAGGAAAACGGGAGCTCTCGGCCATGAGTCCCAGCTGGAAAGTGCTAAGGCAGAGCACGGGAGGCTCGGAGTGTGACTGTCCCTGGGGACAGGGAGGAGCTGCCTCTGCATAGTCACAGGGGAGACTGCTCTGCTGCGCTGGTCTGCACAAGCCCCCCAGAAGGAAATGGCCCTGGGCTGTAAACTGCAGTCTACTGTGAATTGTCCTGTTTGTCTTTCCTTACACCTGGAAACCAGCCATCAGACAACTCACAACATCCCTCACGGTCACTGAGTGGGCACTGCAGGGGCACCAGGCACCACGGCCTCCTCACACAACCCAGCAGAGCCACCTCTGTGGCCACCGCTGAGACCTCAACTTGTACTGCAAAAAGGCCACAGAATCACCAGAGAGACTCAAAGATTAGATGCATAGGTTCTTTTTTGTCTATTTTCCCGAACATGGAAAGCCGTGACCGTGTGTGTTTGGGGAGTGCCATGCTGCGACTTCCGTATACAAAGCGGGGTCACTGAGCTCGTGTTCCCAACACTGAGCGTTTTCCTCCTGGCCCACCAAAACCTTTGCCCCTTTGACCAGCACGTCTTCCCTTTCCCGCCCCCCAGTGACCCGCTCCTTCCTGGCTCTTCTAGTCTTCCAGTTCTGTGAGGGAGTGGGGGCCATGCGGGACATGTCTTCCCGTGGTGGGCCTGTTTCCCTCAGCACCACCTTCCCGGGCTCATCCAGGCTGCTGGCAATGCTGGTCTCCTCCTTGCCAGGACTGCATAGTATTCCACAGTGTAAGCACAACTTCTTTCCCTTTCCTTCTCTCCCCGACCACTTCTTTTTCAATGTATCACCCAACCTTTATGTTTTTTTTTTTCTTATTTTGGAACTGGTCTCCCTGAATCACTAAGTGGCCCAAGTTCAGATGTTCAATCCTCCCACCTCAGCCCCCCAGAGTGCTGGGGTCACGTACAGAATTTTCCTCACTCAGGTCAACACCATTTCTTGGTGACTGTGAATAGTGCTGCGATAAACACCGGAATCCGATGCCTCAACACACTGACTTCCTGCCCTTTGGATAAGTGCCCTGCAGGGGCACTGCTGGGGCTAAACACTGGACTCCATGTCCCCAGGTCTTCAATGTGTGCTTAGCCTGCTGCGTTCCTTGGTTCGTTTTCTGCATCACAGCATAGCCTCTTAGAATTTCCAAAGTACAAGATGCACCTTTTGCACTGGATTCAGGCAGTTGTTAGAAGGATTTGGGGATGTGGTCACCGGGAAGAGGGAGCCCAGGGCTGCACAGCTGGGACGATGGTCAGCGTCTCCTTCGTATGTGGGGGTGAGAAAACCAGCTCTGGCTAGTGGTTGTTCCTGCAGACCCTTGGATAATGGAAAGCTCAGAGAAACCCCAAGTGCATTGCAGAGAGAATGTGTTCTGAAACAACACTCTCCAGCAGCCAGGTCATTTAACGGCACCGAGTGAGTGTCTCTTTTGCGCTCATTTTCTTTTCCAATTCTCGGGAGCATGGCCCTTCGGGAGGGGCAAGAGGGGCCCCTGCAACTCTTTCTCCTTGAGAATGGGGACCCTCTGACCTCCACCCCTTGGTAATCCCATCCATTAGCCTGGACCGCGGATGACAGCTCTGAGAAGGTGATGGAGCTTCCCTGGGTCCTGCAGAAGGATGAATCATTTAGCCGGGTGGACTGGGTAGGATCGTATTCTTCGTTTGCAGTCCGGTCTTGCCTGAGAACCCCGCAGCCGCTGCCAGCGCGTCTGACCGCGAAGGAGCAATGTAATGATTCAAATCAGCCCTTTCCATAGATTTCAGGGTGGCAATCAATTCCTTTGATAGAATTTAAAGACAAAGAGAAGAGCTTATTAAATCAAGCTAAGCCTCTGCATCGAGCGCCGGCCGGGGGAGTGTGTCTGGCTGCCTCTCCCGCCGAGCATGAGAGGGAACGGAGGACAAGGCTGGGAGGGGCTGGGATCAGCACCCTGAATCCTCCTCTTCACCCTGCCGTTGCCACCCCAGACCCCAACCCAGCCATGGCCTGCGAGGTCTTCCCACAGTTCCTCTCCTGACTGGCTCATCTGCAGAGCCTCAAGGCAACACCTGTCGCCTCCCTATGGACATTTCAGGAAGAGCCCTGCAGAGCCCAGACACCTCACACTCCTTGGCTTTTGGGCACTCGGGACCTGGCAGACCTCAAAACTGCTTCCTCGGTGAGGCATTGGGAGTGTGGTCAGATGCACATGTGTAATCTCTTCACTCTGG